>NC_090378.1:28983996-29295871 GCF_036365525.1 Heterodontus francisci | reverse complement strand
CTGGGGATGTTGGCCGCCTCGAGGACTTCTGTGTTGGAGATACGGTCCTGCCATCTGATGCCATGGATTCTCCGGAGGCAGCGAAGGTGGAATGAATTGAGACGTCGCTCTTGGCTGACATACGTTGTCCAGGCCTCGCTGCCATAGAGCAAGGTACTGAGGACACAGGCTTGATACACTCGGACCTTTGTGTTCTGTGTCAGTGCGCCATTTTCCCACACTCTCTTGGACAATCTGGACATAGCGGTGGAAGCCTTTCCCATGCGCTTGTTTAATTCTGCATCTAGAGACAGGTTACTGGTGATAGTTGAGCCTAAGTAGGTGAACTCCTGAACCACTTCCAGAGTGTGGTCGCCAATATTGATGGATGGAGCATTTCTGACGTCCTGCCCCATGATGTTCGTTTTCTTGAGGCTGATGGTTAGGCCAAATTCATTACAGGCAGCCGCAAACCTATCGATGAGACTCTGCAGGCACTCTTCAGTGTGAGATGTTAAAGCAGCATCGTCAGCAAAGAGGAGTTCCATGATGAGGACTTTCCGTACTTTGGACTTCACTCTTAGACGGGCAAGGTTAAAAAACCTGCCCCCTGATCTTGTGTGGAGGAAAATTCCTTCTTCAGAAGACTTGAACGCATGTGAGAGCAGCAAGGAGAAGAAAATCCCAAAAAGTGTGGGTGCGAGAACACAGCCCTGTTTCACGCCACTCAGGATAGGAAAGGAGTCTGATGAGGAGGACATCACACAAAGGAAAAGAAGGCATGTCCAGTGTGGGGAAAGCAGTGCTCTCACTGCAGGAAGCTGAATAATTTTGCACACAAGTGTTTAGCTAGAAGGAAGCACAAAAAGCAGGTATAGATGACCACTCGAGAGATAACAGCTGAAGATTCTGACAAGTCACTACACACCATATAATAGGTTGACTCAATCAGGTCAATAGGTGATAAATGGTTTGTGACTGTTGGAATGATGACTGCAGAAGGAGAATATCAAGTCAACATAAAGTGTCAGATAGACACTGGGGCGTCATGCAACATCATGAACTTCACAGACCTGTGCGAAGTTGCTCAACATGGCAATCCAAAAATGAAGCCCTCGAAAGTAAGGTTGAGGCTATATGATGGCATGAGATAGTTAGTGATCTTCCCAGAGTGGAAGCTATCGTGGATGATCTGCTAGTTTATAGATGCGGAGACTGAATGGAAGGAGCCATTGCTGACCATGATCAAAATCTAGTGCAACTGCTAGACAGAGCTCTCCAGATGAACCTGAAGCTGAACAAGAAAAAATTGTAATTAAAGATGCCCGAAGTCAAGTACATAGGTCATGTACTGACAGCAAAATGTCTTCGCCCAGATCCCGAAAAGGTGAGAGCAGTAGCAGCGATGTGGCAACCAACAGATGTAAAAGCAGTGCAACGATTTGTTGGTTTTGTCAAATATTTAGCACAATTCTTGCCCAATTTCTTGTCGGAATGTAAACCATTATGCCAACTCACTGCCAAGGATGTGCAGTGGTATTGGGACACAGAACAAGAAGCAACGTTCACTAAAATCAAGCAACATGTGACAGCAACACCAGTGCTGAAATACTATGACATAAATGATGAAGTCTCCCTGCAGTGTGACGCCAGCGAGACAGCACTTGGAGTAACCCTAATGCAGCAAGAGCAACTGTTTGCATTTGCATCCAGGGCGTTAACATAAATGGAAGGACGCTATGCTTAGATTGAGAAAGAATGCCTCACCACAGTTTTTGCTTGTGAATATTTTCATCAATATCTACTGGGAAGAGACAACGTAACAGTCGGGTCCGACCACAAGCCACTTCAAAGCATTTTCCTCAAGCCGCTACTATCTGCTCTAAAACATAAGCAAAAATGTTACTCCGGTACAGAAATATCATCTGGAGATGATCTAGAAGCAAGGGAAACAGATGTACATCGCTGACATGCTGTTGAGAGCAGCACTCCCTATGAAGAAGGTAGAGGATTCTACGACAGAGTGTGAAATTTTTCAGATCCAACGTGAAGCTGCAGTTCGACATGCTTTGGAATCATCAACCCAGCAGAGACATTGAATCTGAGAGACAAGCGCCTTGCTCAAATCAAGTGAACTACCCAAAAAGATGCAGCTCTACAAGTGTTGCAAGAGGTAGTGATGAAAGGATGGCCTGAAAGCATCAAGGACACTCCTGTGGTCACAAGAGTGTATTGGGCATACAGAAATGAATTGGCAGCCCAAGATGGCATTGTGTACAAAGGAAATAGAGTCATTATCCCTAAAGAGTTGAGAGGAGAGTTTTTTATTTTATTTTTGGAGATATAGCACTGAAACAGGCCCTTCGACCATCAACCACCCATTTTATACTAATCCTACATTAATCCCATATTCCCTACCACATCTCCACAATTCTCCTACCACCTACCTATACTAGGAGCAATTTACAATGGCCAATTTACCTATCAACCTGCAAGTCTTTGGCTGTGTGAGGAAACCGGAGCGCCCGGCGGAAACCCACGCGGTCACAGGAAGAACTTGCAAACTCCACACAGGCAGTACCCAGGATTGAACCCGGGTTGCTGGAGCTGTGAGGCTGCGGTGCTAACCACTGCGCCACTGCGCCGCCCACCAAGCACATTTATGCAAGTCACCAAGGAATTGAGTTGAGTCTGAGGAAGGCAAGAGAAGTGCTCTACTGGCCAAACATGAGCAATGAAGTCAAGGACCACATCAGCCAGTGCAGGGTGTGTAACGAGCACCAAGCTAAGCAAGCTAAAGAGCCGCCGATGATGCATGGCATCACAGACAGGCCGTGGATGAAACTGGGAGTAGACCTCTTCACTCTCGCAGGAACTGATTATCTTGTCACCGTAGACTACTATTCTGACTACTGAGAGGTAGACCAGCTGACTTCAATGACTACCGGTGAGGTTGTAGAATGTCTGAAAGCAGACTTTGGTCGTTCCAGCATTCCACACATTGGACTGAATTTTACCAGCCCCTGGACATTGTGGGTCGCAGTTTGGAGGGTCAGTAAAATTCTGCGGGGACAGAATTACCCATTGGGGGCTGGGAGATGGGATTTAGAGTTGAAATTTAAATTTATTTTCATTTCCCGGAGATCGGGACCTTTAAATTTTAAAATGTTACTGACAGGCTTGAAGACCTTTAAATATGGCGGCCGCCCCCTTAAGTCATCAGGGGCAGCCACTCTGCCGCCTCTATTTAAATGAGCCCCAACGTGAAATATTGCGGGGGCTCCTTGGCGGCCTCTGAATGCGGGCACCATGCTGAGTTTACAGCGAATAAAATTCAGCCCATTGTGATGAACGACAATGGCCCTCAGTTCACGAGTGAAGAATTCAGCTGCTTCATAAAAGATTGGGAAATTCAACACCATACATCATCTCCACACTATCCCCAGTCAAATGGAAAGGCTGAGGTGGCAGTGAAAATTGGCAAAGGAATCATAAAGAAATCGAGCAAATGTATACAAGGCAATCCTCAAGTGGAGAAACACACCTACTGAAGGCATGGAAAGTAGTCCCAGACAAAGACCAATGTCACGCCACACTAAAACTACTTTTCCAATAGCAAAAAAGCTACTGAAGCCAGAAGTAGTAACAGACGTGTGACAAAATCAAGGTGAAATGACAGAAAGTCAAATTTCATTTTGACAAAACTGCCATACCATTGCCAGAATTGAGCATTGGAGAGCCAGTCAGGGTACAAACCTTCAACGCTCACAACTAGAGTCAACCCAAGTGGTAACTTGGGACCTGCGTAGAGCAGTTGTCACCTCGATCGTACGCAATGGAAGTGAACGACCAGATATACCGTTGCATTCGCAGGCGCATACGCACAAATGTTCCTTCACTGCAGGCGGCCGATCAGGAAGATGTGAACTCACCATCTGCACAGATCGCAGATCAACCATCAGTCCCAGAGGTCCACAGCACCCCAACAACGGAAATGGAACAACAACAGTTACCATGGCAACAACAAGTGACATGAGAATGACAATCCCCGGAGAAGGAAAATCACCCAGATGAACAGCCAACGACAATGCGCAAGTGCGCCTTTTAGAGACTGGCACAATTTAAAGTCTGTGGGGTGGATTTTAAGGAGCCCTCGATGTCGGGATCTGTGTTGGGGGTGGCCTGAAGATGGCCACAGATGAGGCCCACCATGGACCTCGATGCCAGCAGGGCCCGGCCCAATCCTCCCAGTGGCATCGGGCCACTGTGGCAGCACCCCCCCCCCCACTGCTCGGCGACAGGAGCACAATCACCATATGCAAACAAAGTAAATTAATAGATTTGCATGTAGTACCATTCATCTGGAAGTCCCGCTGCGATCTTCAGCCCAGTGGCCGGCACTGCCGCACCGTTGTATCCCTGTCCGGGGAAACGAGGCACAACAGTGGTGGGGAGGCGGGGAGGAGGTAAGTTTCTCAGTGCGGTGGGGTCAAATTAACATCATGGGTGTAGGGGATGGTGGGAAGGGTTGAAGTTTAAAATTTGTGCAGTTTGGTGGGGAAGGTCACATCGTAAAGATGTGTTTTGCGGGGGGGGGGAAGGACAAATAATTAATGTAATTGTTATTGGGAGGGTGGGACAGGGGAAAAAGATGTATTTATTTATTTTCATTTACTCTTTCTTTAAATATTTTAATATTTAAATAAGTCGGATTAACAGTCCTTTAAAAATGGGGGAGGGAGGCCCGCACTTGGAATCACGGTGGCTTTTTGGCGTGCGGCCCGCATAGGCGGGCCACAATTGGCGGCAGGCTTGTAAAATTCAGCCCTATGTGTGCTATGCATGTGCAGAGACTGATGAGAATAATGAACTGCTCATGCATGAGAACAGTTGTGTCCATAGTGGGTAACCTGGGCAACTCACAGTGTAAATAATAATGCATGCAAATTTTTTCTGTTTTTTGTATGAAAAGGGGGTGTTTGGGAGATACATGCAATACTTTTTTAGTTTTTTTAGTTTTAGAGATACAGCACTGAAACAGGCCCTTCGGCCCACCGAGTCTGTGCCGACCATCAACCACCCATTTATACTAATCCTACACTAATTCCATATTCCTACCTCATCTCCACCTGTAACTATATTTCCCTACCACCTACCTATACTAGGGGCAATTTATAATGGCCAATTTACCTATCAACCTGCAAGTCTTTTGGCATGTGGGAGGAAACCGGAGCACCCAGAGGAAACCCACGCAGACACAGGGAGAACTTGCAAACTCCACACAGGCAGTACCCAGAATTGAACCCTAGTCGCTGGAGCTGTGAGGCTGCGGTGCTAACCACTGCGCCACTGTACTGATGTGCCGCCTGGCTTGCCATAGTCATGTGACCTCTACCATGAGGCATTCACTGCAGGCATCCATCAAAAGGCAGTTCAATAAAGACACGGTACAAGCAAGACTGTTGGCCTCTGAGTTCGTAACAGTGACCATCTTATATTTATGGCATTTAGTTTCGGGGATTGATTTTTAGCCTCCGCTGGTGCCACCGTGGATGTGGATGGGCATTAATTGAAGTAATTAATGGCCTATTAAGGCCTGTTAATAGATGCGTCAAATGCCAGTTTAGCTGCCTGAAGGTGGCCTCCTGGTGGCAGACCAGGTAGGCCAGTGCTCTAGGCAGGCTTAGAGGCCCTCCCTACCTGCTTGAGTGCAGCAGCAGCTGCAGGCCACCTTGTGAAGGGAATTACCTCCCCATCCCATCCCCACCAAAAGTGGTTGCAAAACGTATTTTTATTTTAAAACATATTGGAAAGATGGTGCCTCCATTTTGGAGTGTTCTCTCCCTTAATTACCTACCACCACAGCCTACCATCCTTTCAAGCTGGAAGACCCAGGGAAAATCCTGCCCTTGATCTTCCCCATAAATGGAAATGTCTGCTCAATGTTTACTCTGTCAAACCCTTTTATATTAGGCCACCCTGTTTAATCTTTCCTAATAGGTATAATCTCTCAGTTCTGCTTTCATCCTTGTAAATCTTTATTGCACCTTCACCAATGCCTTGATATCCTTTTTATAATATGGAGATCAGAACTGTGAACAGTATGCCAAGTGTGTTCTAACCAAGGCTATATACATCACATCACTTCCCAGCTTTTCAATTCTATTCCTTTAGAAATGAATACCAGTGCTTGGTTTGCTTATTTTTACATCTTTTTTAACATGTCACTACTTTTAGTGATTTGTATATCTGCACCCCTAAATCCCTTTTTTTCCCCCAAAATATGCTTTATTCATAAAAATCTGTAAAAATTACATTCCCAAACAGTTTAAAACAGCATCAAGTCAAAAAATACAAACAGTGCAAAGATGATCAGTTTCCTTCAATACAATCATGAGTTGCCTCACAACCCTTTCATTTCATTGTCATGCCATATACATTTTTACATTTACAGCACACAAAATTTTCCCAATACAGTTCAAGGGATTTCCCATGGATCCAGCCCCTCAGTTCAGCTTGGTGGGGGGACCTTACACTGTGGTCTTTCCCCATTGAGCCTTTGCTGCGGCTGCCCCAAGCTTTAGTGCATCCCTCAGCACGTAGTCCTGGACCTTGGAATGTGCCAGTCTGAACCATTCGGTGGTGGACAACTCTTTGCGCTGGAAGACCAGCAAGTTTCGGGCAGACCAAAGGGCGTCTTTCACCGAATTGATAGTCCTCCAGCAGCAGTTGTTGTTGTCTCGGTGTGCGTCCCTGGGAACAGCCCGTAGAGCACAGACTCCTGTGTTACAGAGCTGCTTGGGATGAACCTCGACAAAAACCACTGCATCTCTTTCCACACCTGCTTTGCGAAGACACATTCCAGGAGGAGGTGGGCAACCGTCTCTTCCCCACCACAGCCACTGCGGGGGCATTGTGTGGAGGGGGCGAGACTTCGGGTGTGCATGAAGGATCTGACGGGGAGGGCCCTTCTCACCACCAGCCAAGCTACGTCTTGTTGCTTGTTTGAAAGTTCTGGTGAAGAGGCATTCCGCCAAATGACTTTGACGGTCTGCTCGGGGAACCATCCGACAGGATCCACCGTCTCCTTTTCCCGTAGGGCCTTGAGGACATTCCGTGCAGACCACTGCCTGATGGACCGGTGGTCCAAGGTGTTTTCCCGCAGAAACTGCTCCACGAAGGATAGGTGGTACGGCACGGCCCAACTGCATGGAGCGTTCCGCGGCAATGTGACCAGGCCCATCCTTCGCAACACCGGGGACAGATAGAACCTCATCACATAGTGACACTTGGAGTTTGCGTACTGGAGGTCTACACACAGCTTGATGCAGCCGCACACGAAGGTGGTCATCAGGATGAGGACCAAATCTGCACCCCTAAATCCCTTTGCTCCTCTATCCCATTTAGATTCTTATTATCCAGGGAATATGTGGCTTCCTTATCCATCGTATCAAAATGCACCACCTCACACTTATCTATATTGAAATTAATTTGCCAATTACACACCCATTCCACAAGTTAATTAATGTTTTCTCCTATCTTGTTGCAGTCTTCCGCAGTATTAACTATAACCCTAATTTGGTGTCAGTTGTGAAGTTGTACTTCCGATTCCAGAGTCCAAATCATTTATGTAAATAGTGAAAACTGAGTGGCGAACTAGATAATTTCAGGGGGCATTAAGAGTCAGCCACATTGTGTTGACTAGAATCAGATATAGGCTGGACCACATAGAGGTGGCTGGTTCCCTTCCACAATGGGTATCAGTGAACCAAAGAACAAAGGAATGGACAACAGTTGCTACGTCTGTTTACATTTGTCTTATATTGGTTTGTTTTGCATCAGTCTGACCATCCAGCTATCCATTTTTTTTAAATTCTTTCACGGGATGTGGGCGTCACTGGCCAGGCCAGCATTTATTGCCCATCCCTAATTGCCCTTGAGAAGGTGATGGTGAGCTGCCTTCTTGAACTGCTGCAGTCCATGTGGGGTAGGTACACCCACAGTGCTGTTAGGAAGGGGGTTCCAGGATTTTGACCCAACTACAGTGAAGGAACGGCGATATAGTTCCAAGTCAGGATGGTGTGTGACTTGGTGGGGAACTTGCAGATGGTGGTGTTCCCATGTATTTGCTGCCCTTGTCCTTCTAGTTGGTAGAGGTCGCGGGTTTGGAAGGTGCTGTCTAAGGAGCCTTGGTGCATTGCTGCAGTGCATCTTGTAGATGGTACACACTGCTGCCACTGTGCGTTGGTGGTGAAGGGAGTGAATGTTTGTAGATGGGGTGCCAATCAAGCGGGCTGCTTTGTCCTGGATGGTGTCGAGCTTCTTGAGTGTTGTTGGAGCTGCACCCATCCAGGCAAGTGGAGAGTATTCCATCACACTCCTGACTTGTGCCTTGTAGATTGTGGACAGGCTTTGGGGAGTCAGGAGGTGAGTTACTCGCCTCAGGATTCCTAGTCTCTGACCTGCTCTTGTAGCCACGGTATTTATATGGCTACTCCAGTTCAGTTTTCGGTCAATGGTAGCCCCTAGGATGTTGATAGTGGGGGATTCAGCGATGGTAATGCCGTTGAATGTCAAGGGAAGATGGTTAGATTCTCTCTTGTTGGAGACGGTCATTGCCTGGCACTTGAGTGGCGCGAATGTTATTTGCCACTTATCAGCCCAAGCCTGGATATTGTCCAGGTCTTGCTGCATTTCTACACAGACTGCTTCAGTATCTGAGGAGTCGCGAATGGTGCTGAACATTGTGCAATCATCAGCGAACATACCGACTTCTGACCTTATGATTGAAGGAAGGTCATTGAAGAAGCAGCTGAAGATGGTTGGGCCTAGGACACTACCCTGAGGTACTCCTGCAGCGATGTCCTGGAGCTCAGATGATTGACCTCCAACAACCACAAGCATCTTCCTTTGCGCTGGGTATGACTCCAGCCAGCGGAGGGTTTCCCCCTAGGGCTCCTTGATGCCATATTCGGTCAAATACTGCCTTGATGTCAAGGGCAGTCACTCTCACCTCACCTCTTGAGTTCAGCTCTTTTGTCCATGTTTGAACCAAGGCTGTAATGAGGTCAGGAGCTGAGTGGCCCTGGCGGAACCCAAACTGAGCATCACTGAGCAGGTTGTTGCTAAGCAAGTGCCGCTTGATGACACTGTTGATGACACCTTCCATCACTTTAATGATGATTGAGAGTAGGCTAATGGGGCGGTAATTGGCCGGGTTGGATTTGTCCTGCTTTTTGTGTACAGGACATACCTGGGCAACTTTCCACATTGCAGGGTAGATGCCAGTGTTGTAGCTGTACTGGAACAGCTTGGCTAGGGGCGCGGCAATTTCTGGAGCACAGGTTTTCAGTACTATTGCCGGAATGTTGTCAGGGCTCATAGCTTTTGCAGTATCCAGTGCCTTCAGTCGTTTCTTGATATCTGTGATGCTGGGGACTTCAGGAAGAGGCCGAGATGGATCATCAACTCGGAACTTCTGGCTGAAGATTGTTGCAAATGCTTCAGCCTTATCTTTTGCACTGATGTGCTGGGCTCCCCCATCATTGAGGATGGGGATATTTGTGGAGCCACCTCCTCCAGTTAGTTGTTTAATTGTCCACCACCATTCACGGCTGGATGTGGCAGGACTGCAGAGCTTAGATCTGATCCGTTGGTTATGGGATCGCTTAGCTCTGTCTATCGCATGCTGTTTACGCAGTTTGACATGCAAGTAGTCCTGGGTTGTAGCTTCACCAGGTTGACACCTCTTTTTGAGGTATGCCTGGTGCTGCTCCTGGCATGCCCTCCTGCACTCTTCATTGAACCAGGGTTGGTCTCCTGGCTTGATGGTAATGGTAGAGTGGGGGATATGCCGGGCCATGAGGTTACAGATTGTGGATGAGTACAATTCTGCTGCTGCTGATGGCCCACAGCGCCTCATGGATGCCCAGTTTTGCATTGCTAGATCTGTTCAAAATCTATCCCATTCAGCACGGTGATAGTGCCACACAACACAATGGACGGTATCCTCAATGTGAAGGCGGGACTTTGTCTCCACAAGGACTGTGCAGTGGTCACTCCTACCAGTACTGTCACGGACAGATGCATCTGCGGCAGGCAGATTGGTGAGGACGAGGTCGAGTATGTTGTTCCCTCGTGTTGGTTCCCCCACCACCTGCCAGCGACCCAGTCTAGCAGCCATGTCCTTTAGGACTCGGCCAGCTCGGTCAGTAGTGGTGCTACCGAGCCACTCATGGTGATGGACATTGAAGTACCCCACCCAGAGTACATTTTGTTCCCTTGCCACCCTCAGTGCTTCCTCCAAGTGCTGTTCAACATGGAGGAGTACTGAGTCATCAGCTGAGGGAGGGCAGTAGGTGGTAATCAGTAGGAGGTTACCTTGCCCATATTTGACCTGATGCCATGAGACTTCATGACGTCCGGAGTCGATGTTGAGAACTCCCAGGGCAACTCCCTCCCTACTGTATACCACTGTGCCACCACCTCTCCTGGGTCTGTCCTGCCGGTGGGACAGGACGTACCCGGGGATGGTGATGGCAGTGTCTGGGACATTGTTTGTTAGGTATGATTCCGTGAGTATGACTATGGCAGGCTGTTGCTTGAGGGCATTTAAGTGGTCATTGGATAGACATATGGATGAAAATGGAATAGTGTAGGTCAGATGGTTTCACAGATCGGTGCAACATCGAGGGCCGAAGGGCCTGTACTGCGCTGTAATGTTCTAATGTTCTAATGTAGTCTGTTGGACAGCTCTCCCAACTTTGGCACAAGCCCCCAGATGTTAGTAAGGAGGACTTTGCAGGGTCGGCAGGGCTGGGTTTGCCGTAGTCGTTTCTGGTGCCTCGGTCGATGCCGGGTGGTCCGTCCAGTTTCATTCCTTTTTATAGACTTTGTAGTGGTTAGTTACAACTGAGTGGCTTGCTGGGCCATTTCACAGGGCATGTAAGAGTTAACCACATTGCTGTGGGTCTGGAGTCACATGTAGGCCAGACCAGGTAAGGACAGCAGATTTACTTCCCTAAAGGACATTAGTGAACCAGATGGGTTTTTACAACAATCGACAATGGTTTCATGGCCATTATTAGACCAGTTTTAATTCCAGATTTTTTATTAAGTTCAAATTCCACCTTCTGTTGTGGTGGGATTCGAACCCATGTCCACAGAGGAATACCCTGGGTCTCTGGGTTACTAGTCCAGTGATAATACCACTACGCCACCGCCTATCCTCAATTACCAAAGTTTATTCATGTGCAAAAAATTGCAGGTTAATAAAGAAAAATGTAATCAATCAAGCTGTTGTAAAACTTCACATTAAAGTATGTAAAGGCATTCCATTTGAACTACTTAAAAAAAAGTAATGTGGTGAAATCAGCAGTGAATGTTACAGGATTTGTGCAGTGCTTAAAAAATAAGTCATTAGTTCATTATCACGCAGTTTAGTTTCACACAAGCTTACAATATTATTCAGAAAAACAATTATTAATCCAATCATACAAGAACAACGTGTATTGATATGGTAAAACATCCCAAGGCACTTCACAAGAGCATTATTGAACAAAATTTGACACCAAGTCACATAAGGAGATATTAGGGCAGAAGACCAAAAGCTTGGTAAAAAAGAGATAGGTTTAAGGAACAGCTTAAAGGAGGAAGCAGAAAGATATTAGTCGACTGCTCAGGTGGGCAGAAAAGTGGCAAGTGGAATTCAACCCAGAGAAGTGTGAGCTAATGCATTTGGGGAGGGCAAACAAGGCAAGGGAATACACAGTAAATGGTAGGATTCTAAGAAGTGTAGAGAAACAGAGGGACCTTGGAGTGCCTGCCTATAGATCTCTGAATGCAGCAGGAGAGTTAGATAAGGTGGTCAAGAAGGCATACAGGATACCTTCCCTTTTTGGTTGAGCCCTAGAGTATAAGAGCATGGAGGTTATGCTTGAACTATATAAAACAGTAGTTCAGTCTCAACTCGAGAACTGTGTACTGTTCTGGTCACCATGTTACAGGAAGGATGTGATCACACTAGAGAGGGTACAGAGGAGATTTATGAGGATGTTGTCAGGAAGGGAGAATTTTAGCCAAGAGGAATGATTGGATAGGCTGCTGTTGTTTTCTTCGGAACAGAGGAGGCTGGGGGGAGATTTAATTGAGGTTGATAAAAATTATGAGGCGCCTAGACAGAGTGGATAGGAAGGACATATTACCATTAGCAGAGTGGTCAATAACCAGGGAGCATAGATTTTAAAGTAATTGATAGAAGGATTATGGGGGAGTTGAGGAGTAAGTTTTTGACCCAGAGGGTGGTTGGGTCTGGAACTCACTGCCCAAAAGGTGGAAACCCTCATCACATTTAAAACACACTTGAGGTGCCATAAACTACATGGCTGCTGACCATGAGCTGGAAGGTGGGATAAACTGCGTAGCTGTTTTTTGGCCAGGGCAGACATGATGGCCCAATGGCCTCCTTCTGCACTGGAATGTTTCTAAGAAAGAGAGGCAGAGGGGATTCCAAAGCCTACTCCTGTTTCTATTTCTTCTGCTCTTATTTTCTCATAAACTCCCTGCTTTACCAGTTGAGCACAAGTACAGTCCAGCAAAATGGGTTTTACACTTTAATTGCAGGGGAATGGCACTAGGTGAATTGCCACTCGGAGAGCTAGTGCAGAAACGATGGGCTGAATGGCCTCCTTCTGTGGTGTAATAATCTGTGATTCTGATTCTGAGAGTTGGGGACCCCAGAATAAGAAAGCAAACCATCATCAACAAAGCTGCTTTTTATTTCCAGTTCCACAATTCTATATCCGTCCAGAGCTTAATATAAAAACAAGGGACCTCTCAAAATGTTTGTTGCTTTTTCCTTGGAATAATAATACACATTTTAAAAAACATTGACTCATTATCTCAAGTCAAAATTTTTTGCACTGTTTCTTGTCTCAAATCACTCATTCTGCTGACCAACACATTTTGACAAACACAGAACAACCAGGTTTTTAAATCTGCACCTGCCCTTGTCATTCAAAGAAGCTGAAATTTTGAACATATGTGAAGCTGAAATTATTTTGAGAGTCAAAGAATATAAATGCTAAATTTATTTGTAATGTATATTTTCATCCAAACTGGATATTGATTAAATCTCAAAAATCCAATAAATCTAATTGGATCTCACATTCATGGCGGGGAAATATGGGTGAGCTTTTAACTCACTATAAACCCATTCACTGGCACTGAATTAAAATTGAGCCCCATGGATTTTTAAAAAACATTTTGTGGGATGTGGGCATCACTGGCTCGGCCAGCATTTATTACCCATCCTTAATTGCCCTTGACAACTGAGTGGCTTGCTCTGCCATTTCAGAGGGCAGTTAAGAGTCAACCACATTGCTGTGGGTTTGGAGTCACATGTAAGCCAGACCAGGTAAGGATGGCAGATTTCCTTCCCTAAAGGACATTCGTGAACCAGATAGTTTTTTTACGACAATCGACAATGGTTTCATGGTTACCATTAGACTAGTTTTTAATTCTAGATTTTATTGAATGAGTTCAAATATCACCATCTGCTGTGGTGGGATTCAAACCCATGCCCCCAGAGCATTAGCCTGGGCTCTGCGATTACTAGTCCATGGCATTACCACTACGCCACCACCTCCCCAGTTTGCACAGTTGCCAAGTTTAAACTGCAATGGTATTTTTGTATTTCAACACCAGATTACATGATACACTGATGAGAGAAATAATGAATGTTCTGAAGGAAAACCAGGACACAATTCAATGTAACACTTAAATTTAGCTTTTGGTCCAAATTTGGCCAAGCTTCATTCATTGTAAAACATAAATCTTATTTGAATCAGTCACCTGCCAGAGTGCATATGAGAAAATAATAGACTGAAGATCAATTACTCCATATACCTCTTAGAAGTTTCTTTATTAAATTTGAAAAGTTATTTCTCCTCAGTCGCAAGGCCAGTCTGCAAACAAATTATAGATTATAATGGAAATTTGTTAGGCTTTCACTTTTAAGCTTTGATAAAATAAAGAGGTTAGATAATTTCATCTTATTGAGAAAAATGTTATAATTTGGAAAGAAATTGCAAAAAACCAATTAGAGCTACAAAGAAGTTTCTGTGCTTTATTCATTCAGCTTGGCTTACTTCCACCACGCTCCCTCAGTTCTGATCTCATATGACTAAAACACATATTTACTTCAGCAGGCTGCAAACTCTATCCTTCCAACAGCCTTGAAGGAGGCCTAAGCTTCAAATCATGCACTGCTGATAGGATTAAAGTATCAAAGGTTAATGCATTAGCAATTCTAAGAAAATTAAATGAAAAGTGTATTATTGACTTGTAGCAGTTCCAAATGTAAATGCAACTAGTTATCATGAGGCTAAATATGTCAATCATTGAAATTAAATATTGTTAATAACACATGAAATAGGTCACCAATTATTTTACATCCAAATTGGAAAAAATAAACACAATACACATAGTTTTGCCAAGAGTACTTTATTACTCACGAGACTGTCATTAAACTAAGAACAGAAGTGAAAGTCAGTTTCAAAGACTAAAACTAATTCAATGCAATTTTGCAATGGTTAATTGAACTGACTACTGCTACTCACATATAATAGAGCACAAAGTATTGGATATGTCAGGTACATTTGGGTAAATGACAGCTGGTACAAATGCAATGGATACAACTATTTGAATATATATATGTGGTAGCTGAACAATAGAGAAGTTGCAGCATAACAAAATCAATGGATGATCATTTCCACTTGTCCGTCCTATATTTTAAAGGTCACTTTACCTCCCACTGTTCCAGGTAGAAGTAATGGTCAAGTTACTGGCGGATGGAAGGCTCCACTTTACATCACCAACTTTTTACCTAGCCTGGCCATTTTAGTTCTTAAGGCTGTTGATTGAGGGAGAAACAAAGATGAATATTGTTAGTTATATTTCTGGGACATTTTTAAATATCACAAAATTTTAAAACCAAATTCCGTTGGAAGAAAGGTACATACCACAACATTGTGTTGACGTCTAATGCACATAATTAGTTGTGTAAAGCTTGTAAGCAACATGGAGAGCTGGCATGCGTTAAGAGCACAAAAAACATTTTATGTAAAAGTATTAGATTAGAGAAGGTCAGAATTCCTTGTTGAAGCAGCAGAGAACGTTAAAAGATTCTAAGTTCTTATTAATACAAAAATATTTTCAGCAAATATGCTCTTCAATTCACATACTGCACATTGAGTTTGAAATGTTACTAGTTAAAACTATCTACTTAGCACAGTTACATTGACATCTTCATTAAAATGGTACTGGCAGGGAAGGGAAGCCAAATAGCCTGTCCAGCAGGTTGGGTTTTCTCGCTGAAGGTAGTAATTGGCTTTCTCAATCAAGTGGAACAAAGTACTCATCAAACATAGCATTCTTCATAAATTGAGAAGGAAGAAACAAAACCTAAGGCTGAATTTTGCCAGCTCTATGGCGACAGGCTGGGAGGCAGGAGGGTTGGTAATATGGCGGGGGAAGGGAGCTTGACATTTTCCCACCATCATGGCATATTACCAGCAATGGGAGACTCAGAGGTGCAGCCTTTTGCTGGGCAGCCAATTGAGCCACTGAAGTGGCCAATTAAGTGCCACTTCGCGTCCCAGCCGACATTTTGCCTGCGTTGGGAGGGCCTGCCGCCATGTGGGGTGCCTGCCAGGTAATCCCCGGCGGTCTCCCAGTTGTTGGGGCGGGGGGGTGGTGCAGTCCTTAATGACTGCGCCATGGCCCTCGGAGGGGCCCTTCGGTTGCAATGGCCGCCCCGACAGCCATCGCCAGGGCATTCCTGCCTGGCCCCAGCTTGGTCGAAGATACATCTTCTCGTCGAGGGCACCTCGGCATTGAGGCGCCCTCTTCTTTTTGCTGCAGCCTCAGCAGTGGCCTCCTGTAACAGTGGCGCTGCTGAGGCTGCCTAGCTGCCGGCCCTCTGATTGGGGAGATTGGACAGCTGTCCTCACGGTGGCCTGTTAATTGGCTGCCGCTGGCAAAATGCCAGCCCCCTGGGTCCTGCAGCCCATGGCGCAGGGTCGGCACCCGCTTTCAGTCCTGGCAGCAGGACTTCTTAACCCGCGACAAAATTCAACTCTTACAATATAGACATCACTGAGATAAACTGTTAATTGCAAGCCAACAGCTGTAACTACAGTGCTAAGCAAAGTGTTTAATAAAAATGGTTTCCATCTTACCAAACTAGATTCTAGCCAAAACATTAACTGTTCCTTCTTAACCATATTATTTGATGTTAACTCATGTAGATTGCTATTTTGAATATTTATTCACAATTTCTAAATGTCAATGCAACAGGTTTATTTTTTAACATATAAAACTGTTGTCAGTACATCAACTTGGATTTTTTTGCCGTCAATGAGTGGAGGTATGGATTTGGAGGAAGTGGTTGAAGCAAATTTCTACATTCTACTCTTGCTGATCTAGAAATCCAAACAATAGAGCTGAAAATAGTGCAGGAAAGACAGCTCAAATGTTTATTTCTTTCAATTTTGGAGGATCTCTCAGCTTTTTTATATATTTATAATGTTCCTTTTAAAGTTATAATGAAGTAGTGAGAAAAGATTGAAGGACATTTTTAAAATTCATTTCAAAATCCTAAAGAATCCTAATGTTGCATATTTTCCATTTGGCTGAATAAAAGGCAAGTGAAATCTTCAAAGGGAAAACATATTGTTTGTGGCAATTAAAATAAATATAATT
This sequence comes from Heterodontus francisci, assembly GCF_036365525.1. Taxonomy (NCBI): domain Eukaryota; kingdom Metazoa; phylum Chordata; class Chondrichthyes; order Heterodontiformes; family Heterodontidae; genus Heterodontus; species Heterodontus francisci. Next base: position 29,279,131 of record NC_090378.1, on the reverse strand, counting down.
GACCTATGAAAATGTTCATGCTATTGTTTATACACAAAGTTATAGACAACCTCATCTGAATTTCTGTGAAAAGAGACATGAATTTTTTTTTTAGTTTGGCAAAATAGCCAACTCAAGTTAGTAGGACACTCCCATTTATAGGCTGCATCAACAACTTACATATTGAACTCATGGCTTCCTAGAAAGTTTCTTTTTAAAATTAGAAACTGATCATATTTTGTCGGAAAATTGGTCTCTAATCCTACATCCGTCATTCAAAGTAAATCAATTAAAGAAAAAGTAGCATGATTGCATGTTGTTCATTTTGACGAGTATTACAGATTATCTGTGCAAACTGTACGAGGTGACATTTTAATTAATAAAAGCAGCAGGTGTTGCAGGTTAAAACTGTTCATACAAAGCTGTTCTTATAAGTTTTGAAAGGTATTGAACAGTAGAACATAAGGAATGTTGCAGAGTGTTTGCTAAAGCATGTCACAACCTGCTGCAAATGGTTATTTTGATCCAATTTTTTTTCCATAATAGCATATTTATTGGAAAGCTAAAGTAATGGTCATATTTAAAAGACTGAATTATTAAACAGTGGGCTGGATTAAAGATGCAGGCGGTTACTATACTCTGCCTCTGTAGATTTTGGATTTAATGCAGTAAATTGAGTTATTAAATTAGAAATTTACACATTATCAATATAAACACATACATGCTTCCCCTATATTTGTTATCTTAGTGGCTTTTGTGGATTAAATGGCATTGTACATTTTCTCAATACTACTGTTCTATTGATTAATGTTTAAGGGCTTAGTATTTGCCACTGTAATTACGGATGCATATTTGTGTTTTTTTTAATTAACCCCTATCTGAGCCATGTACAATTTATAACCAAGCTCTTCCATGTCCAGCTTGTACATATTCTATGGCCAAAGGTGGGGAGGAGGAGATTGGGTGTGGAGGTAGAGTAAACATACTTCCTTTACATAAGTATAGTTTTGCATTTGGTATATACACCAATATAATATAATATAATTCAAGATTGTGCAACAATGTAAAATGCCATGTGCATCATAGTGTCAGGACACATGTATTTTCAAAGTAGATCAGAATAAAACCACCCTTGACCTTGAACAGTCACTAACAGGAAATGCTTTTCCTCTTGATCTAGACATCCATAACATAATGTTATTACTGATGTGTCAATAAATGAAGTTAACAGTACAGTAAGTAGCACTAATATGAATGATCAATGTGTAACATATGCCCTGCACATTGATTCTCCTACTTGAGAGTGTTGGCACAGGATACTTTGTGCTGCACATTATAGAAATGGTAGGAATGTTATTCATGTTGCATTAGAGTACAATATAATTTTTAAAGTAAAAACAGAAGCTGGAAATAGCAGGTCTGGCAGCACCTTTGGAGAGAGAAACAGAGTTAATGGGCTGTATTTTAAAAGCCCGCCATTTTTAAAGGGCTTGAAGCCTGAAATGATAGGTTGAATTTTTAAAGTGACAGTGAATGTAAAGGTAATAAAAATGAATGAAAAAATCTTTCCATGCCCTCTCCCACCCCCTAATGGTATTACACATCATTCCTGCCTTTTCCCACCCCCGGAATACCTACCGTGAATATATGACCTCCCCCCCACCCCCCGCCAAAGTTCAGAAACTTTGTCCTTTACCCCTTCCCATCACCCCCCAACCAATCCAAAGAGTTTGACCCCACACCTCCCCTCCCGCACTGAGAAAAGCACCTCCTCCCCCGTCCCCACAGGAGGCGCACCTTGTTTCACCGGACGGGATTTGACAACTGCCAGAATGAAGATCAGTGCGGCAAATAAGGAGGCAATGGGACCTTCATTAATTCAGATAAGTTAATTTATCTACATATGGAAATTGTGGTCCTGTCACCGAGTGGCGGCGGGGGTGGGGGGTGGGGGGGGTGGTGTAGGATGGGCCACCACGAGGCCTCTCTGCCTCTGTTGAGATAAGGCCGAGCCCTGCCGGCGTCGGGGTTAGTGGTGGGCCTCAACCGCAGTGATCTTCATGCCCTCACTCCCGCCACCATCCCTGGCATCGAAGACCCTTTAAAAATCAGCCTAATGTTTCAGACCGATGACCTTTCATCAGAACATGAAAGGTCATCAACCTGAAACGTTAACGCTTCCTCTCTACACAGATGCTGCCTGACCTGCTGAGTATTTCCGGCACTTTCTGTTCTCATTTCAGAGTTCCATCGTCTCCAGTATTTTGCTCATAAAATGAGCTTGGTATGGACTGTAAAACTGGACCTGAAAATTCATGGGCTGTTATATTTAAGGTGAAGTTTTAACCCAGCTGAAACCACACCAGACAGGCAGTTAAAATTGTTCGGACAACGTACCCATGGATGTCCTGCTCTCTTCCCGCATTGTTCAACTTTAATCTGCTCTACTGAGCAGAGGGAAGAACTGTTGCTGGAAAACAGCATGCTCCTACTTTAAATATGCTGATCGGCCTCCAATTATAGCTTTGGGGACCGACTGCTATTTTAACCATGGGCCTGAGTAAGGAAGCGGTTGTTGCTTTCCTTCCAGGACGAACTAACAAGAAAGGAGCTGAGGCCAGCAAAGGCAAAGAATTAACTGTATTTCTTAAATATAACCTTTCCTCTGGAAATGCCGTTCTGAACCCCACAAGGAAAGTTTCGTCCTTCCATATCCCAGGCTCGACTTGACCTCTCCCAATCGCGAAGCCCTGAAAAAACCCTACCCCACGGCTTAATTGAGTGCCGGGGTCCATTCTGCCCATCATTGTGCTCCCATCCTGCAGCTAGCTGCCATTCCGGACAAGCAACTGACCAAAAGCTTGTCAATGAGTCCACGGTATTAAAATCACCCGCGGCCCACACTTCTGAAGTCAGGATGGTTTTCCACCCACCTCAAGTTAAAATTGGTCTCTATTTATCTGTGTTTTATGTGCTTTGCTTTACTTTGGGTTCGATTATACAATGGATTAAAATAATAATAGTAAATCATAAGATCTTTTCTAAGTTGAAATGGAAATAAATAATATTGATGAAAATTGGCAAGTACTTTCTTTTGTGACTGTTGAAAAAAACTATCCCTTGACCTTTTGTACAGAATATTCACAAAGAGATGGAAAATGTGAAACCATGCCAGTAATTGCAGCCTTTGAAAACATTTTCCATGATTGAAATATTATAAGGACAGCATACAGAAAACACTATAAAGTAGTGGGAACAAAAGAAAAAAGATATATTTAAATAAAGCACCCAGGTATAGTAGCAGTAACAACCATTTTCCAAGCAGTTATCTTATTAATAGTACTGTACAGTAGTAAGTGGATATTTGTTGTATTAAATTCATGCAGGTATGTCAGTACTTCAAGATATTTTATGCTCAGATATTTATTGATAGATGTGAAACATAAAGCCCAATCACCATGAAAATATGTTTTACATATTTTCCAAATCACAATCAATAAGTGAGACAAGATTAAAGAAGGAATTAGGTGAAGCAATGTTTATTCTTTGAAAAGTAAAGAATGTTAGCATAAGATATCTACAAACCAACGTGAGTTGATTAGTGTACGGGCACATGGAAGCTAATTTTACAGAGATTAGGCCAGTAAAATTATGTTCACTATATAGGTCAAACATGAGTACAGCAGGATCGAGAATTACAAAAATGTAAGGCTAAAAAGCATTCTACTCTAAGGCTAAAACAAAATTTATGTATCTTGCATTCCATTCTCAGTTCATGTGAAACAGCACTGAATACAAAAATACTTCTAAAAGGTGAAGGATTCCAAAGTAAAACACAGAATGAACTCAAATTATTATAGAACTAATATTTGAAATGGTGATAAGAACAGGAGTAGGCCATTCAGCCCCTAAAGCCTATTCTGTAAAATAATTAGATCATGGTTGATCTGCATTTTAGCTTCATCTACCCACCTTGGTTCTGTAACCCTGAAAACCCTAGCCTAATGAAAATCTATCAATGGTAGTTTTGAAATTTTCAATTGACCTAGCTTTAACAGCCTTTTCGGGGAGAGATTTGCAGATTTCCACCACCCTTTGTGTGAGGACGTGCTTGCTGACATCAAGCCTGAACATCTCTAACTTTAAGGTTATGCTCCCACTCCCCCCCTCCCGCCCCCACCACGTACTCTTGACTCGCTCACCAGAGGAAAGAGTTTCTCTCTATTTACCCTATCAACTCCTTTAATCATCTTAAAAACCTCACTTAGATTGTCCCTTAATCTTTTATACTCAAGGCAATACAAGCTTAGTCTACGCAACTCATGATTTAATCATTTTAGTCCAGATACCATTCGAGTCAATCTGCGCTGCATCCCCTCCAAGGCCAATATATCTTTCCTGAGGTGCAGTGCCCAGAGCTGAATGCAGTAATCAAAATGGGTTCTAACCAGTGATATCAATTAAAAAAGTAGCTAACTTTATCAAGTTGAAAACTACAGTAGAGTAGCATGCTTTTATGACGCATGAGCACATTTCACACTTTGCTTTCATGTCTGAACAGTAACAAGCTCCCAGCATTGTTAATGCAATGAGTTTTGCTAATTGGGACACAGACTAAAACTCAGAAGAGGAATAGTGAACAATTTAGATTTAACTACTTCACAAACAGATTGATGATGAATATATATACATTTACTCAAGGATGATTAGAAGTGGATCATGTTGGCAGATTCAAGAAGAAACTTGATCGATATTTGGCAGAGAAAATGATTGGGAGGGTATGGAAAATGTGGTAGCGCAAGGTATTTTTTAAATGTTGGAACTAGCTTGATGAACAGGTTCCGTACATTCTGTATGTTCTCAGTACAAAATGTGAAATGGATCAATACACACAAGGGGGAATTTTACTGACCCCTTAGAGGCGTGGTTGGAGGCAAGGGGGCCGGAAAAGTAGTGGAAAAGCCCATTGGGATGGGCTCCCTGATGTGGTCCCAACTCTGGGCAAGTTTCTCAGAGGCAAGCTGTCACTGGAATCAGCAACTCGCTCTCCATACCGGCAAACAATAAAGCCACACAAGGCCTCAAGTAGTAGCCATTTTCGGAGAGGGAGGTAAGTCCAACGGTATTGCATGGGCCTCCTGCTGTGTCCAGAGCCCAGCAACGCTTCGGAAGCGGCTTCATGTGAGGAGGTCGGGGAGCAATCATAGGCTGATGCATATGCCGGTATCTGTGATCCCAAAGGCTGATTGCGGTATATCTGTGGCCATACGCATTCTTGTAGAGGCGTTCCCCCTCCACACTGATGACCCTAACAGTTCTGACCCTTCTTTTCAAACATGCCATCTGCACCCTTTTGTAAACGTCTCTACTTTGAGGCATCCCGAGTCTCCCACTGCCTGAGCAGCACTCACCTGTCCAAGTAGGGCTGCCCGCAGGCCATCTCTTCAGGTCTTCTTGTGTCTGTGTCCACCCGCCGTTATTAATTGTACGGTGAATGCAGAGGGGGGCCTGTTAGGAGGCTGCCTCCTGTAAACATGCACTGCCTGGAAGCGTGGGTTCAGGACCGGCAAATGGTCCTGTTGCCTAAGAATTTTATAAGTCTGGAAGGTTCAGGCCAGATTTTTCTGGAGGCAGGCACTTCACAGCATGCCTCATTAGTTAAGACTTGTTTGTGAACGTCTAGGTTTTAAAATTTTTTGCTCACAAAGTTATTGCAAGTGCAAGTTGTTAATGGCGCAGCAAAGGTAGCTTCATAAAATTGGAGAGCTGCCCGCGGAGCCAGCATCTCATCCAAATAATATTAATGAGGTCTAATTTTGGGAAAGTCTCAGGACTCCTGGTTGAGGCACATGCTTTGTGCCCAAAAACAGGCCTCAGGAAATTTCCACCCCGAAGTATCCCAAAACTACATATATCTATGGTAATTTCAGGTTGGCTTTCTGAAACTGTGCTTTTTAAATTTTGGCAACTGATCAAAATATGTTTTATAATTCTAATTAGTAATTTGAATAGAACACATAATTCAATAAATTAACGTTTGTCATTTCAAACTTAAAGATTATGTTAATTTGTGAGCGACATAACAGAAAAATATTAGCAATAGGTTATGCATAAAGGATACTTGATGCATTCAGAACACAAGACAGATATATTGTTAATCCATTAGTAACAGTAGGAAAAGTCAGGGTTAAGTTTCAGCTTGAAGAATAACTGATTAAATAGTTACAAAACGGAACAACAAACACACTTTTGTTTGCCTTTTGTACCTGACACAGAGGGGTCATCATAGTTTCCAACTCCACCCATATGTCCATCAGAGTAATTTTGGTAGGGAGAATGATTTATAGTTGTATCTTGGCCTGAAATTACAGCAGATTTCTTTGGGACAGAGCTACTTCCTGCAGTTAGATTTATTGTAGCATATGATGTTTTATGTATCTCATCCCCAGTTGAAAGAGGGGCTGGATGAAGTACTGGGCTATTGTGGCTATTTGCTTGATGTGGTGACACCTCATCATCATCGTCATCGCTGATCATAACCAGTTCTGCTCGGATAGCTCCTTCGTACCCCAAAACTTTTTTGGTTTCATTTTCATCATCTACATTGTGGTATCCCATGAAGACCATAGTAACTGGCTCCTCAGTGTTAATAGTAGACGGCAAGGAATGGACAACATTAAAGCTAACATCTGTTTCTTCAGAAGCAGAAGATGATCTGCCATCATGATCAAGCTCTGAACTGATAAACACAGCCTCACGGTGGTTGTCCCTTTGCTGACGGCACGGAACCTGTACTGAATTCAGCTTATTTTCAGTTAGTGGTGACTCATTACATTGTTGACTCTGACTTTGTGTGGAGCTCAGAGACCTGAAACCAGTTACTGGGCATGGTGAGTAAGGAGCAGGTATAAATGTTGGCTGTGGAAAAGCAGGCAAATCCCTTTCCTGATACACAACAGTGCTGTTGCTTCCATAAGTTTGAGACATTACAGGGTTATGCCTCTCAATTCCTTCACTTTTAGTCATATTTTCTTGAATCTTTGGTTCAGAACCTGTCTGCTCAGTGAGTAACATTTTAGGAGAGTGGGGGTTATTATGAGAATTTGAGAAAACAGGTGCATGACATGCTGCAGAAACATTGGTTTGCTTTTCACCAGCCTGCTGCAACAGTGCCTCCACTTCCTCATGAGTCAAGTTATCTATGCCATTCTGCACCAGCCCTCCATCACTGTGTAAAGCATACACTGATTTGGCCCCATCTTCATAGACTTTAACACCTTTGTTTTTGATTTCATCGACCATTATTGGTGCAGTTGACAGAACGGTGTTTTCTCCAGTCTTCATATCCTTTTGAACATTGATTTCCACAGCAAACAAAGCTGTAAAGAAAATATTTATGTAGATTAGTTTTTTTTTACTTAATTAACATTGCATCAAACTTTTGGGATTATTAATATGATTTACCAATCATCAAATATGATCACCCATTGTTTTGTGACAAAATGCATACTCTCTTTACTGTCAGGTTTGGTTACTGACTCCACCCCCCAACAGCCACTTTCCAACTCTTTCCCATGACTAAGCAGCCAGTGATTGCCAAAAACACAGACACAATGGCATTCTACTATCAGGCTGGCAGGGAAAATGATCACATCTTCTGCAATTCCACCAACAGGAACTGGGCACCTTCACTGGAATCATTAAAATAATGGTAGCGGTGGTTTAGCCACAGACATACTGGCTTGCTCAACACCCACAAAACAGGAGTCTTGGATTGGAATGCCCCAGTGCAAACTTTGGACCTAAAAGTTCCTAAAACCAACAGTACACCTTGGGTGGCAGTCCCGCAGGTAGTAATTGGGTGGCGCAGGGAGGGGGTTGGGGGTGGTGGGCTGGTGTAAAGTGAAGCAGGATTTGGTAACTCCGGGTCTCTGAACAAAAGATATAACAATGCACATTTAATATGGGGTAGGAGTGGGCAGAATATCTGTCTGCCCCCAGAGGCCTGTGGGATTTCCTACTGCTTCCATCTCCTGAGCACTGATTATACTGGACATTAACAAAACATCACTTTCCAGTAGCATGGAGTGGTAGAAGTTGAGTCCACAAGGATTTCCAGGCAGGCTGGTTACAATAATCAAAAAGACCACCAGAAGATTGACTCCTGCAGAATTTAAATTGGTCTTCAGCTAAAAGGGGCTGATTCCACAGACAATATTAATTTTAAACAGTTCCTGGTGGCTTCTATTGCTTCTACCAGAAGTGACTTACCTGTGTTGCATTTGGCGCTCTGCCCTCTCGCAGGAACCAAGATGCACTGGGTCAAGTAGCTGCTGGATTAATTTAAATTCACTTGATCTACCCTGACCCCAGATACTCTGGTGGAGTCACCCTCTCAGTACACTGACGGAGTCGCCCTCTCAGTACACTGGTGGAGTCGCCCTCTCAGTACACTGACGGAGTCGCCCTCTCAGTACACTGACGGAGTCGCCCTCTCAGTACACTGGTGGAGTCGCCCTCTCAGTACACTGGTGGAGTCGCCCTCTCAGTACACTGGTGGAGTCGCCCTCTCAGTACACTGACGGAGTCGCCCTCTCAGTACACTGACGGAGTCGCCCTCTCAGTACACTGGTGGAGTCGCCCTCTCAGTACACTGACGGAGTCGCCCTCTCAGTACACTGGTGGAGTCGCTCTCTCAGTACACTGGTGGAGTCGCCCTCTCAGTACACTGGTGGAGTCGCCCTCTCAGTACACTGGTGGAGTCGCCCTCTCAGTACACTGGTGGAGTCGCCCTCTCAGTACACTGACGGAGTCGCCCTCTCAGTACACTGACGGAGTCGCCCTCTCAGTACACTGACGGAGTCGCCCTCTCAGTACACTGACGGAGTCGCCCTCTCAGTACACTGACGGAGTCGCCCTCTCAGTACACTGGTGGAGTCGCCCTCTCAGTACACTGACGGAGTCGCCCTCTCAGTACACTGACGGAGTCGCCCTCTCAGGACACTGGTGGATCATGGTTCCCACCCCACCATAGTTATGATGGAGCAGATTGCAGATATGCTGGGCCTCTATCTCTTTATCAATGCCTTTCAGGGGTGTGTGTTGGAACTGGTTACCTCAAACACAAAATTATCCAAATGGGTTTTTGAAAACTAACCTTGAAATGTCTCAGTTGTGGTCACTAAAATGTATAAATGCAATTACTTTTGGTTACAATCCTCAGAACATTGCTGAAAGCTGATTTACGCAAAGAGCCAGGAGCTGCACTAATGTACTCGCACCAAGGACAAGGCAGGAATATTTCGAAATGGCATTTAAATTTTTTTTACAGGAAAAGTTTAGGAGCATTTTCATTATACTTTCTGAAGCAATCATAGAGGAAAGTTATGAAATCCTTCTGTAAGTCCATGTACACCACAACAAAAGCATTGCCCTCATCAACCCTCTCTGTTACCTCCTCAAAAAACTCCAGCAAGTTAATGAAACATGATTTTCCCTTAACAAATCTGCACTAGCTTTCTTTAATCAACCCAATTAATTAATCCAATCATACAATTTCACAAAAAGTGTAAAGTAGCATAGTAACTCAGAAATTACCATATTTAGCTTTATACAATTCTGTTGGTTATAAAATTTGGCTGAAAGTACAGAGGAAAGCTAAATTCACAGAACTGGAGCTAGAACTTTTGGCGTAAGGTAGGATTACCAGGAAGTCTTCAATTTTTGGGACCATCAAACAACAGCCAAATCCCAAGGTAAAAAAACGGGGCAGAAGGAGAGGAGCTCGTCAGTTGAACCTAACATTAACAAGAGGTTGTTGTTAAGATAGTAGTCAAAACTTTGTAAAGATTTTCAATAATTCTAGCAGGAACCAAGCTATCTTCAAGTCTGTAAGACTTTCCAGGACAAAAAAGCAAAATACTGTGGATGATGGAAATCTGAAATAAAAACAGAAAGTGCTGGAAATACTCAGCAGGTCTGGCAGCATCTGTGGAGAGAGAAGCAGAGTTAATGTTTCAGGTCAGTGACTTTTCATCAGTTCTGATGAAAGGTCACAGACGAGCTCAAAAAATAGGGGCCTGCCTGGCGGCTCATTTAAATAGCCGGGGTGCACCCCCCCCCCCCCCCCCCGCCTAATCATGTGGAGGGGCAGGCTGTCCATTACTGGCAGTGGCGTCAGCTGCCTGTGCACAGGCGCTGGCGCCATTTTTAAAGGGCAACCAGCCCTGCCGGCATATTCAAGAAAGATTCCCCAAAAGTAAATAAATACATTTCTTATGCTCCACTCCCAGCCACCCCCATTACAATTGCAATAACTATTTGCTCCGTGCCACAACCCTTACCTTTTACATCTGACCTTCCCCCCACCCAAACTGCACAAAGTTTAAGGTCCAACCCTTCCCACCATCCCCTACACCCACTACCCATATTTGACCCCATCCTCCCCCCCGCTCCTGCACTAACAAACCTACCTCTTACCCCATCCCCACCAGTGGCACGCCTCATTTCCCTGGACGGGGATCTGAAGGCGCGGAAGCGCTGGCCACCGCGCCAAAGATTGTGGTGGGCCCTCAAGATCTCAGGTAAGTGTATTTAAATGTATTAATTTTATTGATTTGAATATGTTAATTGTGGTCCTGTCACCCAGCAGCGTGGGACCGCCATGGAGCCTCGCCACTGCCAGGAGGATCGGTCCGGGCCCTGCCGATGTCGAGGTCCTAGGCGGGCCTCATCCGGAGCCATTTTCAGGCCCCCCCGCTGTCACGGATCACGACATCAAGGGCTTGTTAAAATCCAGTCCATTAACTCTGTTTCTCTCTCCACAGACCTTGAAATTACTGAGTGCAATATCAGTATGACATTATCTGGCTATTTAAACAAAGATGTTAATCACTTATTTTAATGTCCCATCTTTTCACAGCACATTAGCAGGTAAAAGAACCAGAGAGGAGATGAGGATTTTCTTTTACCCAGCGAGATGTTATGATTCGAAATGCGCTGTGTGAAAGAGTGGTAGAAACAGATTCAAGAGTAGCTTTCAAAAGGGAATTCGATATATATTTGTAAAGAAATGATTAGCAGAGTTATAAGGAAAGACCAGGTAGTGGGACTAATTGGATAGCTCCTTCAAGGAGCTAGTATAGCCACGATAGGCTGAATGGCCTGAATGTGCTGTAGAACTTTATGGTTCTATGATTTGTTAATGAAACTTAAATTCCAAACAAAAAACTACTCTTACAGATGTGGTTCAATTATTTGTTTAATTGTTTGTTTCATTGTGAAAGAGATAATGCCTACAGGAAGAAACTGAAATGAATACCTAATCATATAAACTGTACCTTCTTTTGATTGTCCAAGGTCTTTTGTTTCTGTATCTGGACTTGCTGTTCTCTGCCAGTCCTGAGGTTTATGTGATTTTGGAAGGTCTGGAATCTCTGAATATACAAACTTCACTTGGTCTATGAACAGTAACAGGAAGAATTAATATAATACATTTCTTAATAGGTTATTGTTGCAAAAGAGGATGAAGCAAATATTAAGTTCATTTTCTTACCGTGATCAGTCTCGGCTTGTGCTGCCTGTGAAGAGACAGTTAAGTTTTATTTTTATGGTTTCTGAAAACTTAATTTTCCAACAGCAAAAAGTGACACTATACTATATATAGCAGCTTGGCAACAGGCGCCAACATCAAAAACAACTCATAGCATCACTTGGCAGCTTCGCGCGTAGCACTTGCGGCAAAACCTGCCTCTCAAAGATTGGCCTTCACAGCCATCAGCAAAGTGCGCCAAGAGAAGACACCCCACCTAAATGAACTGTTTGCTGCATGCCCATCATTTTTTGTAGATGGAAGGATGCCAACCAACTATATATAGAATATACAATACACTACTCTGCACATAGAACATGTTTTAACTGGATTGTTTAAGTAACATCTGCAAATGTCTCAACTCATAGATGGTAATAGATTTTGAAACCCAGAAAGGTTTGAACAAGTTATCTTCAGAATAATACAAAAACAAATATCTCCCTGATATATTTAAATTATTAGTCTGAAACCCTAATATTTATTGAATAAGCACAGAAACATACTTGGTTCCCAAGACATGAGTAAACACATAACATTTCAGTTTTTAGGTCGTGTATATGTATTTGAGTCTATACAGATTGTAAGAATGCACCAGCACAGCCTATTCCACTTAACAGTACGTTGATCATTACACATTTCAGTTATAGTTTATAAAAAGTCAAAGTTTTACAAATGATAGGCATCTGTAAAAAGAGAAACACTTGCAGTTGCAGCTTATCTTGTCTATCAGAAATATCTGAAAACACTTCACGTAAAATAAATAACATAGAAGTGCTGTCATTGGTGTTACTTAGGCAAAAGCACTTGAACATTGTTCCAGAAGGCATATAGAGTCATAGAGTCATAGAGAGATACAGCACCAAAACAGGCCCTTCGGCCCACTGAGTCAGTGCCGACCATCAACCATCCATTTATACTAATCCTATATTAATCCCATTTTTTCCCTCTCACATCCCCACCTTCCCTCAATTTCTCCTACCACCTACCTACACTAGGGGCAATTTTTTACAATGGCCAATTTACCTATCAACCCGCAAGTCTTTGGCATGTGGGAGGAAACCAGAGCACCCGGCGGAAACCCACACAGTCACAGGGAGAACGTACCCAGAACTGAACCAGGGTCATGTTCTAAACCCTTTATTTCAAGCAACTTTATATTTACAGTAACAAAGTCTGAAGAGCGTATAACGTTGATATTTGTGCTGGCCTGTTAATGAACAGAGAAGTGTTAAACCAGCCTATTTAATTAACAGCTGAATGTTTTCAAAGACAAGTCAGGACTCGTAAATCTGATGCTTGTGCATGGATTGCATGCATGGATTATTTAAAGTTATAGCAACCCTTCTTCCTATTATGCACCCACTGGAACAATTGCGATTTCTCTTTGAGGTATTATAAAGTGGCAGTTTGGCTCAGCTGTTACTACTATCAGCTCCAAGTTAGAAGGTAGTGGATCTAAACTCCACTCCAAATTTGAGCACACTATCTAGACTGGTACAGTACAGCACTGAGGGTGTCTTGCATTGTCACAGCCTGTTCTCACTATTCACAGCTTGCATTGATGTTTATAATCTTGTGGCAATATTTGACAAAGAACAGGGATTTCCCTTGGTGTTCTGGCTAATGTTATCTAAACCAACAGCACCAAAAACTGATTAACTTGTCTTTCATCTTATTACTGTTTGTTGAATGTGTCTCCACTTTTGCCTACATAACAATTATACAGAACGTAACAGTTAAAAACCAAAGCTCAGATGAATTATGCACCAAAACCAACACATTTGCACTATTGACTTGCCAAATAATTTTGAATATTGTACCTTTATTATCTCTGCTGTAGATCTTTCTGCTGCTTTCAGTTTTTTCAGTAACTGTTGTTCATTAGATGAAATTTGGGCTTCTTGGTTTTCAAGAGATTTGATTTCTTCTTCAAGCCTAAAAATAACGTTTAACTTCAGAATGTAGTACTCAGCTTTAAAAATTAAATAAAATTTAGGGATAATTTGTATATTTGCTGAATCACCATCTGTAACTAAATAGACTTGCCCTTTACCAAACACAAATCCAGAAAGCACCATTAGCTTGCACTGGGAAGAAATCTGAAACAAACATTGTTCCTGCAGTAAAAATCTTTTCAGTAAATAACAGCGTATTAACTAGTCTGTAAATTGGATAACACATTGTGTGGTAAACATTCTGGATCGCCCAATGAGCATACTAAGCATGTATATAATGCAAATACTGTATAATGTATTGGGCAGTAAATATCTTGATTAGAGTATTTTTGTTGTTTGTCTGCTGGATAGCATGTATGTATAGCCAGTAGTCTATATCCTGTTTATTGTTACATTGGGTAGTGTCAGCTCACATACTGTGTAATGTATTTGATAGTGCATGTATCACCATATTGTGTACCATAGCATAAAAATCTCACTATTCATTCACGAGGAACCTTTGTGCTTGTGCAGGCTTCATTTGATAGGCGTTATATAATTTTACTTCCAAATTCTTCACCATCTAATTTTTTTTCTGAAGACCCCTTAAAACAAATATGCTAGAATGTAGAAACTAAAAGGAATGTGGTAATTTGCCCATTTAGCCTGTTCCTTCCTAAGACCATTATGGTCTTTATTCAACTTACTTAGTCTCGAGGGAGGCAGCTAACAGGTGATAAAACTCTCAAGAAAATGAAATTCTGATAAATTCACCCCAAGTCCCCAAGCTAATCCAGTAAAATTCCAGCTTTATTGAGTGAACGTTACTACCTTTACAACATTCTGACCAGTTGCTTTACACACAAAAGACATCTTTAGATGCACAAGTTTTAAAATGCTATGGATAATTTGGTTGGTGAAGCTTATACTCATCTGTATAACCTTTAGTTCTGTTTTAGGTTTGTTTCATTGTTTTCTTTCCTGTCTTATTGAACTTTTTAAAAAAAAACTTTGGATTTTCAAATAGTTTTCACAAGCTGTTGGCACTAGATTTTAGTCCCAACATGTGTCCCAATCATTGGCTGAAATAGCTCAGCACAACAACATCTTCTGTTAACTGTAGTAACTGAGTAAAAATGGGCTTTTCTGCTATTGGATTCAACAAAATCACTGTAGTAAAATGTTTGAACTGTTGGAAACGAGAACTGTCATCTTACCAGTTTGTGACAGCATCACTCTGGAGGTTGAGCAATGTAAATGCTGTCCTAGTTGTGAAATTGCTATGCTGTTGTTGTTAGACTACCAATTTACACATCTGACTTTACTGATTTTCATGGAATTGCAAACTGAAGGCTGATTAATAAACACAGTAGTACCTTTGAATGTACTGACCATTTTCATAAATTGAGAGTTATGTTCCGCTTTTGAAATTCATGTGACTTTGCCACCCGCAGACTTGACTACTGCAATGCTTTCATTGCCAATCTCCCATTCTCCCCCCTTCATAAACCCCAACTTGTCCAAAACTCTGCTTCACATGCCTCCATCCTCATTGAAGTATATTGGCACCCCCGCACCACCCCCCCCCCCCCCCCCCCCATCACCCAATGCCTCAAATTAAATATGCATATCCTAATTTTTAAATCCCTCCATCATCCTCATCCCAATCTTCCTCCAGACCCTCTTCCAGTGCTATATCCCTTTGAACTCTCAATTCCTCTGACTTTGGCCTCTTCCCACTTCACCTCATCATTGTAGGCAAAGCCTCCTGGGTCCTACTATCTGGAATTCTCTCCCTAAATCTCTCCACCTGTCCAACTCCCTCCTTTAACAATCCTCCTCAAAACTCATCACTTGTTGTTCATCAAATACAGTTATTACTTTGAATAGTGATATTGTATGTTTATATTCAAAAAAGTAGTTGACATGACACAGATGGTGTTGTGAATGAAATCTTTGCACTGTTAAGTGTTTGAGATAGCACATAGAAAATATTGTGCTGGACTCAGCTATTTGCTTTACATTTTTCCTCAATGTACCAGCACTTACAAATGACACAAGAACTTAAAGCTCATCAAGCAAAAAACAGTATTACTTCAACACATTAATCTAGGATTCAAATTTCAGGTGCTGTACAATAAACAGTCACAGGAGTTTGAGAGATGTTTATAAATTAAAAGAATTGCTGTATTCAGTCAAAGGGATTTCTGGATAGATTGTGTGCTATGACTGTCATATTGTGGAACTGCTCTTTGCACTTATTGCTTACTTTTGTTTGTCTTTTTGTGTAATACAGGGGAATTCTATTCATAGAGAATCATGTCTGGAATTTCAGTATGTGCTCCCAAAGGCTGTAAATTCATAAAAGAAGCCCTTGCCATTAAATTGTCCATAACCTGCAGACAGACCTCCACCACTTTCGAGTCAGGCCCATTGAAGGATATTTGAGAGACACTTTGAATAACTCACCAGAGCTTTCCTTTCAGTACATGAAGGGATACACCTCACCTCTTCTTGGTGCCTTTCAATGGTAGCCTGGCTATGATTACCCTCTGTGGAATTTCAGGGCAGTAGCTTGCATCTCACTGCTCTGTGAAACATACTCTTCTACTTATTCTATATTAATTTTAAAAAAGGATTTTCCAGTACTATCTGAGTTTATGAATTAAGGTTACAAAGAATTATGACAAACCTATCATCCCCTTTTTGTCAGCTCACTTGTGAGGCAAGGACATCGACTGGAAATGTACAGATGCTGCCTGACCTGCTCAGCATATTCCAGCATTTTCTGTTTTTATTTTTCTAATTTTGTTTCAAATAAACAAGGCCTGTCAATATCCCGAAGGCAGTTGATTTTTGAACGGTTATTCAGCCTGACAGTGTGGTGAGGCTAGGTTGTGAGATCAATTAGGAAATGAAAAATCCTGCCTACAGCAAGTATTTTTCCATGTGACCCTCAATCACTTCACTGAGGTCACAAGTAGCTCGAGGGAAATTTCAGTTGTGATCTATAAGGGCTCTTGCCCATTCAGATTGTGTTTAATTTAACTTAATAAGTAATATATTTTAACATGGCAGTCAACCTACAGTGCACACTGACAAACTGTTCACTTTTAGCCATGAATGGGGCAGATTTTCTCTGGTTGCTATGGGTCAACCTCATTATAAAAATATTGGAGAGATTGCTTTTGATTGCTAATTCTAGCAAAATAGTAAATGCATTCTTTTAGAATACATTCATAAGTTTGTTAGAAAATAGACCTTCCTGCTATCTTTACAATTTCACTACCACATACGTAGCCACTGGCAAAAACCTTTCCCCAATCTATGTTCCTGAAATTTTCCATTGATAGCACAATGCCCAATATTTCTTGAAGCATACTGTGGTTGGAATCAGAATGTAAACTTTAATTTGACCTGACATGTTAAAATGAATTTTCTTTCAATTAAGATCCTGAATATCACATTTGTTTAGATGATTGAAGTAAATATAAATTGGAACATTTATAGGTAGGGTTTAATTTTGCTCTGTGCAGTAGAGATTAACTTGACAGAAATAGAAGCCTTTAGAACCCTTTGAATGCGATCCCAGCAATTACACCAGAGTTGCACCCACCAGGGACCTCTGCTGTTGATCCCACAAGAATATGTGTGGTCAGGAGGAGGTCCCAGCATTCACATACACATGCTGGGCCCCCTTCACCTCTTAGGTTCATCAGGTAGATAATACAATTGAGAACCAGGCTGAATATAGAAGGTTCAGAGGGGAAGTGAACAAAAAAAATAAGAGTAACAAAGAGAGAGTATGAGAAGAGACTGGCAGCTGACGTAAAAGGGAATTCAAAAAGTCTTCTATAGCATATAAATGGTAAAAGGGAGGTAAAAGGATGAGTGGGGCCAATTAGGGACCTAAAAGGGGATTTACCTATGGAGACAAGGGGCATGGCTGAGGTATTAAATGAGCACTTTTTATCTGTCTTCACCAAGGAAGAAAATGCTGCCCAAGTCATAGTGAAAGAAGAGGTAGTGGAGACACTGCATGGGCTAACAATTGATAAAGAGGAGGTATTAGATAGTCTGGCTGTATTTAAAGTTGATAAAGCACCAGGACCGGATGAGATGTGTACAAGGATACTGAGGGATGTAAGAGTGGAAATTGCAGAGGCACTGGCCATAATCTTCGAATCCTCCTTAGAAACGGGGGTGATGCCAGAAGACTGAGAATTGCAAATCTTAGACCCTTGTTCAAAAAAGTGTATAAGGATAAGCCCAGCAACTACAGGCCAATCAGTTTAACCTTGGTGGTGGGAATGATTTTAGAAACAATAATCCAGGACAAAATTAACAGTCACTTGGACAAATATGGATTAATTAAGGAAAGCCAGCACAGATTTGTAAAGGGAAAATTGTGTTTAACTAACTTGCTGAGTTTTTTGATAAGGTAACAGAGTGGGTTGGTGAGGGTACTGTGTTTGATGTGGTGTACATGGACTTCCAAAAAGGCATCTGATAAAGTGCCACATAATGGGCTTGTTAGCAAAGCTCGAGCCCATGGAGTAAAAGGGACAGTAGCAGCATGGATATAAAATTGGCTGAGTGACAGGAAACAGAGAGTAATGGTAAATGTTAGGTTTTTGGACTGGAGGACGGTATATAGTGGGGTTCCCTCGGGGTCACTGTTAGGATCCCTGCTTTTCCCACTGGTGGAAGGATCAAGAACAAGAGGGCACAGATTTAAGGTAATTGGCAAAAGAAGCAATGGCGACATGAGGAAATGCAGCAAGTGATTAGGATCTGGAATGCACTGCCTGAGAGTGTGGTGGACGCAGGTTCAATTGAGGCATTCAATAGGGAATTGGATTGTTATCTGAAAAGGAAGAATGTACTGAGTTATGGGGTGAAGGTGGGGAAATGGCACTAGGCAAATTTCTCATCCAGAGAGCCAGTGCAGACACGATGGCCTCCTTCTGCACTCTAACAATTCTGTGATTCTTGATATATACTAATGACCTAGACTTGCATGTGCAGGGCACAATTTCAACATTTTAAAATGACACAAAACTTGGAAGGATTGTTAACTGTGAGGAGGATAGTGATAAACTTGAAGAGGATGTAGACAAGCTGGTGGAATGGGTGGGCACATGGAAGATAAAATTTAATGCAGAGAAGTGTGAAATGATTCATTTTGGTAGGAAGAATGAAGTGAGTCAATATAAAATAAAAGGTATGATTCTAAAGGGGGTGCAGGAGCAGAGGGACCTGCGAGTATATGTACACAAATCATTGAAGGTGGTAGGGCAGGTTGAGAAAGCGGTTAATAAAGCATATGGGATTCTGGGCTTTATAAATAGGAAAATTGAGTACAAAAGCAATGAAGTTATGATAAATCTGTATAAAACATTGGTTCGGCCTCAACTGGAGTACTGTGTCCAGTTCTGGGCACCACACTTTAGGAAGGATGTGAAGGCGTTAGAGAGGCTGCAGAAAAGAATCACAAGAATGATTCCAGGGATGAGGACCTTCAGTTAGGTGGATATATTGGGGAAGCTGGGTCTGTTCTCCTTGGAGAAGGGAAGTTTAAGAGGATTTGATAGAGGTGTTCAAAATCAACGGCAGATGAGGAAAACCCTTTTTATGCAGCGAGTGTTTAGGATCTGGAATACACTGCCTGAGAGTGTGGTGGAGGCAGATTTAATCGAGGCCTTCAAAAGAGAACTGGATAATTATCTGGAGAAAAAATTTGCAGGGCCACAGGGAAAAGGCAGGGGAGTGGGACTTGGTTTTGCTCTTGCAGAGAGCTTGCATGGACATGACAGGCCATATGTCCTCTGTGCTGTAATCATTATATGATTCTATGCTTTTAGAGGGGGTTCCTGGGTCACAGCCTAGACCTGGGCCCCCAAAGTGGGTCCCGCATCCATCACTGAAGTGGCTGAAATGCTTCTTCCTGGTTGGCATACTGGTCTCCAAAGATTCACCAGGCTGGGATGAGGGAATCATCAGTATAGGGAATTTCTTACCCTAACCCTATCTCCCCCTGTATTAATGGCCTTGTTTGGAATGGGAAGATCCTCTCTACCAGATAAGCCCATTGAAAACTCTTGCAGTAGGTCAGACCTTTATTTATTATTTCATGGTAGTGAGCGCGCTGGCAAGGCCAGCATTTGTGCCCATTCCTAACTTCCCTTGTGAAGGTGGTGGTGAGCCTGGATGTTGTCCAGGTTTTGCTTCATGTGGACACAGGCTGCTTCAGTAACTGAGCAGTCGCAAATGGTACTAAACACTGTTCAATCATCAGCAAACCTCCCACTTCTGATCTTATGATGAAGGGAAGGTTATTGATGAAGCAGCTGAAGATGATTGGGCCGAAGAGACTACCCTGACGAACTCCTGCTGCTATGTCCTGGGGCTGAGATGTTTGGCCGCCAACAACCACTAGGTGTGACTCCAACCAGAGGAGAGTTTCCCCCTGATTTCCATTGACTTCAATTTTGCAAGGGCTCGTTGATGCCACACTCGGTCAAATGCTGCCTTAATGTCAATGGAAGTCACTCACGTCACCTCTGGAATTCAGCTCTTTTGTCCATGTTTGGACCAAAGCTATAATGAAGTCTGGAGCCGAGTGGCCCTGGTGAAACCCAAGATGAGCATTGGTGAGCAGGTTATTGCTGCTTGATAGCACTGTTGATGACACCTTCCATCACTTTGCTGATGATTGAGAGTAGATGGATGGGGCGGTAATTGGCTGGATTGGATTTGTCCTGCTTTTTGAGGACAGGGCATACCTGGGCAATTTTCCACATTGCCGGGTAGATGCCTGTGTTGTAGCTGCACTGGAACAGCTTGACTAGGGGCATGGCTAGTTCTGGATCACAAGTCTTCAGTACTATTGCCGAGAAGTTGTCAGGAACAATAGCCTTTGCAGTATCCAGTGCCTTCAGTCGTTTCTTGATATCTCGCAGAGTGAATTGAATTGGCTGAAGTCTGGCATCTGTGTGACGCTGGGGACCTCAGGAGGAGGCCGAGATGGATCATCCACTCAACACTTCGGCTGAAGATGGTTGCAAATGCTTCAGCCTTATCTTTTGCACTGAAGTGCTGGGCTCCCCCATCGTTAAGGATGGGGAAGTTTGTGGAGCCACCTCCTCCAGTTAGTTGTTTAATTGCCCACCACCATTCATGACTGTATGTGGCAGGACTGCAGAGCTTTGATCTGATCTGTTGGTTGGAGGATTGCTTAGCTCTGTCTATCTCATGCTGCTTGTGCTTTTTAAATCTGGGCCTTGCTGGTTTGTGTGGCTCATGGAATGAAGCAGTTAATACTTCAGGTGAGCTCTTTCTTATTCTTAATATTCCACTTCATTTAGACACTGAAGGGCTTTTTTTTTTTCTTGAGACTTAGCCAGAATTTTTTGTTGGGTGGTGAGCCCACCTCCACCAGGCCTGGAGAGCCAGACCGAGATTTTTCACTCCCAGGCCTTTAATTGGTCACGGTTGGGATTTCCACCTCTTTGAGGCAGGAAGTCCCGCCTAATGGAGCTGCCGGCCAATCAGTGGGCTGGCAGCTCTTAGTCCCAGTAGCGTCACCAGGAGTGGTGGCCACTGCTGGGACTACACCCAATCATCGGAGGCAACAGGAAGGATGACCCTGGAACTCAGGTATGTTGTTAGGACTTCGCCGGGGACAATCGGCCAGGCCCCGGCGAGGCAAGGGTTGGGGGGAGTGAGGGTTAGTGTTGTGCGTTGGGGGTGGTTGGGGCTTCGGGGGCGGCCCTCTGTGGGGCACAGGGTGCCCATCAGGAGGGCCCCTCCTAGCCCGTAAGAAGGCTGTCTGCTTTTATTAGGCAGGGTTCTTGAGACTTTTGCTGTCTGGCTGCTGGGGCTAAAATACTCCCGGAGGTGGAAGGAGGCCCTTAAGTCGCAGTTAATTGGCCAGTTAAGGGCCTTGATTGGCCTGGGGCAGACAGGCTGTTTCTCGCCGATGTCATCCCGTGTAAAATTGCAGTGGGGGCAGGAGGGGGTCGGAAATGGCCACCCCTACCGCCTCCCACTCAATTTTACACACCCCCCCCCCCCACACTGCCACCAGCCCTCTTGTTGGGAGGGTGCCGTAAAATTCCAGCCTTAGACAATATTTATCGTCCATTCCTCATTGCCCTGTAAGCATTAAAGGTCAAAGAAATAAGGAGTCATTTTGACTTTGTGCAATAGTATTAACGAGTGATAGTGAATCAGCATCTCATTTTACTTTTCTCCTGATTTTTACTTCCAGCTGTAATATTACCTGTTTTACACTATTGAACAAACCTAAATCAAGCTTGAAATGTGGGACTAGTGTGAGACAGATCATGTAGGGGTGGCAGGATCCCTTCCATGAAAGATATTCGTGAACCAGTTGGGTGTTTCCCACAATCCGGCAGCTTTCATACTTGTTTGCAGATGCTAGCCCACAAAATTACCAGCATTATTGAATTCAATTTCACAACTAACCTTAGTGGGATTTGGACTCTTAACGCTGCATTTCGACAGCCCATTGTCGCACTGTCAGTACTTCAACATCAAGGCCTGTGCAACATTTTTAAAATGAAAATTTGTCTTTGCATCACAACAAAGTGGATTTACCCATCCCACACCTCCACAGTGGGTGATGTGAAAGCCCTACAAAACTGCACTGACGTACAGCAGGAGTAGAACTACATTGCTCAGTTCTGGTTATGTCCCATTATATAACTTTAGTGCTACAAATCATGGCACAAACATACTCAACACTAATGGAGAAGAGATTTCTCCACAGTGATGCCAGCTATGGAAGGTTGTACAGACGGATTAAAGGAATGATGGGTGTTAGTGCCTAATAAGTTCCGTCAATGGATGTTAAATACCTAGTAGTTGAAAGCAATAGGCTGAACAGGTGTTGGGTGTTGTATTCTGATGGACATATAAAGAAGAACCAGCCAGCACTGGCTGAGTGTTGTTAGGAGTGGAGAAGTAAGCTCTGTGGCAAGCAATAAACAATCTCCACCAAAGCATCCTAGTCTCAGTGTCTTCTTCACAAACAGGCTTGAAAGTTTCTTTAACAGTGTGCATAAGATGGGATTTGTTGCAGGTAGAACTAAAAACTGTTGAAAGTCTGTTTCTAAAAATCTGCCAAATTTAATGATATGTACACTTTTTAAATGCCTGTAAACAACTAGCATTTTCTTCAAAACACAATACAGAAGCAGCATTTTGTCAGCCTAAAAAGGTTACAGTCACAAAGTGACACCCACCTGTAGTCTGATATCCCCCACCTTGCCCAGACAGTTTATTTAAAAAGATCAGAGAAAATAATTTAAGTATTTGGATTTCATATATACACTTTTAAGATGTAAATAATTTTTTTAAGGTACATGTACAAATCATCCATTTGATCAGAAGTTTGATCTGTTTTTAATTATAGATGAAATGCTGGCACTCCCATAAGATATTTTAATATTGCCCAACCATGTAGTCAGATGTGAGAACTTTTACTTTGCAGCAAATTTGTGAGTTTTATATAACGATGTTTGCAAGTGCATCTGACAGAAAAGAATGAAATGAACTTAATCGCTCAATAATATGGTATGAAGTCAGCCTTAATACAGTATAATATACATATTTTATTAAGTAAACATTAAATCCAAAATATTTAGTCACAAGTGGATCATGATTGAATTTAAATAGTGAGATGCTGCATTCAAGCTCCTGGGGATTAATATTGTGGTTGACAGCTCTATAGCACTTACATAGAACACTAGTAACCTCCAGTGGCAGAAAGGATGTTCTGCACCAACATTTTTACAGAGGAACATATTCGATTGCAGTTCTGCTCTGATAGTTGCACATCCAAGATTTGCAACAGAAGATTTCACAAGTGGATGTGAAGGCATTGGAGAGGGTGCAAAAAGCTTTACGAGAATGGCTCGACGGATGTGGGACTTCAGTTACGTGGATAGATTGGAGAAGCTGGGGCTGTTCTGCTTAGAGAAGACAAGGTTGAGAGGAGATTTAATGGAGGTGTGCAAAATCTTGAGGGATCTGGACAGAGTAGATAGGGAGAAACTGTTCCCATTGGTGGAAGGTTCGAGAACTAGAAGACATTGATTTAAGGTGAATAACAAAAGAGCCAAAGGTGACATGAGGAAAACTTTTTTACCCATCAAGTGGTTAGGATCTGAAATGCACTGCCTGGAGTATGGTGGAGGCAGATTCAATTGAGGCCTTCAAAAGGGAATTGGATAATTTTCTGAAGATAAAATCTTGCAGGCCTATGGAGAAAAGGTGGGGGAGTGGGACTAGGTGAGTTGCTCTTGCAGAGAGCCAGCACGGGCACGATGGGCCGAATGCCTGACTTCTGTGCTGTAGCCATTCTATGATTCTACGGTAGATAACACGAGAGAAGCCATTCGGTCTACCTTAACTTATCCCTTCGAAAATACCTTAAATTCCTCCCATTGTAGCATCTAATTGACTCTTGAATGAAGCTAAGGTTTGCACCTTTCTTTAATTCGTTTCTGGGATGTGGGCATTACTGGCCACACCAGTATTTACTGCCCATCCCTAATTGCCCTTGAGAAGGTGGTCATGAGCCGCTGCATTTAATATAACTGGGTGGCTTGTTAAGCCATTTTAGAGGGTTGCTCTGGGCCTGGAGTTGCATACTGGCCAATTTACCCTCCCTAAAGGATATTAGTGAACCAGATGGGTTTTTATGATAATTTAGTAGTTTCAAGGGGCTGAATTTTATGTTTTGAATGCTGGTTCCACCTTCGGGCCTGGAGTCGGGCGCAAGACACATTGAGGGGTGGAGCAGCCGGCTGCACGTGATTCAGCAGCAACCGGCCAATTAAGACTAATACGCAGTGAACTCTGATCAATTGGGTGGTCGGAGCCCAGTCAGGAGGCGGGGAGCACGGCGTCAGGTGACGCCTCAACAGGGTCTGGTACTATTTTTAAAGGGCTGTCAGCCCTGCAGCGAATTCTGCATTGGGAAGGTCTGGATGATTAGAGATGGCTGACAGGAGACTCTGTGTGGCCCCACACTTTCCTGATGCCTCCCTCCAGCTACTGTCATGAAGACAAGGGACGGGAGGAGGAGACCTGTGAGCCAAACCAAGTCGACCTGGCTCCAGATCGCTGAGGAGGTCAGCAGATGTGGGATCACAACACGGACATGTATACAGTGCTGCAAATTACCTCATCCAGGCTGCGAAAGGGACTAACATTTAATGTTTTCATCCTCTTGAGCCTTGTAGCTGCCAAAGTAGGACTTTGTGTTGGGATGAGAGCGACCTACCCCATAGACATGGACAAAGGATGCAACATGTCTGTCAGCGGCCTATCTCGGTGGTCCTGAGAGCAGGCCCCCTGTCATATTTGAAGCATGCGAGATTCCTGGGAAGGGAACACGTGCAGGAGGCGTCTGTGTGCCCCCATCAGTGGCAACTGGACTGCCAGCAGCCTATATATTGGGATTGATTTGATGCTGCTTGGAGTTCAGCATCTTCCTTCCCTCTGTCTGCAGGAGAAGATAGCACATAATCGTAGGGAGCGAGTGAAGACTGGAGGCAGTCTGCAATTGCTGCATGTCCTTACGCCGATGGAGGAGGTGGTCATGGAGTTGCCGGCCCGCAGGCTGGAAGGAGCGTTGTGGACAGAGACAGGGTCACTCTTGCAAGATGGTAAATAAGGTCTACATGGGGCAGAATGCTGTTTCTGTAACGATGGAGTCATGCTGCTCATCAGGCATCTGGTGCACACCAGGGTCTGCATTGTAGGGGTGTCTGCAATGGAGGGATAGCAAGGCCATTGACCCTTACATATTTTTGTTCTGTCATGCAGGTCAAGCTGTGCCAAATTAGACACCAGTGGAAAATGCTGCAGATCCTGCCACCTTTGAGGGGGAGGAAGCAGCACTTCATACTCCTCCACCCTCTACCAGCACAGATACATGCACCTCAGTGGGTTTGTGCATGAGTTTAGATCTGGGCACAAAATCTGGTGAGCACAGCACACACGCACCCGAGCAGCTGATGGAGGCGCTGACAGCCCATCCTTCTGACAGTCGGAGGACTGTGGGAGACCAGGCCCATACTGAGCTCCAGGCTCATGACGTACCTCTGGTTTCGGCAGCAATAAGGGAAATGTTGGAGCTGCAGCAAGAGGTGCGGCATCATCTGGCAGAGATGTTGAGGCTATGCGCACAGTGGCGCAGTGGTTAGCACTGCAGCCTCACAGCTCCAGCGACCTGGGTTCAATTCTGGGTACTGCCTGTGTGGAGTTTGCAAGTTCTCCCTGTGTCTGCGTGGGTTTTCTCCGGGTGCTCCGGTTTCCTCCCACAAGCCAAAAGACTTGCAGGTTGGTAGGTAAATTGGCCATTATAAATTGCCCCGAGTATAGGTAGGTGGTAGGGAAATATAGGGACAGGTGGGGATGTGGTAGGAATATTGGGATGAGTGTAGGATTAGTATAAATGGGTGGTTGATGGTCGGCACAGACTCGGTGGGCCGAAGGGCCTGTTTCAGTGCTGTATCTCTAAAAACTAAAAACAAGTGCGGTCGATGGAGGAGTCCATCCAAACCTTGACCTCAACATTGTCTCCGATTAGTGCACGAGTGGCCACCTCCTTTGAGAGGTTGATGGATCTGATGGAGAGCCACATCCTGACCATTTGCACAAGGCAGCAGTGGCAAGGCACGAGGGGCCGGGGGACCTCGCGTCACCACCAGGTCCTCTGTCCTCTCAGGTCAGCAGGGAGGTAGAAGTCTGCCTTGATAGGGAGGAGGAGTGTATGCCTCCTGCAGCTGGTTGCTCCTCTCAGGGTGCTCTTGGTGTGGCCAGCAGCTCCTCTGTCCCTCTACCATTGTCGCCAGTTCATCCAACATCCCAGCCAAAAGAGGGCGAAACTGCTTCTTCGCAAGAGGCCCACAGCATGCCAAACACTCCAGGTCCAAGGCATCCTGAGGACAGCTGCCAAGGTCATCCATAGCCACGGGGCACCAACGTCAGCAGGCAGCCTTCACCTCAGCTGACAGGGCAGGGGTAGCACCGTATAGGAGTTACATACAAACATACGAATTTACGAATTAGGAGCAGGAGTAGACCACTCAGCCCCTCGAGCCTGCTCTGCCATTCAATAAGTTCATGACTGATCTGATTGTAACCTCTACTCCACATTCCCACCTACCCCCGATAACCTTTCACCTCCTTGCTGATCAAGAATCTATCTATCTCTGCCTTAAAAATATTCACTAGAATATTATTGGGGGTCTGAGGGTTAGATTATGAAGAGAGGTTACATAAACTAGGCTTCTATTTGCTGAAACAAAGAAGGTTAAGGGATAATTTGATTGAGATGATTAGGATTTTCAAAGAAATTGATGGTGTAGAAAGAGAGAAGCTTATTCTGCTGCTGGGGGAGTATAGGGCAAGAGGATATAACATGATTAGGCAGAGCCAATATAGTTTTATGAAAGGGAAATCATGTTTGACTGATCAGTTAGAGTTTCTTGAGGGTGTAATAAGGAAGGTAGATAAAGGGGAACCAGTGGATATCGTATATTTGGAGTTTCAGAAGGCTTTCGATAAGTTGCTGCAAGATTAGGGCTCACAGGACACAAAGGTATATAGACTGGTTAAGTGATTGGGCAAGAAGGTGGCAGAAGTAAAGGGCTGGATTTTATCCAGCCCTCAATGGCGTGACCATGGTGGTCGGGGGTGGGGGTGGTGGGGGGCCTGTGGATGGCTCCGGATGAGGTCTGCCATGGACATCAACAGTGGCAGGCCCGGCCTGATCCTTCTGGCAGCGGTGAGGCTCCGTGGTGCCCCGCCGCTGGGCAACAGGACCACAATTTAAATATGCCAATCAATAAGTAAGTTTGAATACACTTACCTGAAATCTTGAGGGCCCGCCGTGATCTTCGGCACAGCAGCTGGCACTCCCTTGCCTTCAGGTCCCCCGTCCCGGGAAATGCAGCACCACACTGGTGAAGAGGGGGGAGGAGGTATGATTTTCAGTGCGGGGGGTGGGGGGGAAACGGGGGCAAATATGCATAATGGGTGTAGGGGATGGTGGGAAGGGTTGAACCTTAAACTTTGTGCAGTTTGGGAGGGCGGAAGGTCAGATGTGAAAGGTAAGTGTTTTGGGGGGATAGGGCAAATAGTTATTGTAATTGTTATAAGGGGGGTGGGAAAGAGGCTTAAGAAATATATTTCATTAATTTTGGGGGATATTTCTTTAAAAATTTTAATATGCTGGCAGGGCAGGCTGCCCTTTAAAAATGGCACCAGCGCATGCGCACAGGAAGATGGCGCCATTGCCAGGGATGGACTGCTCGTCCCCTCCACAAGATGTGGGGGGGGAGGGGCCACCCTGGCTACTTAAATGAGCGGCCGCGCTTGAGATTGCGGTGGCTCTTTGGCATGCGGTCCGCATTGTATGAGCTCGCCACGGGCTCTTAAAATCCAGCCCATAATGTGGAGAAGTATGAAATTATCCACTTTGATAGAAAGAATGGAAAAGCAGAATATTTTTATAAGGTGAGAGAAGAGTAAGTGTTGACGTGGAGATGGATTTGGGGGTCCTTCAACATAAATTACAGAAAGTTAACATGCAGGTACAGCAAGCAATTAGGAAGACAAATGGTATGTTATCCTTTAATCCAGTGGGTTGAAGTAAGGTTTGCACCTCTATTACCTTACTCAGAAGACCATTCTTTGCATGAAAAAGTCTAGCACTCAGAGGCATAGTGTCAGAATAAGGGGTTAGCCATTTAGGAATGAGATAAAGAGAAATTTATTCACTCAGAGGGTTCTCAAGGACAATTAGGAATGGCAATAAATGCTGGCATTGCCAGCAACGTCCACATCCCATGAACGAACAAAAAAACCCTTTAATTCTCTACCCCAGACGGCTGTGAATGCTCAGTCGATGAGTATATTCAAGGTTGAGATTGATCGTATTTTTTGGGCGGTAAGGGAATCGAGGGCTATGGGGATCAGACAGGAAAGGAGTTAATGTAGAAGTTCAATTATGATCTTTTTGAAAAGCAGAGCAGGTTCAAAGAGACATATGGCCTACGCCTGCTTTGAGTTCTTTTGTTCTTATTTTCTTCATACAAAAGTAAGGAGGCAGTGTGAAATTTCTATACACTGTTATACACTGGTTATACTTTCTTTGGCCTCCTTATCTCGAGAGACAATGGGTAAGCGCCTGGAGGTGGTCAGTGGTGTGTGGAGCAGCGCCTGGAGTGGCTATAAAGGCCAATTCTAGAGTGACAGGCTCTTCCACAGGTGCTGCAGAAAAATTTGATTGTCGGGGCTGTTACACAGTTGGCTCTTCCCTTGCGCCTCTGTCTTTTTTCCTGCCAACTGCTAAGTCTCTTCGACTCGCCACACTTTAGCCCCGCCTTTATGGCTGCCCGCCAGCTCTGGCAAACGCTGGCAACTGACTCCCACGACTTGTGATCAATGTCACAGCACTTCATGTTGCATTTGCAGACGTCTTTAAAGCGGAGACATGGACGGCCGATGGGTCTGATACCAGTGGCGAGCTCGCTGTACAATGTGTCTTTGGGGATCCTGCCATCTTCCATGCGGCTCACATGGTGAAGCCATCTCAAGCGCCGCTGACTCAGTAGTGTGTATAAGCTGAGGATGTTGGCCGCCTCGAGGACTTCTGTGTTGGAGATACGGTCCTGCCACCTGATGCCAAGTATTCTCCGGAGGCAGCAAAGATGGAATGAATTGAGACGTCACTCTTGGCTGACATACGTTGTCCAGGCCTCGCTGCCATAGAGCAAAGTACTGAGGACACAGGCTTGATACACTCGGACTTTTGTGTTCCGTGTCAGTGCGCCATTTTCCCACACTCTCTTGGCCAGTCTGGACATAGCAGTGGAAGCTATGAGTGGAAGTGGTTATACACTGTCTGCAGATCTGGTCTCCTTAGCCTGGGGCTGTTTTCCCTGGAAAAGAGAAGACTAAGAGGATTCTGATTGAGGTCTTTGGAACTATGAAGGTTTTTGATAGGATGGATGTGGAGAAACTGTTTCCACTTGTGGGCGAGTCCAGAATGAATACAAATAGCAGATCACCACTATTATTTATTTATTTATTTAGAGATACAGCACTGAAACAGGCCCTTCGGCCAATAAGTCTGTGCCGACCATCAACCACCCATTAAATACAGAGTTTAGGAGGAATTTATTTAAAGAGTGGTGAGAATGTGCTATGTGGAGTAATTGAAGCAGATAGCATTGACATGTTTTAAATGAGGCTTGACATATACATGAGGTAGAAGAGAATAGAGAAATATGGGGTAAGGGTGGGAGGAAGTGAGGGGAAGTTGTAGATTCTCTAAACCAGTTGGGCTAAATGGCCTATTTCTGTGCTGTACATTACATGCTCAAAAATCAATTATATCTTTGGCATGGATACAGAGAATAATCAATGTGTAGTAATCTGCTCTCTTAATCAAATTCAAGTGGGGAGTAACAAATGAGAGTTTTAGTTAACAAAAGGAAAAGAGCATTCTCCTCAAGCAGCTCCACCCCTCTCTGCCCCTGACTCCCTCCTGTCTGGAGAAGACTCTCACTGGAGCCCTGAAAAGGCAGTGCATTTACATAGTCCCACAAATTGAACAACCAGTCAGATAATGAGCATTATAAAACAGGAACCTAATCAAACGGTGGAGTTGACTTCAGAGACCAAGGGCAGGGTTTTGAGCCCCCACCGGGGTTGGGAACATGGGCAGGAGCTAAAAAGAGTCACCCCAGCCGGCGTGCCAGTTCACTGACTCTATCCCGCTTCCAGGCTATTTTTGCAGAGGTGGGATGGGGTGGGGTGGGGTGGGGAGGGGGGTGTGTGTGGGTGTGGCAGTGTTACTCGCCTGCATGCAGTGGGTAGCCGACGTGGCTTATTAAGAGTCTATTTGAGGCAAATTAAAGGAGGTTGACTTGGATTTTCCAGGTTCCCACAGGCATCCAGTGCCAGTTTAGCTGCCTGGAGGAAGCCTCCTCTAGGCCAGGGGTGGTGGGGGGGTGGGGGATGGGGGGCTGCTGGGGGAAGGTGGGGTAGTGCTCCAGGCAGGCCTAGAGGTCCTCCCTGCATGCCTGGGTGTAGAGGGGCTCTCTCCCAACCACCCCCCTCCCCACTGCACGCACCCCCCCCCACCCCCCGCCTAGCTGCAAGATCCATTTTTTAATTTAAATTTAAATGATTTGGAGAGAGGGTGCCTCCATTTTGAAGGGCCCTCTCCCTTATTGATACTCCATTGCAGCCTGCTGCTCCTTTTAAGCTGTGTGATGGAAATCACACATCCCAAATGGAAAATATTAACTTTGTCGTACGGAATGCTGCTTGAGACTTTTTACTGGACATTAGAAATAACTTTTAAAAAAGCAGAACAGAACAGCTAAAGGTGGCTATGCACCATTTACGTATGAGAAGACAAAGGCTGGCTGGGAGACAGAGGTAATTACCCAGTCTAGCAAGAACAATAGGGGTATGGATTTTGTCAATAGTGGTGAACAAAAGCCATTGACACCCTTTGACTTTGAAAGAGCCAACCCACACCCCCCCCGCCCCCCCCCGCCCACCAAGTATGTCTGAAGAACTTTGAATTTCAAAAAACCTTCCAGAAACTTCTGCTTTCAAACAGGTGGTCACATGACATACCTGCTGGTGTAACACTGAGTTGTGAATTGTGCCTTTGAAAGAAAGGAGACAGTAACTGAACTCCAAGGAGAAAGCACTTCTCTTTCTGTCTCTCTCTCTCCAGCAAAGTCCCAGGGAAGCCTCAGTGGCAGATACTAAGCCTCAAGACTACAGAACCTTACAGGCAACAACCAAGAAGACGGATAAAGCCTCTCTTCAGCCTTCCGGGACCAGAGGAGCAAGCCTGAATAGTAGAAGTGGCCCAGCAAGCATTCAAGACTTTAACCTCAACTAAGGACACTGAAACTCAGTATTTGAATTCCATTTATTACTGAAATTACTTCAACCTCCTATCTCTTCTCCCCTTCTGTATCTATTTGTGTGTGTATGTGCCTCTCGTATGAATGCAAGTGTGGATGCATCATGTATTGTAGTAATTTTGACCAGTTTACCAGATGTCATAAAAAGTGGTTTGGGCCACTAGTGCTCGATCCTGGCCCCGTATTCTGAAAACCTCTCTCCCCCCACCCCCGATCACTTACCCTGCTGCCGACTAACAAGACTTCAATGGAAAGGAAAATCAGGAAGTGGATTCGTTGCCACCAGCTTTGCACTCCCGCCAAAGTTGAAAGTTTCTCCGACAGTTCCTGTATTTTCTCTCCTCTTTTTTTACCTTGCTGCAATTTCGGAATTATTTGCTTCCTCTCTCTGCAGTTCTGTAATATTTTTCCTTTCTTCTTTCCCTGCGTCTGTTTTTATTCCAATTTCTGCAGTGTCTCTAATTCTTTCTCTCTCTGCCTTCTGTCTCTTTCTTTCCCTCTCTGGTTCCTCTGCCTTTCTCTAGTGCCTATCATCTTGTGCATCCAGTCCCGGTTTAGCCCAACATTACCACAAAAAGGATCACTTTTAACCCTTTGTGTCATGCAGCCCTACACGAGCTGGTTACATAAAAAGTCCAACTTTTGATCCTAGAGGACAAGGTTTACTTACAGGAACTGCTGTGATTCTTTTCAGAAGAAAAGTTGTAAACATGACATGATATTTTAATAGGTATTAAGAAAAATGAGATATAGCGAAGACACATGAAAACTTGACAGTATGTGTAATGGTTGTACTAGTTCGAGCATGCACACATTTCTTTTAAACTGACAGCTGGGCTTTGTGCACCCATTGTGAACCATTGTGAACCCATTGTAATGGATATTTGAATATACCCGTATTATTTTACAGTCTTTGGGAAGTCACTTAAATTGCTCATACACTGCCATATACTTGACAAGGAGTTAAACATAGAAATAATAGACATATTTT
This sequence comes from Heterodontus francisci, assembly GCF_036365525.1. Lineage (NCBI taxonomy): Eukaryota > Metazoa > Chordata > Chondrichthyes > Heterodontiformes > Heterodontidae > Heterodontus > Heterodontus francisci. The sequence continues at coordinate 29,246,644 of NC_090378.1, read as the reverse complement.
CCACACTAATCATTTTAATCTTGACATTGCCTATTCTTAAAAACATCACAGAAAAAAAGGACAGCAGAAGCTTTAGTTTATATAGAAAGCCAGTTGGTTGAAGCAGGTCATACTGTATTCAATTGTGACAGTGGGTACAGAATTTTGTCAACGGACAAAATTTCAACCTTCAAATATGCTTTCCTATCAGACACGGGCTAATTTTATCTCCAGAACGCCAATACATTGCATTGTTTCTATGTCAGCAACCTTATTTCTCAAAGAGGCTTCATTCATTTTTCTCTCAATTCACAGAATTTTAATACAGCTTTGATAATGTTCAGGGACCCAACAATGCTAGCGACATTAGTGACGTAATGCTGTTATAATAGCAAGCACCAGTAACTTTCCTTTCACCTTTCTATAACTGAACTCTTAAAGAATTTAAACAATTGACTGCAGCAGCTGTGCCTGAATAATCCCCTGCTTCCTTTAAACATGTCCAGAGAAATGAAACAACATGAAACACTGGAACCTTCCAGTCATTGTGAGGGTCAAATTTCCAGCAGCATCGTGAGTCTGCTGGCCGGAAGAGATGATGCAAGCGTGAGCTGCCAAATACCAGTTGCTTAAATAGATCAGCCGCCTGGATTTTGTGCTAGTAATGACGATGAAGCTGATAGGATTCACTGTCGTTACTCCACTGAAACTGACAGTAACCTCTGGAATCCGCACATGCACGGTTAAACACGGAAAACAGAAGTTGCAGGAAAGCTCCACCCAACTCTACATTAAATCCACGGGTTGCTGCTTGCCTGCTCCAGATTGAATTACCCCTCCCCCCCTCCGCCCCTTCAACGCCTGGACTCTCCTAAATGATTGTTCTACTCTCCAGGACCAGTGAGTTGTTGCTAGAGCCGAGATTGGCAAACGCAGCTCATTGGTAATAAGCACCCCCCCCCACCCCGACCCCCCACACCACCCCACCTGGCCGGGGCCCAGCCAATTGTCCCCAGCGAGGTCCCATACACTTACCTTAATTCCGCGGCCTCCTCCATTGCTGCTCCTTTCGCTGGGAGCAGTCACAGCAGTGGACATCACTCCTGGTGGCCCTCTTGTTGGTCAACAGCTCTTGGAGGCAGGACTTCCTGTCTCAGACCGGCGCAGGTCAAATTCAAGGCCAATTAAGGGTTTGGGCCATGTAAACTCGCGGTGTGGCTACCAGGCCTGGCGGAGGCAGGCTTGCCCCCCACTTTCTGGCTGGTGGGCGGGTCTCTCACCCAATGTAAAATTCTGACCACTGGGTGAGAAACCCACAGGATCAAGTCGAGCGCTGGTTTTCCAGTCTAACCACTCACAGTTCCCATTGACTACAATAGAGATTAAAATCGGGTGAGATGTAAAACCACCGATGCACCCCATCCCTCAAGCTTCATGACAGGTGGTTTAGGTTAAAATTGTCTGCCAGTCTCTGATAATTATAGCCTCATTTATAATGTCCAGCTTAGCTGGAGTCAATTGATAATGTGCTGAAATGTGTTTTAGTAACAGGGCTACAACAAATACCCACACTTTCTCAGCTTTACCTGAGAATATTTTGTTCCAGTTTCTTGGACTGAAGCTGATCTTCCTGGTGTTGCTTTCTCATTGCCTCTTGTTCTTGTGGATAGATGGTGGCTACTCCCTCCAGGAGCCATCTTTCTCGCAAACTCTTTGACTGTTTGGAACAGCAGAACATTAGGAATTGTTTCTCATGAACACTACACATCATCACATTGTTTTTCATTCAGACAATGTTTAGCAACCTCCTGCCTCATCTTGAGATTGAGTTTAGCGACGATGATCTCACTTCTTGGCTGCTAGTCCAGAGAGTGAGGGCACTTTGAAAGTCTGGAACCTGGGTTTCAATCCACTCCAGAACATTGGGTTGAAAGTCTCCTCCAATGACTGCAAATATTCTAGTTTCTGGTCAGTTTGATCTCCACTATTACATGGGTCCATGGCACAATATCAGATATAGCACTAATTGTTATTTATGGCTGAAATAAGAAATGGGGATGCTGGATTAGTATACTAGAGGATGTTCTCTTGAGGTTGGGGTTAAGGTACATTGGAGTAGTTTTCAACTTTGCCACCTAGGCAGGAAAGTAACAGAGCGGACTTCCCACCAGTTGTAGAACCTGCCCAGTTTCCATCTATAATGGGCGGGTGATCCGCTCCACCACTTTACCGTTCAGGCAGTGAAGTTGACTATTATCCCCAAGGTTGAGACACAACAGAATTTGATGTCTATAGAACACCATGTAGTGAGTCCTATTTGAGCTGGAGCTGAGCTTCCGACCCCATATTATCACCCTCAGAAAGATGGCCTTCTTCCCACTTCCATAATATTACCCATCTCTGATTCTGCCAAAGCCCCTCTCTTGCTGAAACCTCCACCCACACTTTTGTTACCACCTGACCCAACTATTTCAATGCTACCCTGGTCAACCTCCCATCTTCCAAACTCTGTAAACTTGAACTCATCCAAAACTTGGCTGCTCAAGGGAATGGGGTGCACACTAGACCCACGCAAATCTGCTCATTTGAAGCACATGCCATTTTGAAGTATATGCCTTATTTCCAAAATGAGGAAGAGCTGTCAGCACAATCGCCCTTATAATTGGCAGTTCATTGCCATTGGCGGTAAATTCAGCGGGACTCTGGTGACTTAAAGGCAGCTTGCACCTCTTAAAGAGGAGACACCTTTAGTTAAATGATACAGCTGCTGATTTTGGCAAAATGTCTACTGACAGAAGTCTCCTGTACCCTATTTCTCTGGCAATGCCAAGAGGTCTTGGTATAGTGGATGACCAGGAGAAAGGTGTCGTTGCTCTCCACAGGTGGGTAAAGTATCCAACAGTAGATACCGAGGTAGCTAAGCACTTGAATTCCAGGAGTCTGACACCACAAACCTAGCAGTAATATCGGAAGAAATTCAATGACCTGACGAGAGCTGTCAAGATAAGACTCCCATTCACAGCTTTCTTACAATCTACAAATTCCTGCACCACTCTACTGTAGCTTCAGTGCTAGCCAGTCTTGCTACCCAGTTTCCATCTCTGTCCTCCAATTATAGAAAAACACATCAATATACTTTCTTCTGCTTCCACTCTGCACCTACGATCTTTACTGTCCTCAAATTACAGGGCCCTCTTCCCCAAATCTCCTACTTCTTTCTCTCACCAGGCAAACTATGCTGAGCTGCCATTGACATCTTTACATTCCTTCAAAAGGCCATACACTGACATGCTCTTGCAGGGTAAGCTGAGTGCCCAAAAGAGGGAACTGTCCAGACCCAGAGGAGGATCACCATCTATCCAGTAGATCACACCAATGGAGGAGGCAGCAATTGATGATATGGGCAGAGGGAGAGCTCAAAATGTGGCAGATGACAAGACTGGAGGAAGCAGCCCACAGCACAATGGACCATTGTCCTCCCATTTTCATTTCAGACAGACCTCTCCCCTCACACAGTGAGAATGAACACACTGGAGCCCAATAAAGTTGCCCCCCATCTGTTGCTGCTTTCCAATGCCTCTAAGTGGTAACTCGTCTGTGTCCCCTCTGTCCAGCTTCTTGCCAAGTCCTGGGGCTTTCTGTAGCCAAAGGGGGAGGGGCTGTGGGGGTGGGGGGGAGGGTGGTTGGGCAGTGGTCCTATGAAGAAGAAGCATCTTTCAATCTTTCACTGTGATCCTTGCAAGCACCAGCTCTGAAACCAACGCTGCATACTTAGTGCCGAATGATTCACAGCTAAGGAAAAGCAAGAGCGGGGGAAAGAATGACACAGGACACACCACTCAGGAGGGTGAGATTGCATCTTTGTGCTGCTATAGAGGGTGCAGATGAGGGGTTCCAGGGCCCAGCATTTAAAAGACTGATCGATCTGTACCAACTACTTTATAATGGGCTGTCGATCCACTACCACCTGTTATCCAGAACTGCCGGAAGTTAAAAATCAACCCTTTTAAACCTTAAGTTTCACTGCAGATAAATTTTCAAAGAAGCTGAAATTAAATGCTGCATAAGAGCACAAGAAATAAGAATAGGAGTAGGCCATATGGCCCCTTGATACGATTATGGCTGAACATCTACCTCAATTCTGCTTTCCTGCCTGTTCCCCATACCCTTGATTTCCTAGATGCCCAAAAATCGATCTCAGTGTTGAATATTATCATCGATGGAGCACCCAGAGCCCTCTTGGGTAGAGAATTCCAAAGATTCACAACCCTCTGAGTGAAGAAATTTCACCTCATCTCAGTCTGAAATGGCCGCGACCCCTTATCCTGAGACTATGACCCCTCGTTCTGGACAAGGAAGCTAGGGGAAATCGCTTTTCAGCATCTAACCTGTCAAGCCCTCTAAGAATTGTATGCATTTCATTGAAATCAGCTGTCATTCTTTGAAAATCTAGGGAATATAGGCTCATTCTACTCAATCTCTCCTTATAGGACAGTCCTCTGATCCCAGGAATCAATCTAATGAAACTTTGTTGCACCCCCTCTAGGGTAAGTATATCCTTCCTTGGGTAAGGTGACCAAACCTGTAAACAGTACTGTAGGTGTGGTCTCACCAAAGCCCTATATAATTGCAGCAAAACTTGCTTATTCGTATACTCCAACCCCCTTACAATAAAAACTAACATAACATTTGCCTTCCTAATCGCTTACTGCATCTGCATGTTAACTTTCTGCGATTCATGTACAAGGTCACCCAAATCCTTCTGATTGCCAATGTTTACTAGTCTCTTGTCTTTCACGAAATACTCTGCTTTTCCATTTTTCTTACCAAAGTAAATAATTTTATGATTCTCCAGATTATACTCCATCTGCCACCTTCTTGCCCAATCACTTTACTGATCTATACTACTGTGCAGGATCTTTAGAGTCATAGAGTGTTAGAGTTATACAGCACAGAAACAGGCCCTTCGGCCCAATCGTGTCTGTGCCGGCCATCGAGAACCTGTTGCGTCCTCCTCACAGCATACTTTCCCACCTAGCTTTGCATCATCAACAAACTTGGATAAATTACACTCAGTTGCCTCATCTAAGTTATTGATATAGATTGTAAATAGCTGAGGCCCAAGCACTGATCCTCATGGCATTCCACTAGTTACACCCTTCCAATTGGAAAATGACCTGTTCATTCCTTCTCTCTATTTTCTGTCCATTAACCAGTCCTCTATCCATGCTAACATATTATCCTCAACCCCATGAGCCCTTATCTCGAATGTTTTCATTTTACCTGAAAGAAGGAAGGACCAAAAAATGTACTTTTGGTTGGCAAACAAGAACACTGATTGATGGGAGAAAGGGAACATTGTGCCTGAAAAAAACTTTCCATACTTTTTGCTTTTTGAATCTCTGTGTTTTGCCTTTCCTCAAATATGGAACAATAGTGTAGACGTTCTGTATGCTTTTCTTATAAAAACATCAAGGCAGATTTCCTGTGCAAAGTAGAAGCTTTGTGCTGCTCCACCCCTTCACATCAATCTCCATCACGGCATAGGAAGTGCGACATCCTATTTCAGCCTCAATTTATATTTAATGCTTAGATTGCCAGTACTGTTCAGTCTGTGGCACAGCACAAACAGAGCATCAACTTTTTTTTTAATTCATCCAAGAGATGTGAGCATTCCTGGCAAGGCCAGCATTTGTTGCCCATTCCCAATTGCAGTTGAGAACATGTTGCATCACTGCTGATTTGAAAGTCTTATAGACATTATATTACTTTGGCATTAATTTTGGAAGACAGATTTAACTAATGTTGATGTGAATTGAGTAACAAACCAGGTACAATGACAACACTATAAGTGGGTAATTCAACCACAATCTCTACAAGACGAGTTAGAAGTGAATTTATCGAATGTAATTTTATTGTGAAGACATTCATCTACAATACTTCTTTGCGTGAAACTCTGCAATTGGTACTTCACACATTTATCCTTTCTGTTGCAGACACTAACAGAACAAGAGTAACAACAACAACAACAACGACGTGCATTTGTATAGCACTTTTAACATAGTAAAATGCTTCACAGGTGCGCTATCAGATAACATTTGATGCTGAGGCACATAAGGGGATATTAGGGAAGATGACCAAAAGCTTGGTCAAAGAGGTAGGTTTTATGAGCATCTTAAAGTAGGAAAGAGAAGTGGAGATGTTTAGGGAGGGAATTCCAGAGCCTAGGGCCCAGCTGAAGGCATGGTCACTAATGGTGGAGTAATTAAAATCAGGAATACTCAAGAGGCTAGAATTAGAAAAGTGCAGAGATCTCAGAGGATTGTAGGGCTGGAGGAAATCACAGAGATAGGGAGGGGTGAGGCCATGGAGGGATTTGAAAACCAGGATAAGAATTTTAAAATTGAGGAGTTGCTTGACTGGGAGCCAATGTAAGTCAGCGAGCACAGGGGTGATGGGTGAATGGGACTTAGTGTGAGTAAGGACAGGGCAAAAGTTGGGATGACCTCAAGTTTATGGAAGTAGAAGCCAGGAGTCGAGGCCACCCAGGAGTGCATTGGAATAGTCAAGCCAAAAGGCAACAAAGGCATTCATGACAGTTTCAGCAGATGAGCTGAGGCATAGACAGAGTTGGCGATGTAATGGAAGTGGAACTAAAGAGTCTTATTGATGGTGCGGATATGTTATTGGAAGCTTGTATTGGGGTCAAATATGCAACCAAGGTTGGAAATAATCTAGTTCCATCTCAGACAGTTGCCAGGGAGAACGATGAAGTGGTGGCTAGGAAATGGAGTTTGTGGTGGAGACCAAGGACAATGGGTCCTATGATATCTACCTTTAAGTGCTTAAGCTTCAATTTTTCTTCGTCCACTTCGAATCTTTGTCTGGTAATTTTCTCTTGTATTTTTCTCTTGTCCTGTAAAATTAGAATAGAAATACAAGTCTTTTGTTTATCTATTTTATTTATTTTCCCAACAATATAAGGTATAACATAATTTTGTGGTCGGCAGCGAAATGATAGCTGTCACCACTGACCTTGAGAAAGCTACCCAAAAAGATCTAGTGATCTCTGTGGCGTGGATTTCATCTTTACTAATGTTAATTTGAATCAAGCTCCAAGTCAAGGGATCTCCAGGTGTCCAGCAACAGTGATGTCATCAAGTAGGGTAAGTAGCCAATCACATGAAATATTCTCAGACAGCAAAACAAGAAGTAAAATGCTTTGGTTATGCTTCAATTTTTTTCTTATAAATTTTAAAGCAGCAGTTACAATTTAGTACACAGTTAAAAACTCAGTTACACTTCATTAACATGGCACAACATTTTCTGGTTCTGACGAAGGGTCACCAACTGAATATTAATTGATCTTTCTCCACAGATGCTGCCAGATCTGCTGTGTATTTCCAGCATTTTCTGTTTTTATAACATTTTGGCTTTTCTTTAACAACAATAATACAGCATTAGAGGGGGAGTTCCTGTCAGTTTAGCGATTTCTAATTGATTGTAGTGTTTTTCCAACTCTTAACATTTTGAAATACAGTGCGAAATGATTAAACAAATAATGATTTTGCCAAGTAATTTAATTCACTTAATCATTCAATTCTTTATCTGTTTTATCAGTGCATCAAGAAGCTAATAATGGGATGCAAAATGGGATACAATTACAGCACTGTAAAAATGGTCACACAGGTATTTATCCCATTTACTTCATGGCTTGGCCATGTGAGCCGCATGGAAGATGGCAGGATCCCCAAGGACACATTGTACAGCGAGCTCGTCACTGGTACCAGACCCACCGGCCGTCCATGGCTCCGCTTTAAAGATGTCTGCAAATGCGACATGAAGTCCTGTGACATTGATCACAAGTCGTGGGAGTCAGTTGCCAGCGTTCGCCAGAGCTGGCGGGCAACCATAAAGGAGGGGCTAAAGCGTGGCGAGTCGAAGAGTCTTAGCAGTTGGCAGGAAAAAAGACAGAAGCGCAAGGAGAGAGCCAACTGTGTAACAGCCCCGACAACCAATTTTATCTGCAGCACCTGTGGAAGAGTCTGTCACTCTAGAATTGGCCTTTCTAGTCACTCGAGGCGCTGCTGCACAATCCACTGACCATTCTAGGCGCTTACCCATTGTCTCTCGAGACAAGGAGGCCAAAGAAGAAGAAGAAGACTTCACTACAATATACACATTACAATATGCACATTACAGTGCAGCACAACAAGTCTTCAAAACAGGACGATTAACAATACAGCAGAGTATTTAACACCCCCATTTAAAAACATCACTAATCTTGAGCGCCTGATGAGGCCATTTTCACAACTAAATGAAAGCACAGATTGTCAAAAAATGCAAACGTCTGATGAGTTGAAAAAAGACTGTAAATCCACACTAAATTGTTTAGTAGGCATTTACCTCACCTGGAGAAAAACACTCGCGAACAGAGCTTAGCACCTTGATTGGCAAAAAAGTGCTAATCAGCTTTAGTGTGGTAGTGCAATGCTTCAATGAATAAATCCAGACTTTTGCAATTCACAGTTAACGTTATTCATTTAACCCAGGGTAGTCTAACATTTACGCATGGGGTGGTGGCGGGGGGGGGGCAAATTACAATTTTTGTCTTACATAAGGGGACAGTGGGACAATTTTGAAAAGATAAAGGCATTAAAATTTATCTTACTATTAATCAAAATAACAACAAATGTACATTTTTGTGAAGTAGCTTTAAGTGAGAAGACTAATTTCTCTTCACTATATTGGACATTGATTTAGTGAGATACCTGGCATTTCTTTGTTGCAGAAGTGGTCAATGTTTGCCCGCACACTTGATGTAGTGATGCGGAGTATTCTGGATAGATGTCATTCTGTCAGGAGTGATCTTGATCACTCTCTCTCCCTATGTCTCTCTCTCTTTCTCTCTCTCTCTCTCCATGTCCCCCCTCTCTGTGTTGTTCCTCCCCTCTATGTCGTCCTCACTCTCTGTGTTCCCTCCGCCTGTGTCCCCCCCTTTCTCTGTCTCCCTCTCTCTCTGTCCCCCCCTCCCTCTCTGCCCTCTCCCTCTCTCTCTCTCTCTGTCCCCCCTCTCTCTCCCTCTCTTCCCCCTCCCTCTCTCTGTCCCCCTTTCTTTCTCTCTCTGTTCCCCCTCTCTCTCTCTTGCTCTCTGTTTCCCCTCTCACTTTGTTTCCCCCCTCTCTTTCTCTCTCTGTTCCCTCCCTCTCACTCTCTGTTCCTCCCCCCTCTATGTTCCCCCTCACTCTCTATTCCTGCCTCTCACTATGTTCCCCTCCCTCTCTCTTGCAGCTCCCCCTCTCTCTCTCTTTGCCCCCCTCTCTCTCTGTACCCCCGTTCTCTCTCTCGCTCTCTGACAGTTGCAGAGAGCGGGAACACTCAGCAGATGGTTGATCAGTTTTTTAAAAAAAAGATCGCTGTCAGTTTCATAGCTGACAGCTGCTGACATCAGAAACTGCAGTTGCTGAACTTTGGACAGATTCCGGGTTTCCGGTGGGCTTTTAAAAAAAAAGCAGAAAACCCTGAAATAAAAGCAAAATACTGCAGATGCTGGAAATCTTAAATAAAAACAAAGTGCTGGAAATACTCTGCAAGTCAGGCAGCATCTATGAAGAGAGAAGCAGAGTTAACTTTTGAAATGTTAACTCTGCTTCTCTCTCCACAGATGCTGCCTGACCTGCTGAGTATTTCCAGAATGTTCTGTTTTTATTTTGGAAAGCCCTGAATCTGTCCGAAGTTCAGAAACTAGTGTTCCCGAAGTCAGCTGATGTCAGCTGTGAAACTGACAGCGATCTTTTTTAAAGGCTGGCTGACAAAGAGAAATTTCCCATCTCCATTCATGGACCCTTGGTGAAGATGAGGAATGGCCCCTGGTACAGTTTACACCTGTGGCCCAATGGAAACATTTGGCAGGACGGATCCTGGCTTGCGGGCCGTAATTTGGACAACCCTGACTTAACAGATATTCATTTAACCAGGCTATCCTTGCAATGATAGTGCATGAATTTGTTCATTGAGATTTTATTCTCTTAAATCTTTCTTTTTTTATCAGTTACTCATTGACTATTATATTTATTACAGTATTGAAATCCACAGCATTTTATGCAAGCCAGTAGATAAATACACAATGCACTACATCTTGCAGATCAGGGAAGAGATCTAACCTGTACTAAAAAAAGGTCAACTAAAATTTTTTAAATGGTGTATTATTGGTGTATAAGTGGCTTGTAAGTGACCTCATCTGTTCAGTTCAGGTCACCTAATACTAGAAAGAATGTTATTGTTCTTAAAAGCTTACACTTCAAGGACTGCAGCGGTTCAAGAAGACAGCTCGCCACCACTTACTCAAGGGCAATTAGGGATGGGCAATGAATGCTGGCTTATCCATCGATGCCCACATCCCACGAATGAATTAAAAAAAGCAAAGAACAGTGACAAGATCATTCCAAGCTACAGGAATTTAAGTTATGAAAAGATTGGAAAAGAGGTGCCATAATTAAAGTATGGTGAATGATTTTCTCTGTGTCTGTTTATGATTTTGCCTCATGATTAGATAGGAAATCTTCCCCTATGACCAGAAGTTACAACATGAATCAGGGCCAATTATTCAGGGATCTGATAGCAAGGGACTAAAAGCTAAATTAGATGGCTAATTTTACAAAATCACATTTCCAGTGGGTAGTAACTTGGGAAATCACAGGCATGTTTCAGGTGATTGTGCCATATCTGCTTCCAGTGGGTAAAACTTTCCATGGGCAATCCACTTTCATAAAATTGGCTTTTAAGAGTTTAGGAGCAAGAAGGGAAATCAAGCAGTAATAAAGTTGTGGAACATGAGACAGGAGAGTACAAATGGATTAAAGATTTAATTGAATGCATTTTCGGAGAGAAGTGACTGAGGGATATTATATGAAGGCAGGTAGGTAGCATTGAGCTGTGAAAAAGTGTTGCATTATTAGATCAAATGGTCTTTCCCTGTTCCTAAAAATTCTTACGTTCTATGCCTATCTTTTCGTGATCCTTTCAAGGTCAGAGATTGGAAGGCTAGCTGGCATTCAGAGGTTGATTGTAATATCACCTCTATTGAGGTTCTGATCTTACCTAAGCAGCATTATAGCTGCACATTCAAATGCCACCTGGAAAGGAACACAATAAAGAGGTTTTAAAAATTGGAAACTAATAAACAATTACTGCTGGGGCAGATTTTTGAACCCTTGCTTATTGACAGTGGCAACTGTGTGCTCTAAACAGAAGAAAAATATTGTTCAATTATAATCTGATGGTTATTGCCAACAATGGAGACTATACCGAGAGGCATGCAGCTGAATTTAGCCCCAGTGATAACCTTGTAAGGCTATTGAGTAGCCTGTCAGCACTCATTGACAGCAAAACCTGGGTTCAAGACTGGAAACATGGCTGCAGTGAATTGCAGCACCAGGAAATCCATGCAAGTAGCTTTACATCCTAAATTTTCAAACCTGTGAAAAAATTGTGTCCCACTCAAATTAAACCTCCACAAGAGAGGGAATCATTCACTTCAGAGCAAACTGTGACAACAGGGGGCATTTTATTGCCTTTGTTCTTTAGAAACTTGGCAGACTGTGACCTAGCACACTTATTACTCTTTCGCCAGCCCACAGCCATTGTAACGCCACTGTTTTCTTAAGCAGTTGAGACTAAGACAGAAGCCTCCTGAATATATGAAAATCAGCATCCTATAATGTTCCTCTCTCTACGGATGCTGCCTGACCTGTTGAATGTTACCAGAATCTGCAATATTTTGCTCTAAAATATACAGGAGACACCGTGGCTACAAGAGCAGGTCAGAGGCTAGGAATCCTGAGGCAATAAAGTCACCTCCTGACTCCCCAAAGCCTCTCCACAAGGCACAAGTCAGGAGTGTGATGGAATACGCTCCACTTGCCTGGATGGATGCAGCTCCAACAACACTCAAGAAGCTCGACACCATCCAGGACAAAACAGCCCACTTGATCCGCACCCCATCCACAAACATTCACTCCCCACACCACCGATGCACAGTGGCAGCAGTGTGTACCATCGACAGGATGCACTGAAGCAACTCACCAAGGCTCCTTAGACAGCACCTTTCAGACCCACGACCTCTACCACCTAGAAGGACGAGGGCAGCAAATGCATGGGAACACTACCACCTGCAAGTTCCCCTCCAAGTCACATACCATCCTGACTTGGAACTATATCACTGTTCCTTCACTGTCGCTGGATCAAAATCTTGGAACTCCGCTCCTAACAGCACTGTGGGTGTACCTACCCCACATGGACTGCAGCTCACCTCCACCTTCTCAAGGGAAATTAGGGATGGGCAATAAATGTTGGCCTGGCCAGCAATGCCCACATCCCATAAACAAATTTTTAAAAAGCTATTTTAATGGCCTACTGGGTTGAGCTTCCATTGCTGACAGTCTGCTGAGTAAAACCTGGCGGGTAAGAAGCAGAGGCTTTTCCAGGCAATTGTAAAAATCATTTTTGTGGGGCCAGGAGGGTCAGAAGCATCCCCCAGGCCCCACAAAGAAAGTCTGGCCTGTTGCTAGCCTGAACTCCCCCACCTACCCCCATTCAATGTTTGTGAAATCTTCCCAATGACTTAACTGAATGCGGCCAGAACTCTGTGAGCTGCCTTTACATGTGTTACAGGTGTTGTAGTATTTGTTGGAGCAAGTTTTATTTAAAAAGGTTCATTCACTTAATGAATTGGTCAATAAAAAAGATGCGGTTTAGAAAAAGGAAAATGAGAGATGTAGTTTTTTTATCTATAATTTTATGACTATTTTAAAAGTTATAAAATTCAAGAGCAGGGTACAGCTTATAGTCAATCAAACTGGTGTATTATTAATCAACTGACTTCCAATATTATTTGCAATCATGGATATACACATCAAGGTGGTGGTCAGATATTTAATCATTAGCTGAATAGCAGATCTAATATTTTATATCAACCATTTACTGACAAGTGCTGTTTCGGTCCAAATTGACTTCTAAATCCATTTTGCTATTTTAGTTTCATCTCCTCCTTTCTTGAAGGTGCCAACCCTTGTTAAATATGGTTCCATGGTGCCTGCAGCCCTGAGGCCTAAGGGATGTTTTGAATGCATCAGTCTAGTCAGTAGTTGTCAGCCTATTTATATATCACATCCAGTTGAATCAAAGTTCATACTGTTCTATTTTGTGTGGACGGAACTAGCACTTTGTGGGGTTAACCGATTGGGGAAAGAGTATCCAAATTACTGTACACGATTGTATAATCAGTACATTGTATAATGTACTGGAGAAGCTACACGGAGGTTAATGACACTGAGGTTAGCTACATGGAGGTTAATTGCACTGAAGTTAATTAATTACACTTACTTTCAGCTCTTCAGCATCAGTGCCAATGGAAATAGTAATTAAAAAGTCAGCAGTTTATGTTGGAACATTCCAGCAATGTGACATTTGTCTTAGTTTAGATTTGTTAATTATGAATTAAAACAAGAAATTCTAAATCAAGTATGTTATACAAAGAGGTCAGAACTGTTTCAACATGCATAATGTTAGGGAATGGAATTTTAGCTAAAAATCACTCATTTCATTTTGGTATATAATAGCAGGCGGTTTAATAATAATGACATCTCGATTACACCACCTTCCATACCCAGCACTATGACAGCTGGAAGATTTGTTTTCAACCTCAAAGTTTGCCAGATGGAACATTTCTCTGTCTAATTTTTCTTGTTGCATAGTTTCAAGATTACTCTGGGCATCATAAAGCCACGTGTGGAGTACAAGATCGACAGGCATGACGTACATGATGAGGTAACTCAGCATCAAATAGCAGCCAAAGGTCCACTGCATGGCAAGTGCTAGATGTTGGCTGGGTTGTTGGGGCTCTACAAGACAGGTTGGGCACTTCAAGGTGAAGGAAACGAAACATTGGGCAATAAATAACACTGAACAGTTCAAGAATACTTTGCGGCAACTAGTTATAGAGCAGCACTTGCATAAGCCTAATAGCAGGACACTTGTCCATCCTATCTTCTGGAGAGTGACATGTGGTAGAGTGCAAACATGTCCATGTCCCCATCTTCCCTTTAGCAAGTAATTTGCTGAATAACATGGCAGTGCTTTGGAAATAAAATAAAAAGGTTATGAAATATGAAAATGTGTTAGCACTGTGAAATAAACCATAAGAATTGAAATAATGATAAAAAGTTACATCAGGTACAGCACTGAAATAGGCCATTTGGCCCAACTGGTCTATGCCAACATTTATAGTCCACATGAGGCTCCTCCCACCCTCCTTTATTGAACCCTCTATTCCTTTCTCCCTCATGTGTTAATCTGGGCTTCCTTTAAATGCATCTGTTCTATTTGCTTCAACTATTGTTGTGATAGTTTGTTTCACATTCTTACCTTCCTTTGGGTAAAGAATTTTCTCCTGAATTCCCTATTGGATTTATTAGTAACTGTCTTATATTTATGATGTCTAGTTTGGACTCTCCCACAGTGGAAACTGGTTTCTTTACGTGTACCCCACAAACCCTCTCATTATCATTATCTTAAAGACCTCTATTAGGTCATCCCTCAGCTTTCTTTTTTTGTAGAGAAAGGAGCCCCAGCTTGTTCAGCCTTTCCTGATAGGTATACCTCTCAATTCTGGTATCATCCTTATGAATCTTTTTTTTGTATTCTTTATAATATCAGAACTGTGCACAGTACTCCAAGTGTTGTCTAACTAATGCCCTATACTAGTTTAACATACCTCTCTATTTTTCAGTTATACCCCTCTATAAATGAACACCAGTGTTTGGTTTGCTTGCTTTATGGCCTTATCAATCTGCATCGCTACTTTTATTGATTTGTGTACCTGTACCTCTAGATCCAGGGTAGCAAGGTAATTTAAGACCTCAGGCGGTGGTCTTCCTCCCTGCCCTTTTGCAAGTTGCCTCGGGCCCTGGTAAGGATCCCATGCTCAGGGTTATGAGTCGTGACCAAGGCGGAACCAATGAATTTTCAGTAGTGATGATGGAAGAACTAGAACCTCCAGGGACAATGGCTGCTTACAGGTAAAGGATCCTTCAGGGAATGGACTTGCGTTTCCTTTAAAGCACACATGAGGAAGGTAACGGGAAACTACCTCATGTACTTTTTCCCTAGTGATATTGATCATTTCTCCTGGAAGTTAAAAAAATACGAGGTTCTTAACGAGCAACAAAAGAGGAAAGCGCAGGACTGTGAGGTGTGGAGAAATGAGCAGAGGACCTGCCCTTGGACAGATCACCGCTACTATTACCTCTAGATCCCTTCATTCCTCTACCCCATTCAGACTTATTATCCAGGCAGTATGTGTCATTGTTTTTCTTTCTACCAAAAATACACCACCTCACACAATCCATATTGAAATTCATTTGCCAATTACATGCCCATTATGCAAGCTGAATAATGTCTTCCTGTATTTGTCATCTTCTTCCTTTGTATTAAGTATACCCCCCACAATTTGTCCATCTGTAAATTTTGAAATTATTCTTACGATTCCTTCATCCAAATCATTAATGTAAATTGTGAAAAAAGTAGTCCCGGCACCAATCCCAGTGGAACACCATTTCCCACCTTTTGTCAGTCTGAGTAGCTACCCTAAACTCCTACTCTCTGTTTTCCATTTTGTAGCCAGCTTGCTACCTGCCTGCTGACACATGTTCTGACCTTAGTCATGAGTCTACTATGGAATATCTTATCAAAGGCCTTTTGACAATCCAAATATATTATGTATTCTGCATTGCCATAGTCTACTCTTTCTGCTACTTCTTCAAATATTTCAACTGACCAGCAGTGAGAGCAGAGCGAAGCAGGCAGGGATAAAGAGCTCCTGGGGGTCAGAGTGGAGCGACCGCATTCGAAAAAAGAGAAAAAAAATCGTCACAGGAAAGCGTGATTGGTTGGTGAGTATTTCTTTTGTTCTCTCTCTAAACTAGGCATTCATTCAAACTAGGAACCAGGAAATTAAAAATTCCAATGAGGTAAATGAATTGTGTCGTGCAGACCCCCTCACCTGCCAAGATGAGGCATATTAATTTTGTCTTATGAACATTGATTATAAACTTTTGTTGGAGTGAGGAAATGACTTGTTAAACAGATTAGCCATGGTTGGAAAAAAACATTTGCATACTAACAGACAGTGCTTGGAGGGACAAAGGGGCTATTCCCTGCTCCAGTTTAACCCGCAATGGACTTTGAGCACCAGGTATTGTGTGTAAGAGGAGACATTCCAGGGTTGCCTAAGACAAGAGAGACAAACAAACATGGTCAGACCAGCTAGTTGCATGACTAAACTGCTTGGCAAGCTGGGTTTTTCTGAATTGTACAAAGATTTTGAACTGAGAAAGACTATTTGCTTCTGGACTGAGAAGACCTCTCCTGTCTGCCTGCTCCTGTCTCTTTCTCACAAGCCTCTGGACCCACAGAGGACACATGAACTTCAAGAGAGAAAAGTCTCCTACATTGAACAAGGTTTAAGAAGAATACTGGGCACCAACGAAAAGCAAGACCTCACTAGAATCAAGGACTTGACAGCAAGCTCGAAGAACAGTAACCAAAACCATCTTTAGATATTGCCTCAAACTTGTCCACTTCATTTCTTCTGCTCTTTTCTGTCCCTATCTGCATATGTGTCTTGCGTCTGCATGCTAGCGTGGGCAAGTTGCGTATCTGTAGGTGTTAACAGAGTTTAAGTTTAATAAAGTTCAACCTTCTTTCTTTAAACCTAAGCAAACCTGTTTGGCTAGTTTCTTTGCCTTATAATGGGAAGTTAGTGAACAAGGATCCACCAAGGGTGAGCTAAAAAAACAATGCGTTTAAAATTAAATACTGTTACAGTAAGACCAGGTGAAGGCTGAGAGGGAACCCTAGACCCCTTTCTCACCTGGTCGTAACGAGACTTGGGGGCTACCGTCCTGGATTTTACCAACAGACAAACGAGAAAAATTGGAAGTGGGAAGCCAAATAGTTCCCAATCAAAAAAGAGCAAGATTTCAATACATGTTTTCTTGTGGTTGTATGTCCTTGAATACTAATATGCCTCCAACTGAAGCTAGTAGCTCCCCAAGCCAGGGTGAAGTAACTTGGGATATGTTAAAAGCACTGTCTATGGAGGAGCTGAGAAAAATAGCTGAGCAGTGTGGAATTATTCTGTGCCAAGGCTAAAAAGTCTGAACTCATAAGACTGGTGGCTAACCATTTTTCCCTTGAATCTGAAGAAGCAGAAACAGGGTTAGAACAGGGTATTGTTAGCAAAGATACAATTGGAACAGAGGAAGCTTGAATTTGAGGACAGGGAAAAATAGAGAGCGAGGCAGGAGAGGGAGAAAGAAAGAATCTTCCAGAAGGAACGTGAAGAAAATGAAAGGCAGGAGAAGGAGAGAGAAAGAACATTCCGGAAGGAATGCGAAGAGAGAGAGCTGAGACATCTTGTGTTAACTAGGGGTGACAGAGTAACCCCAGTGAAAGCATGGCCAATACGGAGGAGCGCGATTCAGGGCTGGGTACAGAATCCATTCAGTGAAGAAGGAATCCTGAAGGACAGCAGAACAGAGAAAGCTGTAGCTTTAACTGCAGTAAGAATGAGACCCAGGAGGCTTACTACTACAGGTGCAGGAAAATTAATAGGATTCCTGAAGTTTACCAGGGTTTTGTGTTTGAAGGGAAAGTAACCCCATACCCCCGAGTGGGGCAAGCAAGCCCATAGTAATTCTCAGGGACACAGGGGCCACTAGATCCTTTTTACTGGGAAAAGGCCTGACCTTTCTCCCAGAGAGTGCAGTGAACACCAGAATGGTAGTGAATGGTATTGGAGGGCAGTGTATGCCTGTACCTGTACACTGGGTGCACCTGGAGTGCAACTTAGTTTTGGGACAGGTGACCGTAGGGATTGTCCCTAGTTTGCCTGTGGACGGGGTTGACCTGCTCCTAGGTAATGGTCTGGCGGGGGTGAAGGTGGTAGCCCCCCCAGTAGTAAAAGAAAGACCGCAGGAAGTCAGAGAGACAGGGCAGTGGCAGGAGACGGTCCCCTGCAGTTTCCCTGAATGTGTAATGGATCAGGCCATGATCAAACCAGCTCCCCCAGAGGAGACGGAATTGGCTCTGCAGGCAAATGATGATGAAGGCTATCTGTCCAAGACTTTCTTTGGGAAGTTAGAAGATCCAGGGAGTGAATTAAATAAATTTTCCCCAGGTGAGGCTCAGTGAGCCGACCCAGTATTGTGAGAGTTAGCACAGACTGCCCAGTCTGAAAGTGAAGCAGAGGGAGTCCCTGATTGCTACTATTTAAAGAATGAGGTACTGATGAGGAAATTGAGTTCTCCTCACAGACCTGAGAGCAAAGGGTGGACATTAGTCATCAGTTAGTGGTGCTGCAGACGTACCAGAGAGAAATATTAAGAAGTCCCATGAGACTACAGTGGCTGTACATGCTGGTGTACAAAACACCAAATCCCGTATAAGACAACAGTTCGACTGGCCAAAACTCCACAAAGATGTGGTGGAGTACTGCAGGAGTTGCCACATGTGCCAGGTTGAGGGGAAACACCAATCTACAGCGAAACCTGCAGCCCTAAGTCCTGTACCAATGTTAGGAGGACTCTCCAGCATAGGGCTGGTGAACTGTAAGGGACCCCTGCCAAGAAAAAAAGGGGACAGGCAGGCATAAGGCTGGCAAAAGGTTAGAAAGGGAAGGGGAAAAAGCGACCAAGAGGGCAGGTTAAAGGAGGTCCAGGAGGAATCCCGGATGAAAACCCTGACTGTCCACTCAGCCAACCCTGAAAAACTTGAAACTTAGACACCACATCCTCCTATGTAAATGCAGACACGAGAAGCACCCCTCCAGAGTTGCTAACATCATACCTGCAGAGACAAAGAAAGACCTCTAGGGGGCAGAGAAACCATGAGGGTGATGCCTCACTTAGTCAAAGTTACACAGGGGAGTGCAGTAGAGTCTGCACAAATACCTGCAGGCAGGAGTGTCTCAGAGGACAAAGGGGAGATTAGCAAAGAGTCCTCCCGCACAGTCAGAGAAAAAGAGAACTACCCATCCCCTGAAGTCAAAAACCTTTGCATGACTCAGCAAAGCACTGAAAGAGAGTTCAGGATAGACCCGCCCACTACTGAAATAAATTCCAACTTAGGGCTAAAAAAATGGTGTGTTTAAAATTAAACCCTGTTACGAAAAGACAGGTGAAAGCTGAGGGAACCCTAGATCCCTTTCTCATCTGGTCGTAACAATTGATTAATAATGCGTATTATCACCGAGCAGATCTAGAGGCATTAATTAAAATTAATCGTTTAAACAAGGTACTAACTAGATTTTAAAAGAGGGAATAGAGATTTTTTAGATCATGGATGGGTAGCTGAGACCTGTCGCTTGCAATTCCTGTGCCATGTGGGAACTTCAGAACACTTCATGGGCTGAATTTTACATCCACCCAAAGAGTGGGAAGGTGGCGGGGGGTGCGTAAAATGGAGCAGGAGGCTCGGATAGCCTTCCCGACCTGCTCCCAACTCTGCCACCACTTTACGCAGGGCGGCAGCAAAAAACGACCTGCCCGCCCCAGGCCAATCAAGGCCTTTAAGTGGCTAGTTAACAGTCACTCAAGGGACTTTACCCTTGTCGGTCGGGTGGCCCAGGCCCGAGAAAAGCCACCTGAAAAAAGCAGGTAGTTTTCTGATGGCCTGGGGTGGCCCTCATGATCAGGTACCCTGCAGTCGACGGAGGGCCGCCCCCGATGCCTCAACCATCCCCAACACGCCCCTGTCTCCCCAATCAACCACCCTTGCCTCATTGGGTCCCAACCGATCGCCCCCGGCGAGGCCCCAAAAACTTACCTTTTTCCGGGGCCATCCTTCATCTTCCTTCTGATAGCTGGGTTGCAGTCCCATCGGTGGCCACCATTCCTGGTGGCGCTACTGGGACAGAGAGCTGCTGGCCCGCTAATTGGCCGGCAGCTCCATTATCCTCTGAGGCAGGAAGTCCCGCCTCAGATCAATTATAGGCCTGGGGACTGTAAAATGCAGGCCAGGCAGAAGAGGGTTCGCCACCGACTTTTCAGGAAGTGGTCACCCTACAGGCAGTGAGAGTTCAGGATAGGAGATGGGTGGCCATCCAGAAGCGTAGGAAGAGGCAGGAGGTTCAGGACTCGTCAGGGTGTGTGCTATTCTCAAACTAGTACTCAGTATCAAGACTGCTGGGAGTGATGACACCTTCATGGAGTGCAGAAAAGACCACCAATGAGCAAGGGACTGCAGAGGAGGGAACAGCAAAGAGTAGAAATGCAGTTGTTATAGGAAATTCCATAGTTAGGGGGACATACAGGCATTTCTGTAACTGTCATCATAAATCCCACATGGTGTGTTGCCTTCCTGGTGCCAGGGTAAATGACATCACAGAGAGGCTGCATCAGGTGCCACATCAAACGTTATTGCAGAAAATAAAAGCTCATGGCGTAGGGGATAACATATTGGCATGGATAGAGGATTGGCTAGCTAACAGGAAACAGAGAGTAGGGATAAATGGATCATTTTCTGGTTGGCAAGATGTATTGAGTGGTGTGCCACAGGGATCTGTGCTGGAGCCTCGACTTTTTACAATTTATATTTGCTAACTTTTCTGATGACACAAAGATAGGTAGGAAAGTAACTTGTGAAGAGGACATAAGGTGGCTAAAAAGGGATATAGATAGGTTAAGTGTGTGGGCAAAGACCTGACAAATGGAGCATAATGTGGGAAAGTGTGAAATTGTCCACTTTGGCAGGAAGACTAATAAAGAAGCATATTATCTAAATGGTGAGAGATTGCAGAGCTCTGAGCTGCAGAGGGATCTGGGTGTCCTAGTGCATGAATCGCAAAAGGTTAGTATGCAGGTACAGCACATAATTGGGAAAACTAATAGAATGCTATCGTATATTGCGAGGGAATTGAATACAAAAGTAGGGAAGTTATGTTTCAGCTACACAGGGCATTGGTGAGACTACATCTGGAGTACAGTGTACAGTTCTGGTCTCCTTATTTAAGGAAGGATGTAAATACGTTGGAGGCAGGACAGAGAAGGTTTACTAGACTAATACCTGGAATGGGCAGGATGTCATACGAGGAAAGATTTGACGGGCTAGGCTTGTATCCACTGGAATTTGGAAGTGTAGGTAACTTGATTGTAACATATAAGATCCTGAGGGGTCTTGACAGGGTGGGATGTGGAAAGGATGTTTCCCCTTGTGGGAGAATCTAAAACTAGGGGTCACTGTTTAAAAGTAAGGGGTCGCCCATTTAAGACAGAGATGAGGAGAAATTTTTTCTCTGAGGGCCGTGAGTATTTGGAATTCACTTCCTCAAAAGGCAGTGGAAGCAGAGTCTTTGAATATTTTTAAGGCAGAGATAGATAGATTCTTGATAAGCTAGGGGGTGGAAGGATAGGTGTAAATGTGGAGTAATCAGTTCAGCCATGAACTTACTGAATGGTGGAGCAGGCTCGAGAGGCCAAGTGGCCTACTTCTGCTCCTAATTCGTGTGTTCGTATGTATAATATCCTTCAGGGGGAAGGAAGTGAGACAGAAATTGTGGTCCATGTAAGTATCAATGATAGGACTTCAATACCTGCCCTACGATCAAATTTTCAGGAGATAGGGAAGAAGTTAAAAAGCAAGACCTTGAGGAATTACTCCCAGTGCCACACGCTAGCAAAAGTAGAAATGGGAAGATAGGCAGGGTCAATGCGTAGCTTGAAGCATGGTGCAGGAGGGAGGGCTTCAGAATCTTGGGACATTGAGACCAGTTCTGGGGCAGGAGGCACCTATTCAAAAGGGACGGGTTGCACCTCAACAGAACTGGGACCAATGTCCTTGCTGGGAGTTTGACTCGTGTAGTTAGGGAGGGTTTAAACTAAATTGGCAGGGGAACGTGCACCAGCATATCGAAGTAGAAAAGAGGAATAAGGTGCATAAAGGAGTGAGAGTGTTGGATAGTGTTAGAGAAGGAAGTTGTACCAGTATAGATAGAAGCAGATTAAGAAGGTCTATGAGGGATACAATGACAGGTTTAGAATGCATCCATGTAAATGCACAAAGTGTGGTGAATAAAGTTGGTGAGCTACAAGCACAAATAGCCGTGTGGGAATATGATCTTGTGGCAATAACAGAAGTGTGGATTCAAGTCTTCTGAAGAAGGAATTTTCCTCCACACAAGATCAGGGGGCAGGTTGTTCAACCTTGCCCGTCTAAGAGCGAAGTCCAAAGTACGGAAAGTCCTCATCAGGGAACTCCTCTTTGCTGACGATGCTGCTTTAACATCTCACACTGAAGAGTGCCTGCAGAGTCTCATCGACAGGTTTGCAGCTGCCTGCAATGAATTTGGCCTAACCATCAGCCTCAAGAAAACGAACATCATGGGGCAGGACGTCAGAAATGCTCCATCCATCAATATTGGCGACCACGCTCTGGAAGTGATTCAAGAGTTCACCTACCTAGGCTCAACTATCACCAGTAACCTGTCTCTAGATGCAGAAATCAACAAGCGCATGGGAAAGGCTTCCACTGCTATGTCCAGACTGGCCACGAGAGTGTGGGAAAATGGCGCACTGACACGGAACACAAAAGTCCGAGTGTATCAAGCCTGTGTCCTCAGTACTTTGCTCTATGGCAGCGAGGCCTGGACAACGTATGTCAGCCAAGAGCGACGTCTCAATTCATTCCATCTTTGCTGCCTCCGGAGAATACTTGGCATCAGGTGGCAGGACCGTATCTCCAACACAGAAGTCCTCGAGGCGGCCAACATCCTCAGCTTATACACACTACTGAGTCAGTGGCGCTTGAGATGGCTTGGCCATGTGAGCCGCATGGAAGATGGCAGGATCCCCAAAGACACATTGTACAGCGAGCTCGCCACTGGTAACAGACCCACCGGCCGTCCATGTCTCCGCTTTAAAGATGTCTGCAAACGCGACATGAAGTCCTGTGACGTTGGTCACAAGTCGTGGGAGTCAGTTGCCAGCGTTCGCCAGAGCTAGCGGGCAGCCATAAAGGCGGGGCTAAAGTGTGGCGAGTCGAAGAGACTTAGCAGTTGGCAGGAAAAAAGACAAAAGCGCAAGGTGAGAGCCAACTGTGTAACAGCCCCGACAAACAAATTTTTCTGCAGCATCTGTGGAAGTGCCTGTCACTCTAGAATTGGCCTTTATAGCCACTCCAGGCGCTGCTCCACACACCACTGACCACCTCCAGGCGCTTACCCATTGTCTGTCAAGATAAGGAGGCCAAAGAAGGATTAAAAACAGTGAGGACTGACCACTTAATATTAAAGGATACAAAGTGTTCAGAAAAGATAGGGAATGATAAAAGGGAGGTTGTGTGGCAGTACTGATTAGGGAATATATTGTAGTGTTGAAAAGAGAGGATGTCCTTGCGGGGGTAAGGACAGAATCTGTTTGGTTAGAGTTCAGAAGCCTCCAAATAGTGAGAGAGGGATCGAGGAACAAATTTGCAAGGAAATCACAGAGATGTGCAAGAACAAAGCGTGATGATTTGGGGGACTTTAAATTACCCTAATATAAATTGGGATAATGTTGGAGTAAAGGGAGAGGTGGGGAAGGAATTTCAGAAAAGTGTTCAGGAGAACTTCCTTGATCAGCATGTTCTCAGCCTAACTAGGAAGGAGGCATTACTGAATCCGAAGCTGGGGAATGAGGTGGGCCAAGTGAACCGAGTGTCTGTGGGGGAATACTTGAGTAAGAGTGATCATAGGGGACTAGGGGACATAGTTACAGAATAAGGGAAAACACATTTAAAACTGAGATGCGAAGGAATTTCTCCTGTCAGAGGGTGGTGAATCTCTGGAATTCTCTACCTCAGAGAGTTGTGGAGGCTAGGTCACTGAATGTATTTAAGGAGGAGGTAGATAAATCTTTGAAATCTCGGATTTGCGGCTGCCTGCAGAGCAGGCCCAAAAGAGGAGTTGAGGCCTGGGACAGATCAGCCATGATCTTATTGAATGGCGGGGCAGGCTTGAGGGGCTGAATGGCTTACTACTGCTCCTATTTCTTATGTTCTTATGTTTATTGTATCATAAGGTTTAGATTAATAATGGAAAAGAACAAGGAATAATCTAAAGTAGAACTTCTAAACTGGAAAAGGGTTAACTTCAATGGGATGAGAGGGCATCGAGCCAGGGTAAAATGGAACCAAAGATTGACAGGAAAAACTGTAACTGAACAATGGGTAATCTTTAAGCGGGAGACGTTTCAGGTACAGGCTAGGTACCTTCCAACAAGAGGGAAAGGCAGGGGACCCAAAGCCAGGGCACCTTGGAGATACAGAATGTGATGAAACAAAAAAAAAGAGTGTATGATACTTGTCAGGTGAAATATTCAGGCGAGAACCAAGCCAAATACAACAAGTTGAGAGGGGAAGTGAAGTTGAAAATAACACTGGTAAAGGGAGAATATGAGAATAGAGTGGCAGTTAACATAAAAGGGAACCCAATAATTTTCTACCACCATGTAAATAGTAAATGGGTAGTAGGAGGTGGGTGGGTTCTATTAGGTGCAAAGAGGGTGGGAGATGTTTAGAGGCACAGCGCAAGGCTAGAACACTTAATGAGGAAGAGGATGCTGACAAAATATCAGTAGAAGCAGAGAGTGTAGAGGTATTGGATGGGGTAAAAATTGATTGGGAGGATGTACTGGAAAGGCTGGCTATGCTTAGAGTGGTTAAGTCACCTGGTCTGGATGGCTGGCATCCCAGGTTGCTAAAGAAAGTGGGGGTGGAGATAGCAGAAGGGCTTACCATAATCTTCCAATCTTCCCTAGATACGGAGGAGGTGCCAG
Source organism: Heterodontus francisci (assembly GCF_036365525.1). NCBI lineage: Eukaryota > Metazoa > Chordata > Chondrichthyes > Heterodontiformes > Heterodontidae > Heterodontus > Heterodontus francisci. Next base: position 29,221,796 of record NC_090378.1, on the reverse strand, counting down.
AGGATTGGAGAGTGGCAAAGGTTTCACCCTTATTCAAGGGACATTCCTGGTAACTACAGGTTGGCCAGTTTGACATCAGTGATGGGTAAGGTTTTAAAGACAATAATCAGGAAAAAAAATCAACTGGCACTTGGAGAGCTTTGGGTTAATTAAGAAGAGCTAGCACAGATTTGCAAAAGGTAGATCGTAGTTAACTAATCCAATTGAATTTTTTGATGTTGTAACAGAGAAGGTTGATGAAGGGAAAGCAATGGATGTTGTTGACTTGGATTTTAAGAGAACATTTGACAAAGTACCACAAAGTAACAAAATTGAAGCTCATGGAATAGGAAGGTCAGTGTTAACTTGAATAAAAAAGTGGTTTAAGGACAGAAAACATGTACCACGAGCTGTGGTACATGGTTGTTTTTCAGACTGAAGGATGGTAGACAATAGTGTTCCCCAAGGTCAGTGCTAGGACCAGTGCTATTTTTAATATTTATAATTACTTGGATATTGGAATATAGAGTAAAATTTCAAAATTTGCCGATAATATGAAACGTGGAGGTGCGGCAAACAGTAAGGATGATATCAGTTGACTGAAACAGGACATAGATAGGCAAGCAGAATGGACAGACAAGTGGCAGATAGAATTTAATACAGACAAGTGTGAGATGATGCATTTTGCAGAAGGAATAGGGAGAGGCAATATAGATTTAATGGCACAGTTCTAAAGTGTGTGCAGGGACAGAGGGACCTGGAGATTCATGTGCACCAATCTTTGAAGGTGGCAGGACATATTGAGAGAATAGTTAGCAAAGCATATGGGATCTTGGGCTTCATAAATTGAGGTATTGAGTACAAAAGCAGGGAAGTTATGCTGAACCTTTATAAAGCTCTGGTTAGGCCACAAGTAGATAATTGCATCCAGTTCTGGTCACTTCACGTTAGGAAGGATGTGAGGGTTCTTGAGAGGGAGCAGAGGAGATTTACCAGAATGGTTCCAGGGATGTAGGGTTTTACCTACAAGGTTGGACAAACTTGAGCTATTCTCCTTGGAACAAAGAAGATTGAGGGGAGATTAGATAGAGGTGTACACGATTATGACAGGTTAAGATAAGGTAGTCAAAGAAAAGCTGTTCCCATTAGCTGATGGTACAAGGAATAGGGGACACAGATTAAAGGCTCTGGACAAGAGATGGAATGAGGATGTGAGGAAGAACTTTTTTTATGCAGTGAGTGGTAATGACCTGGAACTCACTGCCTATCAGGGTGGTGGAAGTGGAGACAATCAATGATTTCAAAAGGAAACCATTGGAAATTAGCTTGCAGGGCTGCAGGGATAGAACAGGGGTATTGGAACGGACTGGATTACTCTACAGAGAGCTGGCACGGACTCAATGGGCCAAATAGCCTCCATCTGTGTTGTAATGACTCTATAACTCTCTGACTGTAGTTTGGTCAAATATGATCGTCCTTATTGAAATCTGTGCTGACGACTCTCTTATATTTTTGGTTTCTAAATGTTTCTCTAATCAATCTTTGAGTAAAGATTCCATTATCTTTCCTACCACTGATGTTAAGCCAGTTAGTCTATAGTTCCCAGGACTAATTCTATCTGCCTTTTTAAATAAAGGAGTAACTTTAGATATCCAGCAATCCCCTGGCATTCTTCTCTTTTCCGATGCAATGGTACCTCTGCTATCACTTCCCTAACTTGTTTTATATGTGCAGATGCAATCCATCTGGAGTAGCAATTTTTTTCCTCTCAAGGTATGAGGCATCTGATTTTTTGTTGCAGAAGTAAAATCTATCCTTAAATTGTCACAATATATCCAGGAGATATAAAGCAGCTTAATAATTATTTGTCTTTAAACACAATATGAAAATGCAGTAAGTAAAGTAGCAAATTACAGGAAACTTTATTTATGATGTAATCTTTGTAAGAGAATAAAATTATCCAGAAAAAAAACATTTGTGGGATTGACATAAAACAATGGAAAAATAATTTATTTACACAATTCTATAAAAGATCTATCACTCAACACTTCTATACCAATGCTATGGTGTTTAATTTTTCCTGGCTCAAGGACTAGATAATTTTGTGACCTGCCAATTTCTAATTTAGGTTTTTATCCTATGATCTAATCACAACCTGCCATTAATACAGTATTCCGTACAGACCCAAGCAAGGTCCACATCCATGTGATCTGCAGTGACTCTACAATTACAAGTAATTATAGCATACACTCATCAATACCATTATCAGCACATAGCAAATGTGTTATCCAATTTGATAAATCTGCAGAACATTAATAAGATATACATAAAATGTGTCATTACTAAAAACTAATCGGAATATTTCCAGATGCTGACAAGTCAGCTGTGTATGACCAGCAGTTTTTGGAAAACTTGGTGTTCATCGTTTTAGTGCTGTAATGTGTTTTGAACTCTCACAATAAATATATCTTACAGCATAAAATTATTACAAAAGTGTCATACTACCAAGAAATATATGCTATAATTACAATGACGTAGCGTCGTGTTCCATTCTCACCTAGGAGATAAACAGCTTACCCTCCAGCACACTGGTGTCAGGCTACTTGACACAGATTCTGCCCTCATGTGAAAACTGATACTTTTAAAATCACTGCTTTGACACATGCCTCTGTTACACTGTCCTGCAGATTTCATTGTTATCATTTTCAGCTTCAAGGATTAATTCTTTAAACAATAAAAATACATTTATCTAGGGTGAAAGAAAATTTGGAGGACGCTTTGTGTATAAACAGTGGAACTGCTAAAGGAACTTTGACTCCTGTCTGCGAGGAGCACTTATCTAAAGTTGCAGGTCCTTGGAGGCTTTGACCTGAAAATGCCCTTCACACACAAACACACACACAATACACAGCTGGGATTACATGGAAGGTGAATTTAGAGGACTTACCGTGATGGCTTGTAGCCTTTCTTTCAGTAGATGAGTCTCTTCCATCCTAAAAATCAAAACAGAAAGAACAGAAGTAGAAGGGTGAACAGCATGAGCAGGAGAGGGAGAGACGAGTGCTGGCGTGTGCTGCAGCTGGGGTGGAGAGTATTCCTGGCTTGTCAGGACGTCTTCCAGCAGATGATGGTGCTGGCCTGACTCAGGCAGGCACATGTGATGAAGGGGTGCAGACACAGATTGCTAGCATGGCTGTCACGTTTGAGTGACAGACCATATGTTCTCCTTAGTCCAGAATTCTTTTGGTTGGATAGTTTCAAGAGGTGAGACAGCTTGCTACCATCCTGCATAAACGTGACAATACTGTTCCTTCAAACTAGAGAATAGGAATTCAGTGTAGTATTAACAGATAGAACAGACATGCTATAGAGGAACTTTAATGATGACATTGTGATATGATTCATATTTTAGATTTAAAGGGGACAATTTTAAATTTAGATGCACTAAGTAGGGGGTGGGGGATATCAGAGACTGTTGTACTGAAGTGCACTTGTGTTGTCTGTCTGTTGTTACTAGATGAGCCCAGAGTCATTCGAGGCCAGGGCCTCATTTACATGTTGCCAGTGAGATACCATTGCCAATTTGGCACTTCGGGCAGCTTGCTGGTTGGGTGCAGGTGGGAAATCAAGCAGCTCCTACACATGTGAAGGAGGCTTCGCACGAGCCAGCAGTGAACTGGAATTTAAAAAATTAAAAAAATGACTTCAGCAGACTCGAGTGGCTACCTGAGGCCCCTTTAAGGACTGCTGGCTTAGCCGTTAAACTTCAGTAGCTTGGCCATCTCCTCATTTTCTTTAGCTTGCTCCAATCAGAAATTTTCTTTAAAAATGAGGTTTCTCTCCCAGAGCTACTGGCTTTTTCCAGAGGGCAGTTCCACAGGTGTTAGAAACCGAACACAACCTTGCTCAAATGGGGATTCATCAGGTAGGAGCCTAAGTAGTGAGTTTTGATGGGCTGCTTATCCATGAGGGGCATAGAAAATGAGCCAGATTTTGTCGCCACCCTCCAGGAGAGGTGATTGGAAGAGGAATCCTAGTTAATTTTTCTCCCCTGCTCCCGTACCAGCTCAGTGTCCTGAGGCTAATTGTACTCTCCCAGCATCTACCCCAACTGAGATTAGCGTATTTTGTACACAGCAGAGAAATTGGGGGTGAAATAATGAATCATCAGCTTTTAATACTCTACGCTTGGACTGCTGATCTGCTATTGGCCTGTTTTGTGATGCTGGCATTGACCAATTTCACCCCAACTGAACCTGAGATGTTCCTTGCCCGTGTGGCCCAGTAACACACAAGGTGGTGCATTCACAGACATAAACCATTGGAGTAAGAAATAAACTTTTCTGTGCATTTATTTTTATAACTTGATGTAGAAAGAACTTCTGCACCTGCAAAAAAAAAATTGGATAATAGAGTAATTACCAAAATTAAAATGGGGCTTTTACAAATTTCCAGAATAGAAAGCCAGGAAAGTGAACAATCACTAATACAAAATGCAAAATATTGCAGATGAAATGAATATGAAATCTGAAATAAAAAACCAGAAAATGATGGAAATACTCAGCAGGTAAGGCACCATCAGTGGCAAGTGAAACAGAGTTAACGTTTCAGCTCAATGTCCTTTTTTAAAATTCATTCATGGGATGTGGGTGACGCTGGCTAGGCCAGCATTTATTGTCCATCCCTAATTGCCCTTGAGAAGGTGGTGGTGAGCTGCCTTCTTGAACCGCTACAGTCCATTTGGGGTAGGGATACCCACAGTGCTGTTAGGAAGGGAGTTCCAGGATTTTGACCCAGCGACAGTGAAGGAACGGCGATATAGTTCCAAGTCAGGATGGTGTGTGACTTGGAGGGGAACTTGCAGGTGGTGGTGTTCCCATATATTTGCTACCCTTGTCCTTCTAGTTGGTAAAGGTCAGGGATTTGGAAGGTGCTGTCTAAGGAGCCTTGGTGCATTGCTACAGTGCATCTTGTAGATGGTACACACTGCTGCCACTGTGCGTCGGTGGTAGAGGGAGTGAATGTTTGTAGATGGGGTGCCAATCAAGCGGGCTGCTTTGTCTTGGATGGTGTCGAGCTTCTTGAGTGTTGTTGGAGCTGCACCCATCCAGGCAAGTGGAGAGTATTCCATTACACTCCTGACTTGTGCCTTGCAGATGGTGGACAGGCTTTGGGGAGCCAGGAGGTGAGTTACTCGCCTCAGGATTCCTAGCCTCTGACCTGCTCTTGTAGCCACGGTATTTATATGGCTATTCCAGTTCAGTTTATGGTCAATGTTTTTTAAAATTTTATTTATATTAGAGGTACAGCACCGAAACAGGCCCTTCGGCCCATCGAGTCTGTGCCGACCAGCAACCACCCATTTTTTATACTAGCCCTACAGTAATCCCATATTCCCTAACACCTACCTACGCTAGGGGCAATTTACAATGGCCAATTTACCGATCAACCTGCAAGTCTTTGGTTGTGGGAGGAAACCAGAGCACCCGGTGAAAACCCACACGGTCACAGGGAGAACTTGCAAACTCCGCACAGGCAGTACCCAGAATCGAACCCGGGTCCCTGGAGCTGTGAGGCTGCGGTGCTAACCACTGCGCCATTGTGCCACCCACTGTGTTAACCCCTAGGATGTTGACAGATGGGGATTCAGCGATGGTAATGCTGTTGAATGTCAAGGGGAGATGGTTAGATTCTCTCTTGTTGGAGATGGTCATTGCCTGGCACTTGTGTGGTGCGAATGTTACTTGCCACTTATCAGCCCAAGCCTGGATATTGTCCAGGTCTTGCTGCATTTCTACACGGACTGCTTCAGTATCTGAGGAGTCATGAATGGTGCTGAACAATATGCAATCATCAGCGAACATCCCCACTTCTGACCTTATGATTGAAGGAAGGTCATTGATGAAGCAGCTGAAGATGATTGGGCCTAGGACACTACCCTGAGGAACTCCTGCAGTGATGTCCTGGAGCTCAGATGATTGACCTCCGACAACCACAACCATCATCCTTTGCGCTAGGTATGACTCCAGCCAGCAGAGGGTTTTCCCCTGATTCCCATTGACCTCAGTTTTGCTAGGGCTCCTTGATGCCATACTCGGTCAAATGCTGCCTTGATGTCAAGGGCAGTCACTCTCACCTCATCACTTGAGTTCAGCCCTTTTGTCCATGTTTGAACCAAGGCTGTAATGAGGTCAGGAGCTGAGTGGCCCTGGCAGAACCCAAACTGAGCGTCACTGAGCAGGTTATTGCTAAGCAGTGCTGCTTGATGGCACTGTTGATGACACCTTCCATCACTTTACTGATGATAGAGAGTAGGCTGATGGGGCGGTAATTGGCCGGGTTTGATTTGTCCTGCTTTTTGTGTACAGGACATACCTGGGCAATTTTCCACATTGCAGGCTAGATGCCAGTGTTGCAGATGTACTGGAACAGCTTGGCTAGGGCACGGCAAGTTCGGGAGCACAGGTCTTCAGTACTATTGCCGGAATATTGTCAGGGCCCATAGTTTTTGCAGTGTCCAGTGCCTTCAGTCGTTTCTTGATATCACGCGGAGTGAATCGAATTGGCTGAAGTCTGGCATCTGTGATGCTGGGGACTTCAGGAGGAGGCCGAGATGGATCATCAACTCGGCATTTCTGGCTGAAGATTGTTGCAAATGCTTCAGCCTTATCTTTCACACTGATGTGCTGGGCTCCCTCATCATTGAGGATGGGGATATTTGTGGAGCCACCTCCTCCAGTTAGTTGTTTAATTGTCCACCACCATTCACGGCTGGATGTGGCAGGACTGCAGAGCTTAGATCTGATCCATTGGTTATGGGATCGCTTAGCTCTGTCTATCGCATGCTGTTTACGCAGTTTGGCACGCAGATAGTCCTGTGTTGTAGCTTCACCAGGTTGACACCTCATTTTGAGGTATGCCTGTTGCTGCTCCTGGCATGTCCTCCTGCACTCTTCATTGAACCAGGGTTGGTCTCCTGCCTTGATGGTAATGGTAGAGTGGGGGATATGCCGGGCCATGAGGTTACAGATTATGGTTGAGTACAATTCTGCTGCTGCTGATGGCCCACAGCGCCTCATGGATGCCCAGTTTTGCATTGCTCGATCTGTTCGAAATCTATCCCATTTAGCACGGTGATAGTGCCACACAACACGATGGACGGTATTCTCAATGTGAAGGCGGGACTTCGTCTCCACAAGGACTGTGCAGTGGTCACTCCTACCAATACAGTCATGGACAGAAGCATCTGCAGCAGGCAGATTGGTGAGGATGAGGTCAAGTATGTTTTTCCCTCGTATTGGTTCCCCCACCACCTGCCGCAGACCCAGTCTAGCAGCTATGTCCTTTAGGACTCGACCAGCTCGGTCAGTAGTGGTGCTACCGAGCCACTCTTGGTGATGGACATTGAAGTCCCCCACCCAGAGTACATTTTGTGCCCTTGCCACCCTCAGTGCTTCCTCCAAGTGCTGTTCAACATGGTGGAGTACTGAGTCATCAGCTGAGGAGGGTGGTAGGTGGTAATCAATAGGAGGTTACCTTGCCCATGTTTGACCTGATGCCATGAGACTTCATGGGGTCCGGAGTTGATGTTGAGGACGCCCAGAGCAACTCCCTCCCTACTGTATACCACTGTGCCACCACCTCTGCTGGGTCTGTCCTGCCGGTGGAACATTGTCTGTAAGGTATGATTCTGTGAGAATGACTATGTCAGGCTGTTGTTTGACTAGTCTGTGGGACAGCTCTCCCAACTTTGGCATAAGCCCCCAGATGTTAGTAAAGAGGACTTTGCAGGGTCAACAGGGCTGGGATTGCCGTTGTCGTTTCCGGTGCCTAGGTCGATGCCCTGGGTCTCTGGGTTACTAGTCCAGTGATAATACCACTACGCCACTGCCTGCCCTTTCATCAGTAAATAATCACATTGCTCTTTTCAATCCATGTTTTGGTCAATTCACCCTGGTATCAAATTTAAAATTTAATAAAGCATCCTTTTCACCTGAACAAAGACTACCTCCTTTAGGTATTATCTCTGGCTCCATAAATATTTGGTACTGAGGCTTATCAGCTCCACATGGGAGCATTCATGTGACTATATTGTATCCAGAAACTGTACGAATGCACTGAGATACCATCGATTCCAGCTACTTTTGTCAAGGGAATTGAGGGCAGCTTTTGTGCACTCTCCTGGTTACTGACAGCAAGAAGTGTAAACTGTTGCTGATGCAACACTGTTATTTAAATCTGAATGCGTAAGGTTCACTGCAAAGTGATTCACAGTATCTGAATCTGTTGCAAAGCCAGAAATATCAGCAATTTCTGATCATATTCCATTGCTGTATGCATTGTGCTCAGACTCGGATTAGTTGAGAAGACTTGAGGAGTGGCACTGAAGTTTAACATTGTGAAACCATAAAACAATAGTCTTCTTTTTCTTCTTCTTTGGCCTCCTTGTCTCGGGAGACAATGGGTAAGCGCCTGGAGGTGGTCGGTGGTTTGTGGAGCAGCGCCTGGAGTGGCTATAAAGGCCAATACTAGAGTGACAGACTCTTCCACAGGTGCTGCAGATAAAATTGGTTGTCAGGGCTGTTTTGCAGTTGGCTCTCCCCTTGCGCTTCTGTCTTTTTTCCTGCTAACTGCTAAGTCTCTTCGACTCGCCACACTTTAGCCCTGCCTTTATGGCTGCCTGCCAGCTCTGGCAATCGCTGGCAACTGACTCCCACGACTTGTGATCAATGTCACAACAATAGTACAGTGTTTCTATCCCCTATTACTCTCACCACCCAGGGGAAATATAAAGGGATATTCTAGAGCAGCAGCCACTTAGCTGCAACCTCTCGCTCTAAGTAATCTGTTATTTTTGGCACACCTAATACCATGACAACCATTGTGCCAACGACTTTCTCAACTTCTGAAGACTTTCCACAAACACACGGCAACACTTTCTGTCCATTGTCATTGATTGTTGCTGTCATGCGATTCATTTGCTGCTACTTTCTCAAATGGTCACTTAGATACACCCATACATAAATGTTACACCTCAAACCTGAGCCTCTCCTCACTCAAAAACAATTCTAATTTGCATGTACGCTGAAACACCCAAATTAAATTCATTAGGTAAATATTTCTATTTACTACTGGGCCGTAAGCTGTTGGAACAGATTTGCCCGCCCGCGACATCAATAGAATAAAAATCGGGTGCGTTCTATAAATGGACGGTTGATCTACTCCAACACTGCCGGGGTAGTGAAGACAAACATTTACCCCATTGTCTTTGGCTTTCAAGAAAATTTGGGGTGTAAGCAGTGTCGTGTTTATACTTCGTTCATTCAAAGCTCTGTTGTTTTCCTGTTTAGATTAGGAAGGGGAATTTTAACCCCTTGGCAAGAAACTAGCGGGATGGGTGGGAACTGCAGTATGAGGCCTAGGCCATTTAACGGCCGGGTTTCATTTATGTCTGAAACAGGCATCACTCTGACTTCTTTGGCCTGTGAAGATTGGGCCACTAAGAGACCACTAAGCCAGAAGTCAGGTTAAGTCATGGGGACAGGGAGACCTTGGCGCTGGGGTGGGGGAGGGGCAGTGGAGGGGGTAGGGGGTGTTGGAAGGGTTTCATGGGTGGGAAGGGCAGGCAGCCTGGGATGGAAACTCATTCTGGCTCCACAAGAAAACGTTCGTACTCATCTTACAGGGTGTCTGCAGCTTTTATTGTTTTGCATTAATTTATATGCCCACATCAGGCGAGCGCCTCAGCTGGCCAAGAAAACAATGAAGTTAAGATGGCCATGAGACATTAATTGAGCAGTAAAGTATACTGCATCCATTTTAACTCTCACTCCACCTGGTTTCTACTGGGTGGTGGGAGTTAAAGTTCCTCCTGTAGTTTGTTTATTTGCAATGACGTATAAAAGAGCATGACCTGTATACTAATAGATAGAAGGGAGCTAAAGCTACTAAAGATAAAACATGATACCATCATTTCATGAAAATGTATAACATAGAACACTAAATAAAGATAGAATTGGTGCTGAAGGTGTGGTGGAGCTGTTGAGTGTCACATGATCTCACATCATGTTCACTTTATAACATGCCACGAAGAATCAAACAATTTGCAGAACTTTAAAACCATGAGTCCTGCTGAAGTTACATGAACAAATGTCCTGTGCCCATGCTTCTTTTGGTTAGCAAAATGGAAGGAAGTATAAACCATTGGTTGGAGCAATATTCTGTGTGGCATGCTGTAGCTCATGTTACCAGGGAGCATGAGTTGTAACAGAAATAATGACTGGCACTGCTAGTGACTGGGAATAGGTTAACATTTGTAGCACAAAAATGTCAAACTCTACCACTTTGGGGCCTTTACACAGAGAATTGGTATGTACATTTCACAACCTCATTGTCTCATGGGCTTGGGGCACATTTTATAGTCTAAGACCAACAGTGTCCTTCAGTCATGTTTGCGCCTGTTGCTATTGTGCATCAGCCATAACTCTGGATATGAAGAGATTAAAATATGAAGTACAGAAAGTTCTTGCTGGATGATTTACTGAGGCATCTATTGTTCTATATATCTGTCAACAGTGCACTAGAACAGTTATTGACAGTTTTAACAAATGCCATCATTTTAGTACAATGTATGGTGTATGTGCCACATACATGTAAGAAATATCTCAGGCTGGTGACAGCTATTCCAGCTTTTCTAAAAAGAAGAGAGGTTGGTGAGTTGATCGAAAGAGGACATTACAGAATTTTGGACAAATTCAGGTCTGGAATAAATCACAATAAAATTATAGCTGAGGATAATAGGAATGCTTCGCACATTCATCTGACAATTCACTCTCTACTATTTCATCACTCATAATGTTTGACAAAAGATTAATGTGACGATTAGCGATCAGAAGGATAACAGAGTTAAGAACAATTGGGCTATTTCTCCACTTATCGTAAATTGAGGAAAATTTATGTGATTGGAAATGTAAGACCAGAAGAAATAGGAGGAGTAGGCCATACAGCTCATCAAGCCTGTTCTGCCATTCAATAAAATCATGGCTGAACTTAACTCTACTTTCCTGCCCTAGCCCCATACCCCTTGTTTCCCTTAATACCCCCAAACTATCAATCTCATTCTTAATATACTCATTGACTGAACATCCACAGCCCTCAGGGTAGAGACTACCAAAGATTCTCAAGTCGCTGAATGAAGAACTTTCTCCTCATCACAGTTCAAAATGACCGACCCCTTACCCTGAGACTATGCCCGTTAGTCCTAGACTGTCCAGCTAAGGCTGATGGCCTCTCATCATCTACTCTCAAGCCCTCCAAGACTTTTACACATTTCAATGAGATCACTTCTCATTCTTCTAAACTCCAGGGAATACAGGCCCAATCTACTCAATCTGATATTTGTTGTTCTGGTAAAAGCATGTTTGATTTTTACTTATTCCTTCAGAACTTCAGGATGTAATCTGTCCAGCTAATAAGTTGGTTCAGAATTATCCATGTGTTAAAGTGGAAAGAATTCAACACATTTTAAATCTTGAATGTCTGAACGGCAGTATTAAAAGCCTCTGAAACTGAGATTGCACTGCTATCTTTTCCTTTTCTGAACAGTTGTGATCCTATTATAACTATCTACATTTGGAATGAAGGGTACAGGTCTGGACAGACTTGAGAAGCTAGAGCATTTTCTGCTATAACTGAGGGGTTACCTCGTAATGTTCTTCAAGATTATGTTTGGTTTGATAAACTAAGTACTGAGATTATTTCGCTAGTTGGCAAGATGGTAATGAGAGAAGAGAAATTTAAGATCATGGCAAAAGGTTAGAAAAAAATCTTTTACACAGATGGTAGTTATAATGGGGAAATTCTCTGTCACAAAGCATTGCTCTTGTGGATTCCATAAGTTATTTTAAAAAAGGGAACTGGATAGTCACTTGGAAATGAGGATTATTGGAGATTACTGAGAGTGAATGTGACAATGGGACTAGGCTAGAGACTAGTTTAGCTCAGTGGTAATATTTTTGGCTCAGAGTTAGAAACTCATGGTTTCAAGCCCTACTCCAGCTCATGGGTATGTGACCTAGGCTCACTCTTAAGCACATAACATGAATTTTTGAGCAAGGGAGCTTTACCTTATGCACTAGTGCATTTGACATGCCTTTAGTAATTGCCACTAGTTGTCATGGAATTTTATTAGCCTTGTGTGGGTGATTTGGCCATCCCCTCTGCTTGCCCAATGCAGTCAGTGGGTTGCCCGACCAATTTGTGTAGTCGGGCCTAATTAATATTTAAGTAACATTAAATTATCATTTAATTGGTGAGATGTCAGTATTAATTGTGCTCCATTTAGGCAGCTCACCTATTGGGAGAATGGGAAATCCAGTCAATCTTGATGAGCCTGTGGCAGTACCTTATGGCGGAGGGGTGGAAGCATCAGAAGTGAAAGGCAGCAACAGTTTGTAGTGGCAAGAAGGCTGTTGCAGTGTTTACATCAGCAAAGAGATCAATCATTAGAAGCTTTTAAGACTCAAAACATACGTAACTGCAGTAATAATGAGTGGCAGGCCTATTGCCACCTTTCATTTAGTGCAGTTAAGGATCCCTTTAAAATACCACTGGACATGACTGCCTCCCGTCTTGCACCCCCTCTAGTTTGTGGAGAGGTTGTAAATCTGGTGGTTGCAATCAAGGTAAAGACAAAAATAAAATTGGATACTTACCCAGTTATTCAGCCCTGATATGCATATGGTAATAAAGCCCTTATCTGTTTCTGGCAGGAACTCAGGCTGCCTAAATTGAGATCTGCACAAACATTGCAACAAGCGCACAACAAACGATCGGTCGGCAGATCAATTCCCTACATGATTTTCATCCCACTACTGCCATATTTTCAGGTGTAAATAGGGCAATAGCAAGACAAAAATCACCCTCTGAATTTCATCCACCTTAACTCAAGATTCAGCACTAGTAACGGTACCGTCAAATTATATTTCTCTCCCGAAGTTTATATCTGCTTCTAACACAGTAATACCGCAGCATAAGCTTTGTTACTGCATTGCATAGAAGTACTTATGATGCTGCACATATAAATGCAAGATGAACCTTTATTACTCAGACCACAATGGTATGATTATCCTACAACATACGATACAGTAAAATAAGTTAATGAAAGAAAAGAACCAGTTCAGTTTATCATTTAATCAATTGATAGTATTTTTATTTTTAATTTATTCATGGGATGTAGGCGTCACTGGTCAGGCCAGCATATATTGCCCATCCCTAATTGCCCTTGAGAAGCTGGTGGTGAGCTGCCTTCTTGAACCGCTGCAGTCCATTTGGGGTAGGTATACCCACAGTGCTATTAGGAAGGGAGTTGCAGGATTTTGACCCAGCGACAGTGAAGGAACGGCGATATAGTTCCAAGTCAGGATGGTGTGTGACTTGGAGGGGAACTTGCAGGTGGTGGTGATTCCATGTATTTGCTGCCCTTGTCCTTCTAGTTGGTAGAGGTCGCGGGTTTGGAAGGTGCTGTCTAAGGAGCCTTGGTGCATTGCTGCAGTGCATCTTGTAGATGGTACACACTGTTGCCACTGTGCGTCGGTGGTGAAGGGAGTGAATGTTTGTAGATGGGGTGCCAATCAAGCGGGCTGCTTTGTCTTGGATGTTGTCGAGCTTCTTGAGTGTTGTTGGAGCTGCACCCATCCAGGCAAGTGGAGAGTATTCCATCACACTCCTGACTTGTGCCTTGTAGATGGTGGACAGGCTTTGGGGAGTCAGGAGGTGAGTTACTCGCCTCAGGATTCCTAGCCTCTGACCTGCTCTTGTAGCCATGGTATTTATATGGCTACTCCAGTTCAGTTTCTGGTCAATGATAGCCGTAGGATGTTGATAGTGGGGGATTCAGCGATGGTAATGCCGTTGAATGTTAAGGGGAGATGGTTAGATTCTCTCTTGTTGGAGATGGTCATTGCCTGGCACTTGTGTGGCGTGAACATTACTTGCCACTTATCAGCCCAAGCCTAGATATTGTCCAGGTCTTGCTGCATTTCTACACAGACTGCTTCAGTATCTGAGGAGTCATGAATGGTGCTGAACATTGTGCATTCATCAGCGAACATACCCACTTCTGACCTTATGATTGAAGGAAGGTCCTTGATGAAGCAGCTGAAGATGGTTGGGCCTAGGACATTACCCTGAGGAACTCCTGCAGTGATGTCCTGGAGCTCAGATGATTGATTGACCTCCAACAACCGCAACCATCCTCCTTTGCGCTAGGCATGACTCCAGCCAGTGGAGGGTTTTCCCCCTGATTCCCATTGCCCTCAGTTTTGCTAGGGCTCGTTGATGCCATACTCGGTCAAATGCTGCCTTGAGGTCAAGGGCAGTCACTCTCACCTCACCTCTTGAGTTCAGCCCTTTTGTCCATGTTTGAACCAAGGCTGTAATGAGGTCAGGAGCTGAGTGGCCTTGCGGAACCCAAACTGAGTGTCACTGAGCAGGTTATTGCTAAGCAGTGCTGCTTGATGGCACTGTTGATGACACCTTCCATCACTTTACTGATGATAGAGAGTAGGCTGATGGGGCGGTAATTGGCCGGGTTGGACTTGTCCTGCTTTTTGCGTCCAGGACATACCTGGGCAATTTTCCACATTGCAGGGTAGATGCCAGTGTTGTAGCAGCTTGGCTAGGGGCGTGGCAAGTTCTGGAGCACAGGTCTTCAGTACTATTGCCGGAATATTGTCAGGGCCCATAGCTTTTGCAGTGTCCAGTGCCTTCAGTCGTTTCTTGATATCACGCGGAGAGAATTGAATTGGCTGAGGTCTGGCATCTGTGATGCTGGGGACTTCAGGAGGATGCCGAGATGGATCATCAACTCGGCACTTCTGGCTGAAGATTGTTGCAAATGTTTGTTGCAAATGCAGGTGACTGTGCGATGGTCACTCCTACCAATACTGTCATGGACAGAAGCATCTGCGGCAGGCAGATTGGTGAGGACGAGGTCGAGCATGTTTTTCCCTCATGTTGGTTCCCCCACCACCTGCCGCAGACCCAGTCTAGCAGCTATGTCCTTTAGGACTCGGCCAGCTCGGTCAGTAGTGGTGCTACCGAGCCACTCTTGGTGATGGACATTGAAGTCCCCCACCCAGAGTACATTTTGTGCCCTTGCCACCCTCAGTGCTTCCTCCAAGTGGTATTCAACGTGGAGGAGTACTGAGTCATCAGCTGAGGGAGGGCGGTAGGTGGTAATCAGTAGGAGGTTACCTTGCCCATGTTTGACCTGATGCCATGAGACTTCATGGGGTCCGGAGTTGATGTTGAGGACTCCCAGGGCAACTCCCTTCCTACTGTATACCACTGTGCCACCACCTCTGCTGGGTCTGTCCTGCCGGTGGGACAGAACATACCCGGGGATGGTGATGGCAGTGTCTGGGACATTGTCTGTCAGGTCTGATTCCGTGAGTATGACTATGTCAGGCTGTTGCTTGACTGGTCTGTGGGACAACTCTCCCAACTTTGGTACATGCCCCCAGATGTTAGTAAGGAGGACTTTGCAGTGTCAACAGGGCTGGGTTTGCCGTTGTCGTTTCCAGTGCCTAGGTCGATGCCGGGTGGTCCGTCCGGTTTCTTGATTTAATCAGATTGCATATTGACCCTTCGCTCTTTGATCTGCATGAACTGGCCAGGGAGATAAAGGTAACTGAAACTGAATTTAGCCTAAGTGTATCTAATTAACCAGATACACATTGCAGGGTCAGAGACACAGGACAATGTGTGTGTGAGCAGGGATCGGGAAACTGTATGGCTGGCAGTCCTGCACAGTCCCCATCATGAATAACAAATTGAACTGGTAGGGAGCATGAGGCAGATCCTTATTTCCAGTGGGGCTGTATAGCCACCACACCCCATGCCCACTCCAATACCTCATTCAAACCAATAACGTAACACTCAGAAAAGAAGATATTTCAAGATTGTTAATTCGGCAAATCAATAAAGCAAGAAGGTGATGATGGATCTGCACAAAGCATTGATTTAGCTATATTCGGAGATTGTCTGCAATTTTGGACACTCAGTATAGAAAGGATATTGGAATTAGTAGGATGATACCTGGGATGAAAGGATATATTTTTGATAAAAGTCTTAAAAGTCAGAGCCATCAAGTTGTTTTTTTTATTCTTAATTATGGAAGAATTGGTCAAGTTTTTAAATGAACAAGATAATAATCTTATTCACGAAGATTTCCTTTGGTCTGTACTTCCATCAACTTTATAGTAGTGTTTTTTTATTCCTGTAACATTGCCTACCTCAGTTCCTATCTTAGCCTCGCTGTCACTGAAATACTTATGTAGGCCTTTGTCATTTCCTAATGAGATTGCTCTTCGCTGGCCTCCATAAACTTCAACTTTTGAATACATAGAAACATGGAACAACATAGAAACCAGCTTGTTAGTAAAATTGAAGTGCACAGGATTAAAGGGATTGTGGCAGCATGGATATGAAATTGGCTCCGAGACAGAAATCAGAGAGTAGTAGTCAAGAGCTGTTTTTTGGATTGGAGGGAAGTACACAGTGTTTCTCTCCCCTCTTCCCCCACCTCCTGCCAAAGGGTTAGTATTAGGACCACTGCTCCTGTGATATATATTAATGACCTGTAATTGGGTATAGCAGGCATTATTTCAAGGTGTGCAAAGCTTGGAAATGTAGAAAACAGTGAGGAGGACATTGACTGGTGATGCAGAAAAGTGTGAAGTGATGAATTTTGGAAGGTAAAATGATGAGAGGCAGTCCAAGCTAAATGGCAAAATTTTAAAGGATGTGCAGGAACAGAGACCTGGGGTTACCAAATACAAATCTTTGAAGGGGTCAGGACAAGTTAATAAAGCTGTTAAAAAACACATACAGGATCTTTGGCTCTATAAATTGAAACAGAGTAAAAACAAGGCTTTATGTTAAATCTTTATAAATCACTGGTTAGACCTCAACTAGAGTATTCTATCCAATTCTGGTTTAGAAAGAATGTCAAGACCCTGGTGAGGTTGTCGAAAAGATTTACTAGAATTGTACGAGGGATGAGAGACTTCAGTTGTTTGAAAAGACTGAGAAGCTGGGATTGTTGTCCTTCAAACTAAAATGGTTAAGGGAAGATTTAATCGAGGTATAACAGAGATGGTCAAAATTATGAAGAGTAGATAGAGTAGATTAGAAGAAACTGTTTCCATTGGCAGGGGTTGGCAACTAAAGGACACCAATTGAAATTAATTGGCAAAAAACCCATGGGGAGATAAGAATTTCCTTTACTCAACGAGAGACAGATAGACAGAGTGGTCCCTGAAAATCCATGGGTCATGATCTCAACAGCTACTTGGGGATCACACCCACTGTTGCCCTCCAGAGATGACCACGCTGGTAGCAGTAGGAGTGTTCTTCACCTGCACGAGACCACAGTGAATGCTCCTGACATGATAGGCACATCTCTGGTGGGTAGAGGTGCCACTCCTTATGAGGCCCATTGGGATTTCCTAATTTAGGCATATTTGGGCCCTGACCTTTGTCTGAGTGATCAGGAGGAATGGTACAGAACTTTATCACTTTGTAAATTTCACCATCTCTTTAATGTGCAATCCTGAAGAATCATAAAGCTTAGGATACTAGATGTACAATTAAGTTGAGAACAGTGTGATCTCTGCATTCATTATTTGCAGTATCTTCATGAAAATGTTTAAAATTATTAGAATTGTAATAATAATCAAGAATATTTTGGTTAAAAAAGTATCAAAGGCTACAGATATAAATCATAACTCTTTAGTACACAAAATATCAGTTCTGTTGTACATAGGCTATATTACTTAGGCTGTAATTCCTGACCACTATTTATCCCTCAACCAACACCTAAAAACAGATTATCTGGTCCTTATCACATTACTTTATTAGGCCCAGGAGAAACAGGAGTGCCAACCCATGCAAGGCCCACCTCCAAGATTACATCCCTGTGCCCCATCCCAACTCAATATTGGAACCAGATGATTTCTCCAACTGTAGAGCTGCTGCTTTAGCACCTGCAGCTTACTGGTGACAACATGTAATATGAGGCCTGAGCAGAGAATGGACACAAAGGGAATTCCAGTTACATGGGGATGGCAAAGATTAGGTGAGGCATTGTCATGGTCAGAAACAAAGGGCAGGGAGTAGACAATATGAAAGGGGCCTTAAGTTAAGGTTGGGCCCCTTGTAGTGGGATGCAGTCAGCTTGTAGACAAATTGTATTTACATACCGTCTTTAACGTAGTAAAATATCCCAAGGTGCTTCACGAGAGGATAATCAGACAAAAATGGATACCATGCCAAAGAAGGAGATGTTTGAACAGGTGATCGAAGCTTAATCAGAGGTAGGTTTTAAGGAGCATCAAAAAAGGTGGAAAGAGAAGGAGGTTTAGGGAGAGAATTCCAGAGCTTGGGGCCCAGATGATTGAAGGCATAGCCAATCAATAATGGGGTGAAAGAAGTAGGGGGATGCACGAGACGTCAGAGTTGTCAGACGGTTGAAGGGCTGGAGGAGGTTACAAAGTTAGGCAGGGGTGAGGAATTCTGGGGATTTGAACATGAGAATGAAAATTTCAAATTGGAGGCGTTGTGGTCCAGGAGCATGCACAGGGGTGATAACATGGCAGTGACAGCAGGCAGATAATGGGCGTGCTCCACCTGTATACTGCCCACAATGCCCCACAAGTTAAAATTGGACTGCAATCTATGTTCATCCCAGCTATAAAGTAGCTCAATGGTAATGTGTTCTGAACACATTAAATGTTTGTCCACTAAATTCATAAGCATAATGCTTCAAAGGTGTGATTAGAGTGAGATCATACTGACGTGTGTGTTTTCAAAGATATTAAGTCTGGCCAAGTAAAAACATAAAATAATCCAAAAAGAATAAAGATCAAAAATAAGGAACTGGCGTGGAAACAGTTAAAAATCAGAGTTCTATTGAAGACTGCAACACTATATTCTGCTGTTGCCGTGTTCACAGATGTGAGAATTAATGTGCTTGAAAAGCACATTTTATTACAGCTTTAAATTCAATCATTTTGAATTGCTCTACTGATCCATTACTTTAAGATAGAAAATCTTTAGATTAGATTTTTTAGATTAGATTAGATTAGAGATACAGCACTGAAACAGGCCCTTCGGCCCACCGAGTCTGTGCCGAACATCAACCACCCATTTATACTAATCCTACACTAATCCCATATTCCTACCAAACATCCCCACCTGTCCCTATATTTCCCTACCACCTACCTATACTAGTGACAATTTATAATGGCCAATTTACGTATCAACCTGCAAGTCTTTTGGCTTGTGGGAGGAAACCGGAGCACCCGGAGGAAACCCACGCAGACACAAGGAGAACTTGCAAACTCCACACAGGCAGTACCCGGAATCGAACCCGGGTCCCTGGAGCTGTGAGGCTGCGGTGCTAACCACTGCGCCACTGTGCCGCCCACTCTCAAACTAATTAAAAAAAGCAAAAGCAAAATACTGCAGATGCTGGAAATCTGAAATAAAACCAGAAAATGCTGGAAACACATAGCAGGCCAGGCAGTGTCTCTGGGCTGAATTTTAAATCTTGAAGAGAGTGTGGGTTTGATTGTGAGTGGGGGTGGCGGTTAAAACCGGCAATATTGACAGCTCATCGGGAAAACAGCTCCAACCCACTGACTCCCGCCTTTGACTGGAGTGCGTTAGGTTGTGTGCATACAACTCCCTTGGGAGAGACAAGTTGTCAATTTCAGTAAGCTAATTGGTCAGTTAGAATGATATTGACACACTCCATTTTCACTTTAACATTGGGTCCATGCATTTTCTGGGTTTCCCGAAACATGCCTGTGAAGCCAGGGTAAGTGCACAATGAGGGGTAGGAAGCAATCTCAGGTAAAGATGTCCATAAGTATTCAGTACTCACAGCTTCTTCTTTACCTGCTAATGGAAAAGAGTTTGTTCACCATACTTTTGCTGAGAGGTAACTTTGTACAATTTAGAGGTTTTTTAAAAATATTCTTTCAGGGGATGTGAGCGTCGCTGGCCAGGCCAGCATTTATTGCCCATCCCTAATTGTCCTTGAGAAGGTGGTGATGAGCTGCCTTCTTGAACTGCTGTAGTCTACACTTTAGAGGTTTGATCTATCACATTAGAATGGGTGTCACTTATGTCGTGTTAGATTGCACTTCAGATAAAAACATAAGAACATAAGTAATAAGAGCTGGAGTCAGCCATTTAGCCCTTCGAGCCTACTTTACCATTCAACAAGATCATGGCTGATCTTCCCTATTTCCAACTTCTCCACTATCTCCATATCCCTTGATTCCCTTAGTATCTAAAATTCTATTGACCTTCGTCTTGAATATACTCAACGACTGAGCATCCACAGCTCTCTGGGTTAGAGAATTCCAAAGATTCACAACCCTTTTGAGTGAAGAATTTTCTCCTCATTTCAGTGTTAGATGGTCAATCCCGAATTCTGAGACTGTGACCCTGTGTTCTAGATTCCCCAGCCAGGAACAGATGAGGACCAAGATGACCAGCAACAGCATCTGCTGCTTACAGACCTGTCGCTGTGTAGCAGATGGGGGATCGCTTGTAGGAAGAACTACCCATACAACAGTGTTTAGAGGTGGAAGATCAGATTTCCTGATGTGTCTGAACACCAGAGTCTCAAGAGGCTCAGGAGGTCACATCAGGTGGTGATAGACATTTTCTGCTTCCTAGAAGATGGCCTGCTTGGTCATATGTTACCAGTGGCTGTCAAAGTCACCACTGCCCTCAAATGTTTTGTCTCTGGATATTTCCAGGGCTCTGCTGCAGTGATATGCATCTTCAGTTGGCTGCTCACAAATGTGTAAGACAGGTGACTAACAGGCTGTTTGCCAGGGCTGGCAATAATGTTAACTTTGCTACAAATGATTCCAGTTCAAATGTGCAGGTGCGTAGCTTTGCAGCTCTAGCTGGCTTCCCACAGGTCTAGGGAGACATTGACTGCACACACTTGGCAATCCGGACATGCCCAGGACAAGCAGGCAGAGGGATCTGGGCGTCCTAGTGCATGAATCGCAAAAGGTTAGTATGAAGTTTCAGCAAGTAATTAGGAAAGCTAATAGAATGTTATCTTTTATTGCAAAGGGAATCGAATACAAGAGTAGGGAGGTTATGCTTCAGTTATACAGGGCATTGATGAGACTATATTTGGAGTACCGTGTACAGTATTGGTCTCCTTATTTAAGGAAGGATGTAAATGCGCTGGAAGCAGTACAGAGAAAGTTTCCTAGACTAATACCTGGAATGGGTGGGTTGACTTATGAGGAAAGGTTGGACAGGCTGCGTTTGTATCTACTGGAATTTAGAAGAGTAAGAGATGCCTTGATTGAAACATATAAGATCCTGCGGGGTCTTGACAGGGTGGATGTTGAAAGGATGTTCCCCCTTGTGGGAGAATCTAGAACTAGGGGTCGCTATTTAAAAATAACAGGTCACCCATTTAAGACAGAGATGAGGAGAAGCTTTTTCTCTCAGAGGGTCATGAGTCTTTGGAATTCCCTTCCTCAAAAGGCGGTGGAAGCAGAGTTTATAAATATTTTTAAGGCAGAGGTAGATAGATTCTTGATAAGCAAGGGGGTGAAAGCTTATTGGAGTAGGCAGAATGTGGACTTGAGGTTACAATCAGATCAGTCATGATCTTATTGAATGGTGGAGCAGGCTCGAGGGGCTGAGTGGCCTTCTTCTGCTCCTAATTTGTATGTTCGTATGTATGTATGTATGTATGTATGTATATTTGTCAACCACAAAAGCTTTCATTCCATTTATGTGCAATCACAAAAATATCTTCATGCAGGTGTGCACAAGATTCCCAGGCAGTTGCCACACTGCTTTTGTCCTGTTGCAACCCAAACTCTCTGGTCTCTTCGCACCTGGAAGCAGACATAAGGGATGGCTGCTAGGCGACAAAGGGTGCCCACAGCAAACTTGGCTCATAACATCGGACAGAAAGCCTACCACTGAAGCCCAACAGTGCTACAATGAGTGCCATGTCACCACCAGATGTGTGATTGAACAGGCCATCACCATGTTGAAAATGCGATTCAGATACCTGGATAGAACTGGAGGCATCCTTCAGAATTCACCAGGTCGGTTCTCCAGAATGGCTATGGTTTATTGCGCTCTCTCTGCACAACCTTTCACAACAGTGAGGCTTGGACCTGCAGGAGCAACAAGGCAAAGATCTCAGATCCTCCTTGGATAATTTAGAGGCAGAGGAGGTTGATTTGGGCAATGCACCCAGCTGCTCACATTGCTGCCCGGGATTCCCTTATTAATCCAGTGCAACCATGTCCCCAGAAAATGCATTGGCCACACTTCCCCCTTCCTCTCCCCCAATTCCACTGATACAAAGTAGTCCTGCAACCAAACAATCCTTGATCATCACCCCACTAGTCCCCATGAATTCATGTGCTCACATTCATCAAACAAGTTAGAAGGCCACTTACCACCAAGCACCCAAAAATGAACAAGATGGCAAAGTGGTGAAAAAGAACATTTCTGTGATCTGAGTAAATAACAAAACGTAACATTTTATCAGATCCCCTTGTACAATTACAAAACCTAACTCTTCAATTTTCCTGATACTCCTATGTGGTACAACATGTGTGGCTTAAGCAGAGGTAGAGGCAAGCTGCTCAGATCCCTGCTCTGACTACTGAGATGCTCTTGACTGCCATCCTCTGGGTTTTGGAGCCGTGAGGGTGCCGCCAAAGACTGCGCCACCTGCACCTGTGCAGGGCAGATTCAGCTATTGGGAGACAAGGCAGCATGTGGGCTACTGCCTGAGAGGTGGGCTGTTGGTGAGAAGCCAAAGTGCTATGAGAGGAGTTCCCACTTCCATGACCCCTTTCACCATCTTCCCTCTCATAGCCCAGCCTCATTTCCCTGCTATCACTGTGTTGGAGAACACTTTGGTGTAGATCACTACAGCTCTGTAAAGTCAAGGCTAAGGTTACTGTGTTCCTATTTAAGGTGGCAGGCAAGTGGCATCCAGAGTCTGCACGGTGGTGAAGGAATGTATGGGCTTATTTGATTGGAGCATTTGATGGTGCATTGCGCTAGCCAATCTATCCATGGAAGAACACATCATCTCACTGGCCAGTGACATCACCCCCTTGTGCTTCAATCTCTCTGCAATCATCTAAATTCCACTTTGAAGGTCTGTCAGTCAATCGCACATTGTCTGCTGCTGTTCCACCTATTCATCAACAGCCCCGCGGTACATCTGTGTCCAGCTGAGCAGAGCCTGGAGAGGGCTGTGCCCTCTGACGCAAGCTCACCACTGCTGTTCCTGTCTCCACCATCTGCTCTTACTCACTTGTGAAGTGTGAGTCATCAGGTGAAAACCCAACTCTCTGTGTTACTGGTCCCACTGAAGTGTGAATATCTGAGCTGGCACAGGTTCTGCATGATTCCTGTGACGGTCCTCAGAGGGACTCAGCTCCTCTGAGGAATCATCGTCAGCAACCTCCACTGACTGCTGCTTTACATGTGAAGATCCTGTGGGAGGTAAAAAGGCGTGAATTATTCCTGGCAAGGTCAGAATAGGTTGCAAATTATCACTATAGAGCTGATTATATTTCATTCGCTGTTGGAATCAAGTCAACATGACCGAGTACTGTATGAAACATGAGTGAGTTTGATCTAATTGTGTCACCAGGTAGCTGTGAGCTCCCAGTCTTCCCATCTCCAACGGCCAGTGACACCGAAACTCCACTGATGTCTAGTGCCTCCTTCTCTGAGATTGTCAGCTGCGTTATGTTTGGAGGGCCTGCTCCAGTCCTCTACCTCTCCCTTGTGTTCTGTGCTCTTTTCTCCTACAAAGATGGAAAGAAGAGACCTATGAGGGAAAGGAATGGGCCTTGCTTTTCAAAATGGGTCAGGAACCCGACGCCCGTATAATTTCTGGGTCCCGACCCTGTGCTGCGTCTGTGTCGCTCACATGATGCAATCTTCAATTGTTAATGCTCTAATTGGGTCAGAGGCGAGCTTGGCACCGCATTAGAGGTGCTGAGCTCTGCGAGGAAATGGGAGATGCCTGTTAGAACAGGAGCCTCAAAGGCAGACGGCAGCAATGACGGGGCCTGCCGCTGACAGGCACAAGAGAGGAGGTAGGAATTTGGAGGGCCGGCAGCCCCAGCATTCAGAGAATCGGCCCAATGGCCAGGAAAATGGCCATTGATCACGCAATGAAACCCCTGGAGGCAAAATTTTTTCCGGTCTTCGAAAAAAACATTGCAGCTCCCTGGATTGAAGCAGACTGCACAGGTTTGGTGATTTCTGAATTGAAAATTGCCTCCTGGCCCATTACTCAACTCCAGTTGAGGAGCTTGTTATGTTCCTGGTTCCCCCCCTCCCTTTGAAAATTGTGTTATGTTCTGGAGGCATTGGCATCTAGTGGTGCCCTCTGGAATGCAATTTTCAATGTGTGTCTGCACCCCTGCTCGCTCCCTCTTGCAACTGAAAATTCAGCCCATGCTACGTGTTCTTCTGATAGATGGAGAGCATTTGGTGAGGGTGAATATGACAGGGGAGAAATGACATTGCGTAAGGATGAGTGTGAGTCAGAATGGTGGATGGATAGATAGTGAGGTGAGGAAGTGCATAGAAAGAGAAAGATGGGTGGACGTGCAAGGCAAGTGGGTGTGAGGAGTGATGTGCTGGAATAGTCTTAATAAGGCGCAGTGAGGAGGTGGGGTGATGCGTAGAGCAGGATACAAGTTAATGTGCCTCTGTACTCACCTTTCCTGATTTGCTTAGGTCATTAAACTGCTATCTGCTGTTACTCCAGAAGTGTGGCACCACACTCCTGCTGCTGACCTCCTCCGCTACCTCCAACCGTGCCTTCTTGGACTCTCAGGCTTCTTCCTCCCCGTTGGTAGGGAAGAGTACCTCTCTCTGACTCCTCACAGTTCCCAGCAGCACATCCAGGGAGGTATCAGTGAAACAGGGTGCACCCATTGCCAATCTGGACACCATTCTAGCACTTCCTTCTCCTTCAAATTGCATGTTTGGCATGTCCCTTTAAATACTGGAGTTGAGATCCCACCATGCGGGTCCACATTGCACTGCTGATTGGACAGGAAATCCAGAAGCAAAATTCTAATGAGGTTTCTGAGTTAAAAGACCGACAGAGGCGCTACACTTAGTACATGGGAAACACAAAAGTATCAGAGACCCTTTGCTCCACGAGCATCATGGAATTAAAATCAGGGCCAAAATTTCAGTTTGCTGACCTTTCATCAGAACTGGAGGGAGGTAGATATTTAACAGATTATAAATCAGTAGAGACGCAGGGAAAGCGGGTTGGGGGGTGGGGAAACAAAAGGGAAGGTCTGTGATAGGGTGGACGGCAGAGGTGATTAAATGACAAAATGGATGATGGTGCAAGGCAAAAGGGGCTGGTAATGGGACAAATAAACAAACAAAAGATGGATCTAGGGGAGGGGTAAACGGCTACAGTAGAACATTACCAGCATCTGCTGTCTGAGAAAATGGGAGCAGTGGTTATGATCTGAAGTTGTTGAGCTCAATGTCAAGGCCAAAAGATTTTAATCAAAAGATGAGGTACTGTGCCTTGAGATTGCATTCAACTTCATTGGACAGGTGTAAGATTCCGAAGTCAGAGTGGGAGTGGGGCACAACATTATAAATGGCGATGTCCTTTATCAACACTCTACTGACTAGTAGATAGCATGTATGTGTATAAAGCAAATAGCATGTTGGTATAAATTTTTCAAGTGGAAAAAGTCCAAATGTGTAGTGCATAGAGAGAGAGAGAGGAGATGATACACATCGAGAGGAACCCTTTGCTCATCTACCATCGGAGGATTTCATTCTAATCATGGTCTAGAAATCACTGTTGGTGATGTTGGTAGCTGAATATTTACTGTGTTTATATGACATTCCTCCATATGCTATTTTAATGCAGGCATTAATCTGCCTCTGCTAAAATAGCAGGAAGAGAAACGTCATACCTGATTGTAACATACTGTAGTTTATATGAATTCATTAAGCTTTCACCCGCTGATATTGATGAGCCGACAGAAGAGCTGGGACAAATGTAGCTCCAGTTCAATTTGTTACTGAAGTGGAACAAATTTAACTGCTCTCAGTTCACTCATGGTAATTACCCACACTGTCACTGTTCACCATGCTAGCAGGTGTTTTATGAACCATGAGGCCTCTTAAGTTTATTTCTAATCGTTTATTTCTATCCTATTGTATGATTGGACTCACATCTGATCGCTGCATGAATCAGGTCCAATGTAACAAAGTCAGGACAGTGCTGATATTCCCAGCAAGTGGACCCTGGGTCTAAATATAAAAATTATTACATGCATTTTTCTGTGGGGTTGCGATGTAGTGAAGCTCATTGCTGTGCAGTGAGTTCATGCACATCTAATATATAGGAATTAATTTGTACTTCAGGTCACTGGTTACTTGGAATCAGTGGCCATTTCATCCATGAACAGAGATTGAGAATCATTTGTCTGTGCGCAGACATTTATGACGTAATTGAATCAATTGACAATTTGCAGAAAATTTATTTTGGAAATTTTTAAAATAGAAAATATAAAAAGGTAGAACTATATATGCTCCACATCCAACTTAAGGACATCAGAATTCAGTGATCATGCTTCGAAGTATCATTAGTATTAAAAACATGGAAAAGAAATGAAATAGTTTTCTGCTGATTTGCCTAACTTTGACAACATGATCTCTTTCTAAAGAACAGGACCCAGTGCTTTTACAGGCAGTTGCCAATCTACAAAAATTTCCCTTAACAATTTGCCCCAAATTCTCTTCAGACAGTGCCTATTTAAATGACTTTCTAATAGGGAGTATGCAAGTAGTGGCTTAAAGGGACAAGCATAATTCCACCTAAATATTTAAACATCACAATGTGTTCCAAACCCCGAAACACACAAAAAAGATCAGCTAGTTGCAAAATAATGGAGTGCCATTTAAAATATGAATTATTTGCATTTTGATAGACCACACCTTGAGCAACAACATCATGTCTAGATTATTACAAGAAATTCTCAGGTTTCCAGTACTGAAAAAGTCCTTTATGATGCTAACAATATTATGATAGCAACTTCCCCTCTTCTGCATGTCTAATAATGGGTGAGACTATATGTATAATTTCACTGCTGTTACTAGATAACAGCAAGATACATTTAATTCAACAAACTGCCATGCAGGAGGAGAGACAGGAGTATTGGAAGTTTCTTCCAGAATCACAGAATTGTTACAGTGCAGAAAGAGGCCATTCAGCCCATCGTGTCTGTACCGGCTCTCCAAATGAGCAATTCACTTAGTGCCATTCCCTTGCCTTCACTCCACAACCCTGCCCATTCTTCCTTTTTAGATTATCAATCTAATTCACTTTTGAATGCTTGAATTGAATCTGCCTCTCAGGCAGTGCATTCTTGATCTTAACCACTCGCTGTGTGAATACATTTTTCCTCATGTTGCTTTTGCTTCTTTTATCAATTACTTTAAATCTGTCCCCTCTTGCTCTTGATCCTTTCATGAGTGGGAAAAGTTTCGCCCTATCTATTCTGTCCAGACCCCTCATGATTTTGAATACCTCTATCAAATCTCCTCTCAGCCTTCTTTTCTCCAAAGAAAACAATCCCAACTTCTCTAATCTATCTTCATAAAAGAAGTTGCTCATTCCAGAACCATTCTCGTGAATCTTTTCTGTACCCTCTCCAATGCCTTCCTAACTTTCCTGAAGTGTGGTGCCCAGAATTGGATGCAATACTCCAGCTGAGGCTGAACTAGTGTCTTATACAAGCTCAACATAATCTCTTTGCTCTTGTACTTTATGCTCCTATTAAGAAAGCCCTGGATACTGTATGCTTTATTAACCACTCTCTCAGCCTGTCCTGCCACCTTCAATGACTTATACACATATACACCCAGGCCCCTCTGCTCCTGCACTCCCTTTAGAATTGTGCCCTTTATTTTATATTGTCTCTCCATGCTCTTTGTTTCACATTGCTCTGCATTGAAGTTCATTTGCCACCTGTCGGCCCATTCCACCAACTTGTCCAAGTCCTTTTGAAGTTCTACACTATTCTTCTCTCAGTTCACAATACTGCCAAGTTTCGTATCATCCACAAACTTTGAAATAGTGCCCTGGACACCAAGGTCTAGGTAATTAATATATATGAGGAAAAGCAAGGGTCCTAACACTGATCTCTGGGGAACTCCACTACAAACCTTCCTCCAGCCCGAAAAACATCCATTAACCACTACTCTTTGTTTCCTGTCATTCAGCCAATTCCGTATCCATGTTGCTACTGTCCCTTTTTTTCCATGAGCTATAACTTTGCTCACAAGTCTGTTGTGTGCACTGTATCAAACGCCTTTTGGAAGTTTCCGCCTCAGGTTAAATCAAGAATTGGTTAAATTCATGATTCCTAGTATTGGATTCGAAAGGCTTCTATTCAACTTGAGAGCTAAAGCATCTGGACAGATATATTAAAAAAAGGCAACCTGAAGAATTTAAAGCAAGAATAAAGGTTTTTGACAAAAATGAGCAATTGATTTCTTCCTATTCAAAATCAACTCAACTACCAATGTTCTTGAGGTTTGATTTATAAAAAAAAAAGGATAAAATACCAACATGAAGCCTTTCATAACCACAGGAATATCTTCAATGCTATTGAGAAATGAGATTGATAGCTCTGATCTACCTGGGCAAAGTATTAGCAGCAGAGTCAAGATTTACTGAAATACTAAATTCACACTAAACTCACTATAGCCTTTTATTGTGAATATGGCCAAATACTCATGTCACTAATAGTCATCGCAATATCTAATCTTTTGTTTTAACTATTACAAAATAAATGGATAAATATCCTTCCAACCTACTTATTTACTCATTCTTCTCAACCAATCAATCTATCATTGTGCTTGCCAGGTTGTGACAAAGTGCCAAAGTCTTATTTGCTTGCTAAGTTTCCCAGGAGATCTGTTAGTGAGATTTCTGAATGCAAAATTATTTCACTTTAAATCATAGGGTCCTCTTTTACAATATAGAAAATCAGAGCCAAATTGTTGTATAATGACTTGTTTATCCAATCTAGCACTGCAAGTAACCCAGCATCAGAGACACAGCTTAGGATGGATTTGCTCCACTATCTTGCCTGAAATCAGGTCTGAAAGCTGTGGCAAATGGATGTTGAGGCCTGCCACCATCCTACTGCACTGCACTGAATTTCCCTCACCCTATCCCATTGGGATTGCTGCAAGCTGTTCCCGCCTTGCCCATGTGCAAATGCAAGTGCTCTGAGTGTAGGACTCCGCCCATCCCTGGTTCTCCACCATTCCTCCCCACTCCTGCATCCACCTCCGTTTCCCAGAACCACCATGAGAACCACTGCAGTAAGCCTCAGGCAGTGGCAGGAATGACCTCACATGCAGCAATTGGAGGGAGTGAGTCTAGAAGAAGCATCCATTTGCTTCAAATTGCTGACCCACCAATTTGGGCTGAGGTCATAGCAGAGTTGAGGCAGCAGACAGAAATCCTGCCCTGACCATGAAGCAAAGTCAGGAAAATCCAGTCTCCCAAGTCTTCTTTTTTATTTCTTCCATTTTAACTGCCACATTTATTGAAGACACTTCAAAAATAGGCTGCTGAGACTTCTTAAATGAGGACCATGAAAGTAATTCAGTCCATACAGAGCAGCTGATTCTTGTAAATAGGAAAAAGAACTGTGTCCAAGTCTTACTGGCAGCTAATTTAATAGAGGACATTCAAGACAAGTAGTCAAGTGTAACAGAAGTATTCCAGTTTCACAAGAAACAAATCAAGTGATTGTTTGCTTCTGACAGAAATTATTAACCATTGTACTGGTCTTAACAAGGCGATGGAAAGGCTGTGGAGATTAGGGAGAGGCTGGGGGTGTGGAAGTTCTGTCAACCTTAATGACAGGGCCTTATTTAAACAAATGCAGATTCATGTCAGGCACCCAGACAGACTGACATGAAAACAGTCGCCGGCAGTCAAAAAGGGAGGAAGAAGCCTCACGATAATGTGGAAGGAGGTCTGGGCCCGATCAGCTGAAGGATTGGTCTGGGGAGGCCAAGCTCCAAATTTGTATGTTCATATGTTCGGATGTTCGTAAAGGTTTGTTTGTGAGGTGTGAAGTGCCACTTAGGCTCCTTCTAGCCCACAAGGAGGTTAAAAGGGCAAAGTTGTAATACTTATCGGCGCCTCTTCTGGCCAGTTGGTTCCTTCTGCCATATTTTTGCATCTGGTAACAGACAGCACACGACTGACACCTGTGGTGAGGTGGCAGTGATGGCATCATCAGACCATGACTTCTGAATCTGAAGTATGTCCTTCCTTGCTGTCAGTGAGTTCCTTGTCCAGGGCCAGAATCATGCCCAGAAATATGCTGGTGGCCAGGAATATGGCAAGTTAGGATCAGATTGCTACATTCCAATATTTTAACCCTCGCCCCACTTACTCTGTTGCCAGTTGTGGGGTTGCGGTGGGGAGGGGGGATGGGCAGTACAAGTGGGTAAAGGCTAAAATTGAAGTCAATAATCCAGTCTTCACAGTATTAAAAGGAAAATGGATTTTCTAATATAATTATAAGGATTAATTCAGCTAATTCTCGTACACACCTATCAAAATACTGTAGCTCACAATAACTTTTTTTTGACAAATGTTCACTTTATCCCACCAGAAAAATATTATATATATAAAAAAAAAAGAGTTTAATACAGTGTTGATGGATTGACACTAATTCAAACGGATTACAGTCACTTCATCTATCCTGCTTGACACTAGTGATTTCATTTTGAACATAGAGCAATTGTTTCTACCTGGTGATCTTCTACCTTCCCTCGTCTTTCAATTTCCTCCACAGGAAAACAATTCCAGACTAGCCAGATAAGTTTCTATGGATCAACTTCGTTGCACAAGTGAAAAATAGTTATGCATTAAAAAGTACATTGAGATAGTATCAGGGATTGATGTGCTATGTAAGCATTTTAAGTGAAATGTGTTCAGGCAATCTGTCACATTTAATTAACTTTAAAATGATTTTCACAATATTAATAAATATTTCCTGTTTAGATTATAATCCTAACTGGGGGAAAAACACAGCTGATCACAGTTCAACTGCCTGTACAATACAACAGTAACCTCACTTCAAAAGTACTTCATTGACTGTAAAACGCTTTGGAACATCCCAAGGTCAGAAACGGCACTATATAAATGCAAGTCTTTTAAAAATATTTTCATACTGATTCAGGTTTGTGCAGCAGATGGACAGAGCATTCCAGTCTCTGGTACCAGCAGCACAATTCTGGAAAAAAAAACCCTATCTCGGGAGACAATGGGTAAGCGCCTGCAGGTGGTCAGTGGTTTGTGGAGCAGCGCCTGAAGTGGCTATAAAGGCCAATACTAGAGTGACAGACTCTTCCACAGGTGCTGCAGATAAAATTGGTTGTCAGGGCTGTTTCGCAGTTGGCTCTCCCCTTGCAAAGAACATAAGAAATAGGAGCAGGAGTAGACCATATGGCCCCTCGAGCCTGCTCTGCCATTCAATACAATCATGGCCGATCTTCTGCCTCAACCCCACTTTCCTGCCTGCTCCCCATATCCGTTGATTCCCTGCGAGACCAGAATTCTGTCTCAGCCTGAAATATACAAAACAATGGAGCATCCACAACCCTCTGGGGTAGAGAATTCCAAAGGTTCACAACCCTTTAAGGGAAGACGATTCTTCTCATTCCAGTCCTAGATGATTGACCCCTTATCCTCAGACTGTACCCCTGTATTCTAGATTTACTACTTTATCAACATCCACAAAATGTTCTTGAAGTTCATATGACGTGGTGGTTGCATCAAAATAGCCTGGGCAGGCTCCATAGAGAGATGAGTGATTGGACAATCAGGCTGTCTGACACATGCCTGTACAATCTATACCAGATCACATTCTAGAACATTGCACCAGAGAGAGATTCTATTTAGTTGGCATTGGTTAAGTGGAGAAAGATTCAAGAACCATCCCTAATTTACTGTTTTACTGCCAAAGCTGGACTTTGGTACTCATAGAAGGAATCATAGAGTCATAGAAATAGAATCACAGAAATTTACAGCACAGAAGGAGGCCATTCAGTCCATTGTGCCCATCATGGCCAACAAGTAGCCATCTAGTCTAATTCCACTTTTAGAACATTGTGATGACCCTCTCCTGTAAACCTTGAAGGCAACAGGAAAGATTCTGAAAGTTAATATTGAACATTCACCAATGTCAATCTTTTTAAATGAAGGGCTGGATCTTGTTGTACCCCCAGCGTCGTGATCCATGGCGCTGAGGGGACCTGAAGATGGGTCCTGAAGAGGCCTGCCATGGCCCTTGACGTCGAGAGGGCCCAGAATGATCCTTCCAGTGGTGGTGTGACTATAATGACTATATTGAGGTTAAGCAATACTGGCATTTAGTAAATATTTCTCATTCACGCCAGCTTCCATTTATTTGATGAAATACAATCTAATCAAGTAGGATTACTATTGGAAATCATTTGTTCTATAGAGTTTTCAAATAGATAATGGGATAGCAGGAGAGAACTGTAGAAGCTTACAATAAAGACGGAGTAGGTCATCCTATTTGTGCCAACCCTTTGCAATGCAAAACTTATCTCACTGTCCTACTCGATCACCCAAAGCTCTTTAACTTTTCTGTCTCAAATGCTTATTTACTCTTTCCTTTAAAAATGCAATGACCTCTGCTTTAGCTATTCCCCTTGACAAAGCATTCCATGCTCTGGTAACTCTGGTAGGAATTTCTCTTAACAATTATCAGAAAGGTCAAGCAGGAAAAGGCAAAAAAAAAAAGAATAAAAATCAACACAGAAACAGATTTACACAATTGATTGAATCATCTTATTGGGGCCTTGAAACTTACTTTCAGAGACAGTTCAGAGCATAGAAATTCCAGCTGCCCTGGGCATGAAGATCTCTTAGTCTAACACACACTGGAACATTGAGAAATTGGATGCATATCAAAATGCTGCCACCAATCATTAACTTAAATGTTTCAGGCCAGAGCTTCCTGACTTTGATTTTTTCAAGGCAGAAATGTGCGTGTGGAGCACAAACTTGTCAGAATTTTCTCATCTGTAACATTTCACACACTAGAATAGAGAGAAAACATTGTTGATTAATTTTAATTGTGGAACCTCCAATTCCCCCTACAGTGGAAACTAAAAATTGCCATACATTTCAGTCACTGTTGAGTTTTCTATTCAGAGAGCTGCTTGGTCTGCATAATATGATTAACCATTGTAGTCCTCAATGAGTCTACATTTAAGCCTGTCGAATAGATTGAGAAAATTTATGTTTCAGCACATTACGTGGTATATGACAATTTTGAGAACCAGCCACCCAAGCCCCACGGGACTTATTTACATACCATCGGCAATCACTTGGTAACAAGAATTTCCTGTTTTAAATAGAAATACTATGCTTTGGATAAATTGGCCCTAGAGGATCCAGGTGCAGGTGCTCCCACAGCAACGAGTGGTAGTGAGGAGTTTAGAACGTTAAAGAGTCCCCAACTTCTTCGCTGATTTATGGCTCCATCGTTCAACTCAGTTTTTTCAGTTTTACTCACTAAGTTGACAGTATCGCACAGATTTATCAGGGCGTGAACTTGTGAGGTTATGATAAGGCACATTGTTATGTTGTGCTTATGCAACAGTCCTTGAACTGATAAGTGACACAAGTGGAAAATATGCTCCACTCTCCAGTATGGATATTCCTTACTCAAAGGAATTCAGAGAAATAATGGTGTGTGTGCGTGAAGAAATGCAGGAAAAGACAGAGGCTAAGTATTATTTACAGTGCAGATAAACACAGATATCAAAGACTTGCCAGAAATCACAAACTGTCAGTGCCTTAATCAATAATAACATTTCTCACATTTTTGCATACTAAGGGAATCAAGAGATATGGGGCAGGATAGTGGAGTTGAAGTAAAAGGTCAGCCATGATCTTCTAGCAGGCTTGAGAGACTGTATGGCCTTATCTTGCTCCTATTTCTTATATTCGTATCCCAGCTGGGGCTGGGAAAAAAATGAAGGGATTGAAATCCCATTATCAGAGGCAGCATTATAACTGTGCAATTGAACAAGATCCTGAGCCAGTCAGGGGACAGAGTGGATCTATTGAAAGGACACCTGTGCAATGTTAATAGCTGATCCTTGATCATTTTGTTAACTTTTATTACCTAGTGTGAACATGCTTTTCCCCAAATGATTGGCTGGATTTTGTTTCCGTGCCACTGGGACCAGTGGCAGGTGCACAAAATGGCGGCACGCACGTGTGGGCCGCGTTCTACCAGGCCATCATGATATTCAGCATGGCGGCTCATTACAACATGGAGGGCGGCCACCTCCACCCCACCGCCAATCACGTGGTGGGGGTGGCCTTGGCGACATTGTGAATGGCGTCACCTGACGCGGGAGTAGGAGCAGGCGCCATTTTAAAAGGCTGCCAGCCCTGCAGAGCGTTGAATCTATAGATGCTTGGCCCCCTCCCCCCTCCCCAGTGCACAACATGCAGAGCTGACATCTGACACCCCCTCCCCCAGACCAATCTGCAGAGGTGACCCCTAAGCCCCCTTCACTGTAGGTTGGCCTGCCCCCCTCCCAATCATGTGGTGGCAGCGGCCGTGAATGGCGTCACCTGATGCGGGAGAAGGTGCTGGCCCCATCTTTAAAAGGCTGCCAGTCCTGCATTCACTTTCTCCCTGCAATGCACTGGTGATTGTGGCAGAGGCATTGAAGGGGTCCTGAGATCCTTGGATCTATTATAGGACCTTTATAGGATGGCTGAGGTGAGAACAAGGGTGGCCTCATGCTTTCATGCTGCCTCCTTGCTGGTCCTGCTTCAGGCTGTAAGGGAAAGGTGGGAGGTCCTTGTCTCCCAGTGATGGAACGAAGAGGTCCTCCTGGCTAACCAAGCAAGCCTGGACAGAGGTGGCACAGGAGGTTAACAACCGTGAGGTCATCCAACGATACTGGGTGCAGTGTCGGAAGAGGGCTAATGACCTCATGTGGTCAGCAAAAGTCAGTGGCAAGTCTCAAAATTGATCGTTGTGAACTGGTTGGCACAGTACGGTATGCCACATGGGTGCCACTGCAATATCAGAGAGAGGGAGGTCAGGGAGGATGATGGCGTATGATTGGCTGCATATGTACACCAAGTCAACCTCGTTTGTACTTCAGAGCATGTCACACCCATACAGCAACGATGCGCTCAACCCTGTCTGGTGCATACCGTAGGACTCCATCAGATCTATTGCAGCAGCAGAATTGCATCTTCAGCATGCCGATGGCCTGCTTGATAGTAGCTTGGATGGAGCCGTGGCAGGCGTTGCAGCACTCTTCAGCATCATTGCTGAAGTTCCTCACCGGCGTCAGAAGCTATGTCATTAAGGGGTAGCCCTTATCCCCAAGAATCCACCCCGAAGGTGAGCGGGGGGGTGGGTGGGGAAGTGAACAGCAGTGGTACCTGGAGAAGGATGAAGGAGTCATGGCAGCTGCCTAGAAATTGGCTGCACACTTGCAGGAAGCACTTTGTGGTCACAAATTAGCTGCACGTTGAGAAAATGAAAGCCCTTTCTGCTTATTTATGCAGCCAGTTGTTCCATGGGAGCCTAGTTGGCCAAGTGCGAGCAGTTGATGAATCCTTACACCTATGGGAATCCTGCAATGGCCCCAAAACCAAGGGCTCTCTCGGCCTGACTGTCAGGGTCCGTCCTGAAGTGCACATAGTTGCCGACCCTCCTGTACAAAGCATCGGTAACCTCCCAGATGCAGTAGGGTACTGCTGATTGCGAGACCCCACACAAGTCGCTTGTGGATCCCTGGAATGATCCAGAGGCGCAGAAGTTAAGGGCCACAGTCACTTTGAGCGCCAGTGGTGACCACCAAAGCCCAGTGGCTGCAGGTCAGTGTTCAGCATTGCACAGAGTTGTGTGACTGCCTCTCTGGTCACCTGCATTCATTTCTGACACTGGCCGTTCAGACATCTGCAAGTAAATCATCCTCGGCCTATAGACCCACTGGTGCCTCTGGTCTATTCTGCACCTTGGTGGCTGCTGCTGCTCACGTTTGGGAGCTTCCATGTGGACCGCATCCGCCTATTGATCCCGCCTCCAGCGGATACGCCTCATCATGGCACGAGGATCCAGAAAGACAGGGTGGACCATCCCATTCTCTATGCTCCAGGTAAACTTGGTTCCTTCACATGGCCAATGGCACATATTTGGGCAGAGAGTAGCATTAATTAGTGCCTCAGATGTGTTGCAGCATGAGCTGTTTGGTAGGGCATGACGTTGCCTGCAATAACTTTAGGTTAGTGCAAGTAGCCTGACCACCGTTATATCATTGGAGGTCCCTGCAGTGAACCACCTGTAACTGGAACGTATCTAGTTTCATATTTGTGCCCTCCCCCCAACAAAAGTGGTTCATCCATTTCAAGTGTTGCCCTCCTACCCCCCAACATTGGTGCCCGAATGCAGGGTGGTCCCCCCTCCCCTCCCCAACACCACCTGCAAGTTCCCCTCCAAGTCACACACCATCCTGAATTGGAACTATATCGCTGTTCCTTCACTGTCACTGGGTCAAAATCCTGGAACTCCCTTCCTAACAGCACTGTGGGTGTACCTACCCCACATGGACTGCAGCAGTTCAAGAAGGCAGCTCACCACCACCTTCTCAAGGGCAATTAGGGATGGGCAATATATGCTGGCATAGCCAGTGACGCCCACATCCCATGAATGAATTTAAAAAAAAAATCCATGAATGGGTGCAGAGTGGCCCCCTTCACGAAACAAGGGTGCAGGATACCTCACCGCACCCAACATGGATGCAGTTCCGAAACCCCTCAGGAGATTTAACTCAGCTTTGCAACAAACACGGATGAGAGCAGCACAGTATTTACCTACCTTCACTGGCTCCGAGGACTTTTGCCAGCTTTTCTAGGATGGCAAACTGAAGGCACATAAGTGCCACACGTCCACCTGACGATTGGTAACTGCTGGTTGGATCATGACGGGACACATGGTAATGTATGCAGATAGCTGTTTTACATATGCTAAGTTGGGTTCCGTCGCAGAGTGGCGGAGGGGCCACCATGGAGCTTCCCCACTGCCAGGAAGATCAGGCCTTGCATTCCCAGTGTCGGGCGGCTGCTGCTCCGATCTTCCGGCACCCCTCCTGCCACAGAACCTGATGCCGGGGGGACAAGACGATCCAGCCCGATATGTGTGCTGATTTGACACCAGATTAAATTGGGAATATTTAATATCATCATCTCATAAAATGTAAGGTCTTCAAGTGGAATCTTTACACAGAGCCCCTGCAAGGCAAACACCACTCCTGCCCACTATGAGATATTGGTTTAAAAAAAAGTAAATTTATTTGAATGAAATGTTCTTGTAACAAAAGTATTAACTTATTTTTAAAAATCTGGTTAATATATTTACTAAAATAGCAAAGATATTTCATACAAATCCATTAATGTGTTGGTATGCATGGTTTCATCTACACAAGGGAAAAGCTTAACTCACTTGATGGGTAACGATTTTCTCAGTGAGCATTACCAGCAGTCTAGAGTTTTAAAGGTTACGTTCTTCTTCACTTTATTTGCCCCATGCCATATGTGGTTCCTTATCTGAGGATAATGGAAAGCAGCCCATTACCAGCTCCCTGACAAAGCTACTCTTGAAGCAGTTGCTGCAAAGCATACAAGAGGGTCACAGGTTCATTCACTCTCAGGTCCACTTACCATATCTCTCAAGAAGCAACTCTCCTTTACACAGCACTTCCTAGATGGCATAGCTAAAACACAAGATTCATTGGGAAAAATTTTAACTCACTCAAAACCCACTCATTTGTACAGAGTTAATATTGGGCCCATTGTCTTTTGGAGAGAGAAAAACAGTTAACATTTCAGGTTGATGACCTTTCATCAGAACTGGAAAAAGTTAGAGATATAACAGGTTTTAAGCAAGTACTGAGGCAGGGAAAGTCGGGGAGGGAAGGAACAAACAAAAGGGAAGGTCTGTGAGAGGGTGGAAGGCAGGAGCGATTAAATGACTAATGGGATGATGGTGTAAGGCAAAAGGAGATGGTAATGTGATATGTAAAGAAACAAAAGATAGGTCAAGGAGGAGACATAAATGGGAAAAGCAGAATCATCAACAGTTGCCATCCAAAAACAAAAGAAAACAATGGGGGCAGATAAAATGATCCGCAATTATTGAACTCACTGTTGAGTCCAGAAGGCTGTAAAGTGCCTAATCAAATGATGAGGTGCTGTTCTTCGAGTTCACTTTGAGCTTCATTGGAATAGTGTAGGAGGCCGAGGACAGAGAGGTCAGAGTGGGAGTGGAGCAGAGGATCAAAACAACAGGTGACTGGAAGCCCAGGATCATGCTTGCGAGCTGAACAGAGGTGTTCTGCAAAGCAGTCACCCAATAAACGTTTAGTCTCCCCAGTGTAGAGGAGAGCAGTGAATACAGCATACTAAACTGAAAGAAGTACAAGTAAATTGCAGTTACCTGGAAGGAGTGTTTGGGGCCTTGGATGGTGAGTAGGGAGAAGGAAAAGGGCAGGTATTGCATCTCCTGCACTTGCTTGGGGTGCTCTGGAAAGAAGAGGGGTTGGTGGGGGTGATAGAGTAGTGGAACAGGGTATCGTAGAGGGAACGATCCCTTTGGAATGCTGAAAGGGCAAGGGAAAGTGTGCTAGATGGTAGCATCTCACTGGAGGTGGCGGAAATGGCAGAGGACGATCTGTTGAATGTGAGGACAAGGGGAACCTGACTGTGATTCTGGGAAGGAGGGGAAGGAGTGACAGCAGAAGCATGGGAAATGAAACGGACACTGTCAAGGGCCTTGTCAACCACAGTGGGTAACAAATTCTTGGTTAAGGATAAAGGAAGACATATCAGAAGCACTGGAAAGGAGTGTTGAGCTATATTGCCAAAATCAGTGAACCTGAGGCGGTCGCACTGATGCTGCAAGCTTTGATGTGAATCTGAAACGTTGTGCTCGGATTTGGCAGCTGGCTCTTGAAAAACATCCAAACCTTAGGAGCAGTACAGAGAGGTGAATTCATTGTGTCACAGGAAAGCTTAGAAAAATGTACACTCTTCAGCCTTAAAAGGAGGTGAATGAGGGAAGGCCTTAGAGAAGTATAGATAATAAGTGGGAATAGCAAAGGTTACTCCTAAGCACCATTTCAAGTTCATGACTATAGAACAAAGAGCTATAGGTGCAACTTTCAACATCGAGGTCAGGAAGCAGTCCTATTGGAATGGTCTCTGACTAGGGGAGCGGTGGAAAAAAACCCCATGGTCACGCAAGAGGCAGTTGATGCGGTGATGGGAGGTAGATTGGTAGGTTTCTATGACAGGATGAGCTGGAGAGACCTATCACATCTTCATGATATGTAAGCCTAGACATTCGTGTAAATTTTTTGATCGGACCTCTGATTGGGTGTTGCCAGGTAACGAATCTGCTAGATTGTACATTTGCAGACACCACCTGATTTTGCAAGATCAGCTCAATTTGCAAAATGCAGGCAAGTTCCTGGCTCATATTCATGTCATTGGGACTAGCCAAGGAAGTGGTGGGAGGAGTGGGGATGGTCTGGTGTGGTGATTGGGGGAACGAAACAGGAAATTGTGTGCAAGCATTCATTAAAGAAGTGTGTTCAAGAAGTTATGAGTAAAGCTAAAAGAATTTTGCCACTTAAAAGGTATGTAGGGACAAAATTATTTGTAGCCATTACAAAAGCATGCCAATCAGACTCCACTGGAGCATACCTGAAAGGATGTTGAAGCAGAGAACTTGAGGGTACAGTTAACCATTACTGACATTACTGTGTACTGTAAGGAAGGATGTAAATGCATGGGAAGCAGTTCAGAGGAGGTTTACCAGACTAATACCTGGAATGGGTGGGTTACGAGGAAAGATTGGATAGGCTAGGCTTGTATCCGCTGGAGTTTAGAAGAGTAAGAGGCGACTTGATTGAAACATATAAGATCCTGAGGGGTCTTGACAGGGTGGATGTGGAAAGGATGTTTCCTCTTGTGGGAGAATCCAAAACTAGGGCTGGGATTTTACAGAGCTCCTGATGTCGGGCTCCGTGGCGGGAACGGGGCGGAAGATTGTTCCAGCAGCAGTACGCACACGGAGCCAGACGCCAGGAGGGCCAGGCCTGATCTTCCCGGCAGCAGCGAGGCTCCGTGGTGGCCCCCATGCCGCTTTTGGGTGATGGGACCCGGCTTTGAATATTTAAATTAATGACATGACTATATTTAAATAAACTTACATCCAATCTTACCATCGTGCCACGGTCTTCTGAGCGGTGGCCGGCACTCATGCGCCTTCGCTTTCCCATCTGGGGAAAGCAAAAGCCACAGTGGTTGAGAAGGGGGGGAACATAAGATTTTTAGTGTTGTGGGGGGAGGGAACGGGGTCAAATTTTCATCAGTAGTGTAGGGGATGGTGGGAAGGGGTGACCTGTGCACTTTGTTTAGTTTGGGGAGGTGGGGGTCACGTTTGAGGGCAAATACTTAATTTTATTGTTATTGGGGGTGGTAAAGGAGTGATAGATTTTTGATTGGAAGAGCGTGGGGGGGTTTAACTTTAAAAATGTAAATTAGCTGGATGCCCTTTAAAAACAGCACCAGCGCCTGCGCACAGACAGCTGATGCCATTGCCGGCGTCAGGGAGCCCACCCCCTCCACGTGATAGGGGGTGGGGGGAGGGGATGGCCCAACTGGGTCATTAGCATGGGCTGCCACGAGGACAATCATGGCGGCATGGCGGCGCACGGCCTGCATGTGCGGGCAGCCATTTTTCCGCCCACTGCCTCTCCTGGCAGCAGGAGAAGAAAATGCAACCCGAGGGGGTCACTGTTTAAAAATAAAGGGTCACCCATTTCAGACAGAGATGAGGAGAAATGTTTTCTCTCAGAGGGTCGTGAGTCTTTGGAACTCTTTTCCTCAAAAGACGGTGGAAGAAGAGGAAGGTAGATTCTTGATAAGCAAGAGGGTGAAAGGTTATCGGGTTGGGCAGGAATGTGGAGTTGAGGTTATAATCAGATCAGCCATCTTGTTGAATGGCTCGAGGGGCTGAGTGGCCTTATCCTGCTGCTAATTCATTTGTTTATATGTTTGTATGTTCGTATGACAGCCCTGTGATTTATGCTAATAGAAGACATCACAGCTCTGTCATGACCTCTCTGGTGATTTGGAGCATCTTCAGGCTGAAGTCCTCTGATAAATCCAGGCAGGTGTACCTCTCCCCGTAAATTTTGGTGCGAGGATCTGCCAGGCAGGGGTGATTTGCCTCTGGTGCAGTCTAATGTGCCGGGCAATGTTCTGTTGGGCAACCTTCTGTTGGCTGGCTTCCACATCAGCTTCCTTCAAAAAATATATGAAGTGCGGGCATTCCTGTGGGCCATCCCATTGTGCCAACATGGCGGATCTGCCATAAGGGACGTCCAAATCACTTGCCACTAAGGGCAAGTGAATTTCCTCTTCCACTCCATAACTTTCCAGAAATGCGCATAAAAGGGATACAGCGGTGGAAGGGGAGAAGTCCCAACAAAATCATTCCCTTTGCCAGTCTAGAGATGAAATGCTAACTGGAAGAAAACAAAACACCTGCACAAACGGTGAAAAAGCTTTCTTAAACCCTGACTCCTACTATAGCCGAACACATGACTCAGGTTTCTGGTGCAAACAATGGGAAAATGGATGGGCATCTGAATAATATAGTCAGGATATCATTTAAATACTACAGCTGGGAAGCTGGCAGATGCTTCATAGACCACTTTAGAACACGTCTGGGAAATTAACTGGGGTACT
This sequence comes from Heterodontus francisci, assembly GCF_036365525.1. NCBI lineage: Eukaryota > Metazoa > Chordata > Chondrichthyes > Heterodontiformes > Heterodontidae > Heterodontus > Heterodontus francisci. Next base: position 29,179,816 of record NC_090378.1, on the reverse strand, counting down.
AAACGGACAGAGAATTTGTGTAATTTATCTCCACCCATATGATCAGTTAATTTATGTCTGCTTATTAAGCCTCACAAATTGTAAAATGCACCCTAGTGAATGCCAGCAAGCTATTTTACTGTGCGGAGCACATCGCAGCCGAGCATGAATCACTTCTTATTCAACTTGCACACATTAGCTTTTCAGTGGGACTCACTGGACAGAAACCAGGAATTCAGGGGTGATTTTTTTACCTCCTCTAGCCGGGGGCACGAGGACCAAGTGTAACTACTGAGCTGCTGCCATAATGGAGATGAGCTAATTCAATCAAGACTGGAAATTGAACCGTCCCACTCTTGGGCTGTATGATTTAACATTGCACTGGACAGTGTCTTCATCCACTTCACTCCCACAGTGAGAGATGTCCTGGTCATGCTAATATTACACTTCAAAATTCTGAAGAGGTAATTGTAATTCTGCCCAATTGGCTGGAACGGAGCGGTGGAACAGTTAAAATGTAACGGCTCAATTTTTTTGCTTTGTTCCCACCAAGTTATGACTTTAACGCCCCTGGTTTTGGGAGAAAAGGTGACAGCTTAAACAAAAACCGTGGTGCCATGATGTACAAGGGAGCACAATGGAATTTTAACCGGCTTCAGAGTGGGGCACACACTATGGCCACCCAGCCAGGTGAACCTGTTGGGAAGCAAGCGAGGCGCCAAGCTCTCCCCCATCCCCAAAGACTAGACTGTCATTACACTAACCACGCCCCCACCCGAATCAAGCCAGCAGCCTTCTTCATCCTTCCCCACTGGCCAGTTGCTGCTTTCCTGCACAAACGATGAGCAGCTGACCAGCATCATTCACATAAGGCCTGATGGTTAAAATCTGTTGGGCCTGTGACTTGCCCTCCCCCATGGCATTGCTAAATAATTTTAAGCAATCTTTATTGTCTCAAGCTGATATGTTATGCAGGACACAGTATGCTAGATAGATCATTTAGCCTCAATTTTAACCTAACCTTCATGGGGGAAACTGGGCAGGAATTTGTATGCTGTAGCTTTAATCCTTATTTGCCTGAATTTAACACAATAACATCCTTATATAAATTACTACAAATAGTCAAAATTCTGAAACATGAAGCACATAAACTTACATACTGTTCAGTTCATATGTAATTGCTGTGAATTACATCTAAAAGCTGTCAATGCTGTAGTCTTTCTGCGCAAATAAATCTTGTGCAGTTAAAGATATGGGGCCGGATTTTCAAAGTAGAACCGGGAAATAGGAACCGGGTCTGGTTTTTGGTCTGAAACCTGCCTCCTCTTGGAAGCTGATTCAGATTACAATTTTCAAGTGGAAAAACCTTAATTGGTATGGAGATGGGTTTCCTGTCCTCTTCGAGACAGTGGGATTGAAAATGGCAGTGGGTCAGATCAAGTGTGGGGCTCATGTACACTTCTACGGCAGCCATCACTGAGGTTGGTGGTTGTCCTGAGGGAGAGATCTGCCTGCCACAGCACCAGAGGGAAGTGAGATGTCACAGGGGAGCTGGAGCACTGGCACTAGGGGCAGGGCAGACCCTCACTTCATCGATGCCCACCTGGATCGAATGCTGTAGGCTATGAGGGAGAGGAGAGAGGTCCTCTTCCTGGAGGGTGGCAGGAGGTAGCCACCTCGTCATGCCGCAAGGGGTACCTCTCTGTTCAGAGTTATCCCCCTCTGCCCCCTCTACCTCCTCTCTTACTTCCTGTTCCTCTCTGATGAGCTGTCTCCTTCCAGGGCCTCAATGTCTTCAAGGTCCACACCTCTCTGGTGGGGCCATATAATGGAGAGTTCAGCATACCACCACATGATTGAGACCCTTACAGGAGGACATTGGAGGGTACCACCTGACTGATCCAGGCACCAGAATCGCATCTTCAGAAACCCGATAGCCTGCTCAGTGGTTGGCCTGCTGAGGAGGTGGCATTGGGTGTTCTGCTTCTGTGTTTCTGCCTGGGGCTCACATAGAGGAGTCAGTAGCCATCTCTTCAAGGGATTTCCCTTGTATCCATGGATCCATCCTTGCACTTTGGGTGATGGAGTGAAGGACCGAGGCAGCATGAACTGGTGGAGAATGAAGGAGTCATGGCAGCTGCCAGGAAAGTGAGCACACAAATGGAGGAAGCTCTTGTTATGGTTGCAGACCAGTTGGACATTGAGAGAATGGATGCCCTTCCTCTTGATAGATCTCACTGGCCAGTCTCTGGGTGCGTTGATGACTGCATGGGTGGAATCGATGATGCCTTGCATGTGGGGGAATCCAGCGATGGAGTCTGAAGCTAATGCTCTCTGTGCCTGTGCAGGCCCATCTGTGTCAAACTGGGTGTGGTCCCTACCCACCTGTAAAGGGCATCCGTGACCTGCCTGATGGCCTAATGAGATGTCACCTTGGTCCATAGCTGATCCCTGGAATGACTCAGTTGCATAGAAGTTTAGGGTGCCTGAGATCTTGATGGTTGCAGATAGGGGAACTGCCATGGGGACTGTAGGTCATTGTGGATCAGAGCACATAGGACAGAGATCATCTGCCTGGATAAGCACAGCCTCCTAGGGCACTGGCACTCTGTCATTTGAAGGTAGCTGACTCTTGGGCTGTGCACCCTGTTTTATAATTTTATACTATCTGTAAAGTACTAGGAACCAATTGTTATGTATAAGTGTTCTAGGGGGCTACATACACGGCTATACGAGAGAGTCATGTGATGTGCAACAAGACACTAGCCTAGGGCAGTCCTATACCAGAAAGCATGGAAGCTGAATGGAATAAACAAAGAGCTCTAGCCTTTCCATGTCTAAAGTGTGATTATTTCTAACTTATGGGAACCAGGAGACATAATATGGTTGCAACGAGTGTCTGTGAGTAACCCTAAAACATTTTAAATTAATTTAATGCTGAATTAAATTGGGAAAAATTGACCCAAATCAGTGCCCAAGAGAGAGAAAGAAAAACTAAGTGCAATGTGCGAAAACGAAAAGCGAAATGTCAGTCGAGACAGGAATGAATGCACAGCTACAGCACATAATGAATTGGGAAGCTGATGATGTCGTGGAGGCATTTGAGAAGTTTAAACAAAAGTGCAGGTTGATATTCAGTAGTTTCCTAAAAGGCACTAGTGAAGAGGAGAGGCTCAGCTATATCCTTTTGTGGGCAGGGGATAAAGGACTAAATTTATTTAACAGCTGGGAGCTAAGTGAAGAAGACAGCAGAAACCCAGACAAAATTTTTGAAAGATTCAGCACCCATCCCCAGCCAACATCAAATCATCGGATATACCAATATGAATTTCAAGGCCTCACACAGGAAGTAGGTAATCCTATTAACTATTTTGTAACAAGATTGAAAAATCCAGCCAGAAAATATAAAGTTGAGGACACAGATGAAAGGCTGATAGATCAGCTCATTTGGGGTTCTGCACATCCTTAAGTGCAGAAAGTGCTAATTGGACAGGACAAGCTCACAATATCGCAGGCTGCAGACACTGCCAGAGCACATGAAGCCACGGGCAGACAGATGAAGACACTGACTACCCAAACAGCAAGCCTTCAGTTAAGCCAAGAGAAAGGCAGCAGGCTTGATGCAGTGAAACAACAACAAAAGAATGTACACCAAACAGAGAGGAAAATGCGCAGGAGCTGTGGACAACCATATGAATTCACAGACAGAAGGAAATGTCCCTCATCTGGATCAATCTGCAGAGCTTGTGGAAAGACCAATCACTGGGAAAGGTGTGCAGAACAAAGGAAGAATGTGGTAGATGAGTCACCGGAGCCAGAGTAACAGTGCGAATGAGTAGGGAAAGAAACCAAAACATCCATACCCTGGAAGATGAAGATGGGTTTGAGAATATGATAGATAGAGGAACCATACAATTGCACGAAATGTCTAGATGCGACAGTTCCCAGAGAAAAGAAATTCACGCCACCATTCAGATCAGGGAAAGAGTGAGAAATAAGCCCACAACGATAAATCTGGAGGTGAGGATTGATACTGGAGCACAGAATAACATCATCCTACTCAGACTATAGCAGAAGACATTTGCTGAAAATTTGGAAGAAAATGGTTTTCCAAGGAAAGGTGCTCTGAAACTGAACAATGTCATTCTAACAGCATACAGGGAAACTGAGATTTGACAACCCGGAACAACACAAATCAGAGGGACACACAAAGGAAAAGATGTTACCTGTATGTTCTATGTCACTGAAACAGATGGGACTGGTAGCCTGAGGTTGAGCAGTTGCAAAGAGCTGCAGATTATCTCAGTAAACCATGAGCTGAAGGAGGCGACACTGAGGGTTGAAGACAGTACACCCATTGAAAAGAGCAAAGAAGATCTGGTACAAATGTACCCAGAGTGTTTCGATGAAACAGTTGAATGCTTTCAAGATTTTGAGTATCACATCACGAGTGACCCAGCAATGAAACCAGTGATTCGACCCCCATGTAAAGTACCAGTAGAACTAAAGGGAAAGCTTGAAAGAGAACTCCAAGAAATGGAAAAAATGTGATCGCCAGAATCACAGAGCCTACAGATTGGGTAAATTCTATCATGGTGAGAGAGAAGCCAAATAGATGGCTAAGAATTTGCCTTGATCCCAAACATCTTAAATCAAGCAACAAAAAGGAATCATGTTCCAATTCCAAACTGGAAGTGATCACACCAGCACTGGCAGGGCCAAATGTTTTCAGCAAGATTGATGCCAAAAATGGTTACTGAAATGTGAAGCTAGACGCAGAACCTTTGCTAATGACAACATTCAACACACACTTTGGATGATACAAATTCCTGCGTCTACCCTATTGGCTTAAAGTGAGCCAGGATGTGTTCTAGCAGAAAGTAGACGTGACATACAGGGGATGTAAAGGAGCAGTCGGCATAGCAGTTGATATCCAGATATATGGACTGAAGACCTATGTTACAGAACTTGCCGCGCCCCTAGCCAAGCTGTTCCAGTACAGCTACAACACTGGCATCTATGCGGCAATGTGGAAAATTGCCCAGGTATGTCCTGTATACAAAAAGCCCCAGCAGTCTACTCTCATTCATCAGTAAAGTGATGGAAGGTGTCATCAACAGTGCCATCAAACGGCAATAACTCGCTCAGTGACGCTCAGTTTGGGTTCCACCAGGGCCACTCAGCTCCTGACCTCATCATTGCCTTGGTTCAAACATGGAAAAAAGAGCTGAACTTAAGAGGTGAGGTGAGAGTGACTGCCCTTGACATCAAGGCAGTATTTGACCGAGTATGGCATCAAGGGGCCCTAGCAAAACTGAAGTCAATGGGAATCAGGGGGAAAACTCTCCACGGGTGAAATCGTACCTAGTGCAAAGGAAGATGATTGTGGTTGTTAGAGGTCAATCATCTCAGCTCCAGAATAAAACTGCTGGAGTTAGAATTAGAATTAGAATTAGAACATTGCAGCGCAGTACAGGCCCTTCGGCCCTCGATGTTGCGCCGACCTGTGAAACCATCTGACCTACACTATTCCATTTTCATCCATATATCTATCCAATGACCACTTAAATGCCCTTAAAGTTGGCGAATCTACTACTGCTGCAGGCAGGGCGTTCCACGCCCTTACTACTCTCTGAGTAAAGAAACTACCTCTCACATCTGTCCTATATCCATCACCCCTCAACTTGAAGCTATGTCCCCTCGTGTTTGCCATCACCATCCGAGGAAAAAGAGTCTCACTATCCACCCTATCTAACCCTCTGATTATCTTATATGTCTCTATTAAGTCACCTCTCCTCCTCCTTCTCTCCAACGAAAACAACCTCAAGTCCCTCAGCCTTTCCTCGTAAGACCTTCCCTCCATACCAGGCAACATCCTAGTAAATCTCCTCTGCACCCTTTCCATAGCTTCCACATCCTTCCTATAATGTGGTGACCAGAACTGCACGCAATACTCCAGGTGCGGTCTCACCAGAGTTTTGTACAGCTGCAGCATGACCTCGTGGCTCCGAAACTCGATCCCCCTACTAATAAAAGCTAACACACCATATGCCTTCTTAACAGCCCTATTAACCTGGTTAGCAACCTTCAGGGATTTATGCACCTGGACACCAAGATCTCTCTGTTCATCTACACTACCAAGAATCTTCCCATTAGCCCAGTACTCTGCATTCGTTACTCCTTCCAAAGTGAATCACCTCACACTTTTCCGCATTAAACTCCATTTGCCATCTCTCAGCCCAGCTCTGCAGCCTATCTATGTCCCTCTGTACCCTACAACATCCTTCGGCACTATCCACAACTCCACCGACCTTAGTGTCATCCGCAAATTTACTAACCTACCCTTCTACACCCTCTTCCAGGTCATTTATAAAAATGACAAACAGCAGTGGCCCCAAAACAGATCCTTGCGGTACACCACTAGTAACTAAACTCCAGGATGAACATTTGCCATCAACCACCACCCTCTGTCTTCTTTCAGCTAGCCAATTTCTGATCCAAAGCTCTAAATCACCTTCAACCCCATACTTCCGTATTTTCTGCAATAGCCTACCGTGGGGAACCTTATCAAACGCCTTACTGAAATCCATATACACCACATCCACTGCTTTACCCTCATCCACCTGTTTGGTCACCTTCTCGAAAAACTCAATAAGGTTTGTGAGGCACGACCTACCCGTCACAAAACCGTGCTGACTATCTCTAATGAACTTATTCTTTTCAAGATGATTATAAATCCTGTCTCTTATAACCTTTTCCAACATTTTACCCACAACCGAAGTAAGGCTCACAGGTCTATAATTACCAGGGCTGTCTCTACTCCCCTTCTTGAACAAGGGGACAACATTTGCTATCCTCCAGTCTTCCGGCACTATACCTGTCGACAATGACGACATAAAGATCAAGGACAAAGGCTCTGCAATCTCCTCCCTAGCTTCCCAGAGAATCCTAGGATAAATCCCATCTGGCCCAGGGGACTTATCTATTTTCACACTTTCCAAAATTGCTAACACCTCCTCCTTGTGAACCTCAATCCCATCTAGCCTAGTAGCCTGAATCTCAGTATTCTCAACAACATTTTCTTTCTCTACTGTAAATACTGACGCAAAATATTCATTTAACACTTCCCCTATCTCCTCTGATTCCACACACAACTTCCCACTACAATCCTTGATTGGCCCTAATCTAACTCTAGTCATTCTTTTATTCCTGATATACCTATAGAAAGCCTTAGGGTTTTCCCTGATCCTATCCACCAATGACTTCTCGTGTCCTCTCCTTGCTCTTCTTAGCTCTCCCTTTAGATCCTTCCTGGCTAGCTTGCAGCTCTCAAGCGCCCTAACTGAGCCTTCACGTCTCATCCTAACATAAGCCGCCTTCTTCCTCTTGACAAGCGCTTCAACTTCTTTAGTAAACCACGGCTCCCTCGCACGACAACTTCCTCCCTGCCTGACAGGGACATACTTATCAAGGACACACAGTAGCTGCTCCTTGAATAAGCTCCACATTTCGATTGTTCCCATCCCCTGCAGTTCCCTTCCCCATCCTACGCATCCTAAATCTTGCCTAATCGCATCATAATTTCCTTTCCCCCAGCTATAATTCTTGCCCTGCGGTATATACCTGTCCCTGCCCATCGCTAAGGTAAACCTAACCGAATTGTGATCACTATCACCAAAGTGCTCACCTACATCTAAATCTAACACCTGGCCGGGTTCATTTCCCAGTACCAAATCCAATGTGGCATCGCCCCTGGTTGGCCTGTCTACATACTGTGTCAGAAAACCCTCCTGCATACACTGGACAAAAACTGACCCATCTAAAGTACTCGAACTATAGTATTTCCAGTCGATATTTGGAAAGTTAAAGTCCCCCATAACAACTACCCTGTTACTCTCGCCCCTGTCGAGAATCATTTTCGCTATCCTTTCCTCTACATCTCTGGAACTATTCGGAGGTCTATAAAAGACTCCCAACAGGGTAACCTCACCTCTCCTGTTTCTAACCTCGGCCCATACTACCTCAGTAGACGAGTCCTCAAACGTCCTTTCTGTCGCTGTAATACTCTCCTTGATTAACAATGCCACACCCCCCCCCCCTCTTTTCCCATCTTCTCTGTTCTTACTGAAACATCTAAATCCCGGAATCTGCAACATCCATTCCTGCCCCTGCTCTACCCATGTCTCCGAAATGGCCACTACATCGAGATCCCAAGTACCAACCCATGCTGCAAGCTCACCCACCTTATTCCGGATGCTCCTGGCGTTGAAATAGACACACTTTAAACCAGGTTCTTGCTTGCCAGTGCCCTCTTACGTCCTTGTAACCATATCCCTGACCTCACTGCTCTCAACATCCTGTACACTGGCACTACAATTTAGGTTCCCATTCCCCTGCTGAATTAGTTTAAACCCCCCCGAAGAGCACTAGCAAATCTCCCCCCCAGGATATTGGTACCCCTCTGGTTCAGGTGAAGACCATCCTGTTTGTAGAGGTCCCACCTACCCCAGAAAGAGCCCCAATTATCCAGGAAACCAAAACCCTCCCTCCTGCACCATCCCTGCAGCCATGTGTTCAACTCCTCTCTCTCCCTATTCCTCGCTTCGCTATCACGTGGCACGGGCAACAACCCAGAGATAACAACTCTGTTTGTTCTCGCTCTAAGCTTCCACCCTAGCTCCCTGAATTTCTGTCTTAAATCCCCATCTCTCTTCCTACCTATGTCGTTGGTGCCTATGTGGACCACGACTTGGGGCTGCTCCCCCTCCCCCTTAAGGATCCCAAAAACACGATCCGAGACATCACGAACCCTGGCACCTGGGAGGCAACATACCAACCGTGAGTCTCTCTCGTTCCCACAGAACCTCCTATCTGTTCCCCTAACTATGGAGTCCCCAATGACTAATGTTCTGCTCCTCTTCCCCCTTCCCTTCTGAGCAACAGGGACAGACTCTGTGCCAGATACCTGTACCCCATTGCTTACCCCTGGTAAGTCGTCCCCCGCAACAATATCCAAAACGGTATACCTGTTGTTGAGGGAAACGGCCACAGGGGATCCCTGCACTGCCTGCTGGTTCCCTCTCCTTCCCCTGACGGTAACCCATCTACCTACTTCTTTTACCTGAGGTGTGACTACCTCCCCATAACTCCTGTCAATAACCTCCTCCGCCTCCCGAATGATCCGAAGTTCATCCAGCTCCAGCTCCAGCTCCAGTTCCCTAACGCGATTCTCGAGGAGCTGGAGTTCTTCAGGGTAGTGTCTTAGGCCCAACCATCTTCAACTGCTTCATCAATGACCTTCCTTCAAACATAAGGTCAGAAGTGGGGATGTTCGCTGATGACTGCACAATAATCAGCACCATTCATGATGACTCAGATACTGAAGCAGTCTGTGTAGAAATGCAGCAGAACCTGGACAATATCCAGGCTTGGGCTGATAAGTGGCAAGTAACATTCGCGCCACACAAGTGCCAGGCAATGATCATCTCCAACAAGAGAGAATCTTCCCTTGACATTCAATGGCATTACGATCACTGAATCCCCCACTATCAACATCCTAGGGGTTACCATTGATCAGAAACTGAACTGGAGTAGCCATATAAATACCGTGGCTACAAGAGCAGGTCAGAGGCTAGGATCCTGCAGCAATTAACTCACTTCATGACTCCCCAAAGCCTGTCCACCATCTACAAGGCACAAGTCAGCAATGTGATGGAATACTCTCCACTTGCCTGGATGGGTGCAGCTCCAACAACACTCAAGAAGCTCAACACCATCCAGGACAAAGCAGCTCACTTGATTGGCACCCCATCCACAAACATTCACTCCCTCCACCATCGACGCACAGTGGCAGCAGTGTGTACTATCTACAAGACGCACTGCAGCAATACACCAAGGCTCCTTAGCCAGCACCTTCCAAACCTGTGACCTCTGCCAACTAGAAGGACAAGGGCAGCAAATGTATGGGAACACCACCACCTGCAAGTTCCCCTCCAAGTTACACACCATCCTGACTTGGAACTATATCACCGTTCCTTCACTGTCACTGGATCAAAATCCTGGAACTCCCTTCCTAACAGCACTGTGGATGTACTTACTCCACATGGACTGCAGCGGTTCGAGAAAGCAGCTCACCACCACTTTCTCAAGGGCAATTTAGGATGGGCAATAAATGCTTGCCCAGCCAGCGACACCAACATCCCTGAATGAATAAAAAATATGGTGTAGATGAAAAGATCACGACAACCATCCAGAGTTAGTCATACTGTTACAGAGCACAGAAATAGGCCCTTCAGCCCATCATGTCTGTGCCAGCCATCAAGCACCTAACTATTCTAATCCCTTTTTCCAGCACGTGGCCCGTAGCCTTGTATGCTATGGCGTTTCAAGTGCTCATCTAAATACTTCTTAAATGTTGTGAGGGTTCCTGTCTCAACCACCTCTTCAGGCAGTGCGTTCCAGATTTCACCCTCTGGGTGAAAATGTTTTTCCTCAAATCCCCTCAAAACCTCCTGTCCCTTAACTTAAATCTATGCCCCCTATTTATTGACCCCCTCCGCTAAGGGAAAAAGTTTCTTCCTATCTAACCTATCAATGCCCCTCATAATTTTGGAAACCTCAATCATGTCCCCCCTCAGCCTTCTCTGCCCTAAGGAAAACAACCCTAGCCTATCCAGTCTCTCTTCATAGCTGAAATGCTCCAGCCCAGGCAACATCCTGGTGAATCTCCTCTGCACCCTCTCCAGTGCAATCACATCCTTCCTATAGTGTGGTGACCAGAACTGTACACAGTCCTCCAGCTGTGGCCTAACTAGCATTTTATACTGCTCCATCATAACCTTCCTGCTCTTATATTCCATGCCTCGGCTAATAAAGGCAAGAATCCCATATGCCTTCCTAACCACCTTATCTACCTGTGCTGCTGCCTTCAGTGATCTACAGACAAGTACACCAAGGTCCCTCTGACCTTCTGTACTTCCTTGGGTCCTACCATCCATTGTATATTCCCTTGCCTTGTTCTTTTGGGCCTCCTTATCTCGAGAGACAATGGATACGCGCCTGGAGGTGGTCAGTGGTTTGTGAAGCAGCGCCTGGAGTGGCTATAAAGGCCAATTCTGGAGTGACAGGCTCTTCCACAGGTGCTGCAGAGAAATTTGTTTGTTGGGGCTGTTGCACAGTTGGCTCTCCCCTTGCGCCTCTGTCTTTTTTCCTGCCAACTACTAAGTCTCTTCGACTCGCCACAATTTAGCCCTGTCTTTATGGCTGCCCGCCAGCTCTGGCGAATGCTGGCAACTGACTCCCACGACTTGTGATCAATGTCACACGATTTCATGTCGCGTTTGCAGACGTCTTTATAACGGAGACATGGACGGCCGGTGGGTCTGATACCAGTGGCGAGCTCGCTGTACAATGTGTCTTTGGGGATCCTGCCATCTTCCATGCGGCTCACATGGCCAAGCCATCTCAAGCGCCGCTGACTCAGTAGTGTGTATAAGCTGGGGATGTTGGCCGCTTCAAGGACTTCTGTGTTGGAGATATAGTCCTGCCACCTGATGCCAAGTATTCTCCGAAGGCAGCGAAGATGGAATGAATTGAGACGTCGCTCTTGGCTGGCATACGTTGTCCAGGCCTCGCTGCCGTAGAGCAAGGTACTGAGGACACAGGCCTGATACACTCGGACTTTTGTGTTCCGTGTCAGTGCGCCATTTTCCCACACTCTCTTGGCCAGTCTGAACATAGCAGTGGAAGCCTTACCCATGCGCTTGTTGATTTCTGCATCTAGAGACAGGTTACTGGTGATAGTTGAGCCTAGGTAGGTGAACTCTTGAACCACTTCCAGAGCGTGGTCGCCAATATTGATGGATGGAGCATTTCTGACATCCTGCCCCATGATGTTCGTTTTCTTGAGGCTGATGGTTAGGCCAAATTCATTGCAGGCAGACGCAAACCTGTCGATGAGACTCTGCAGGCATTCTTCAGTGTGAGATGTTAAAGCAGCATCGTCAGCAAAGAGGAGTTCTCTGATGAGGACTTTCCGTACTTTGGACTTCGCTCTTAGACGGGCAAGGTTGAACAACCTGCCCCCTGATCTTGTGTGGAGGAAAATTCCTTCTTCAGAGAATTTGAACGTATGTGAAAGCAGCAGGGAGAAGAAAATCCCAAAAAGTGTGGGTGCGAGAACACAGCCCTGTTTCACACCACTCAGGATAGGAAAGGGCTCTGATGAGGAGCCACCATGTTGAATTGTGCCTTTCATATTGTCATGGAATGAGGTGATGATACTTAGTAGCTTTGGTGGACATCCGATCTTTTCTAGTAGTCTGAAGAGACCACGTCTGCTGACGAGGTCAAAGGCTTTGGTGAGATCAATGAAAGCAATGTAGAGGGGCATCTGTTGTTCACGGCATTTCTCCTGTATCTGACGAAGGGAGAACAGCATGTCAATAGTCGATCTCTCTGCACGAAAGCCACACTGTGCCTCAGGGTAGACGCGCTCGGCCAGCTTCTGGAGCCTGTTCAGAGCGACTCGAGCAAAGACTTTCCCCACTATGCTGAGCAGGGAGATTCCACGGTAGTTGTTGCAGTCACCGCGGTCACCTTTGTTTTTATAGAGGGTGATGATGTTGGCATCGCGCATGTCCTGGGGTACTGCTCCCTCGTCCCAGCACAGGCATAGCAGTTCATGTAGTGCTGAGAGTATAGCAGGCTTGGCACTCTTGATTATTTCAGGGGTAATGCTGTCCTTCCCAGGGGCTTTTCCTCTGGCTAGGGAATCAATGGCATCACTGAGTTCCGATTTGGTTGGCTGTATGTCCAGCTCATCCATGACTGGTAGAGGCTGGGCTGCATTGAGGGCAGTCTCAGTGACAGCATTCTCCCTGGAGTACAGTTCTAGGTAGTGCTCAACCCAGCGGTCCATCTGTTTGCGTTGGTCAGTGATTATGTCCCCCGATTTAGATTTGAGGGGGGTGATCTTCTTGATGGTTGGCCCAAGAGCTCTCTTCATGCCATCATACATTCCTCTGATCTTTCCGGTGTCTGAGGCCAGCTGAATATGACTGCATAGGTGTTGCCAGTAGTCGTTTGCGCAACGCCTAGCTGTTCTTTGTGCAGTACTTCTGGCTGCTTTAAGTGCTGCGGATGTTAAATCGCTGGGGGCTTTCTTGTAGTTCAAAAGTGCAATGCGCTTAGCGGCTATGACAGGTTCCAGCTCTTCATTATGAGATTGAAACCAGTCTGCATTTCTCTTCGCACTTTTGCCGTAGGTGGTCAAAGCTGACTCATAGATGGCGTCTCTGATGTGGGCCCACTTGGTCTCAGCATCCCCTGTGGGAGTGTTTTGAAGGGCTGTTACAAGTGAATTTAGAAATTTTTGTAACAGCTGTGGGTGAGAAATTCTGCTCGTGTTGATGCGCGGGTGGCCCTTCTGCTTGGAATGATGCAACTTCTTTGGTCTGAGTCTAACCTTGCTGCACACCAGGGAGTGGTCGGTGTCGCAGTCCGCACTGTGGAAGCTGCGTGTGATTTGAACACTGTTTAAGGCGGCTCGCCTTGTGACAATGAGGTCTAGCTGGTGCCAACGACGTGATCTTGGGTGCCTCCATGAAACCTGGTGACAGGGTTTAGTGTGAAAGAACGAGTTGGTGATGCAGAGGTTATGATAGGTACACAACTCAAGCAGTCTCTGCCCGTTCTCATTCATCCTTCCAACGCCATAGCGCCCAAGGCAGGAGGGCCATGAGTCATGGTCGGCCCCAACCCTGGCATTAAAGTCCCCCAGCAGGAATAGGTGTTCGGTGTTGGGGATGCTGCTAATGATGTTATGGAGTTGTTCATCGAACTGGTCTTTAGCTTCAGGTGCGGAACAGAGTGTTGGAGCATAGATGCTGAGTAGGTGTACTGGACCAGAGGTGGTGAGCAGTCGGATGGACAGTATGCGTTCCGAGCCATTGGAGGGAGGCTCTATCATGCTGAGCAAGGAGTTTCTTGCCTTGTTAGTCCTCCCAAAATGCATCACCTCACACTTCTCAGGATTGTCACTGCTCCACCCATCTTACCAGCCCATCTATATCATCCTGTAATCAAAGGCTTTCCTCCTCACTATTTATGACACCACCAATTTTCGTGTCATCTGTGAACTTACTGATCACACTTCCTATATTCACATCTAACTCATTAATGTACACTACAAACAGCAAGGGTCCTAGCACTGATCCCTGTGGTACACCACTGGTCACAGGGATCCACTTGCAGAAACAGCCCTCGACCATTACCCTCTGCCTCCTGCCACTCAGCCAATTTTGGATCCAATTTGCCAAATTGCCCTGGATCCCATGGGCTCTTCCCTTCTTAACCAATCTCCCATGTGGGACCTTATCAAAAGCCTTACTGAAGTCCATGTAGACTACATCAACTGCTTTACCCTCGTCTAACAGCACTACATGAACTGCTATGCCTGTGCTGGGACGAGGGAGCAGTACCCCAGGACATGCGCGATGCCAATATCATCACCCTCTATAAAAACAAAGGTGACCGCGGTGACTGCAACAACTACCGTGGAATCTCCCTGCTCAGCATAGTGGGGAAAGTCTTCGCTCGATTCGCTTTAAACAGGCTCCAGAAGCTGGCCGAGCGTGTCTACCCTGAGGCACAGTGTGGCTTTCGTGCAGAGAGATCGACCACTGACATGCTGTTCTCCCTTCGTCAGCTACAGGAGAAATGCCGTGAACAACAGATGCCCCTCTACATTGCTTTCATTGATCTCACCAAAGCCTTTGACCTCGTCAGCAGACGTGGTCTCTTCAGACTACTAGAAAAGATCGGATGCCCACCAAAGTTACTAAGTATCATCACCTCATTCCATGACAATATGAAAGGCACAATTCAACATGGTGGCTCCTCATCAGAGCCCTTTCCTATCCTGAGTGGCGTGAAACAGGGCTGTGTTCTCACACCCACACTTTTTGGGATTTTCTTCTCCCTGCTGCTTTCACATGCGTTCAAGTCTTCTGAAGAAGGAATTTTCCTCCACACAAGATCAGGGGGCAGGTTGTTCAACCTTGCCCGTCTAAAAGCGAAGTCCAAAGTACGGAAAGTCCTCATCAGGGAACTCCTCTTTGCTGACGATGCTGCTTTAACATCTCACACTGAAGAGTGCCTGCAGAGTCTCATCAACAGGTTTGCAGCTGCCTGCAATGAATTTGGCCTAACCAACAGCCTCAAGAAAACGAACATCATGGGGCAGGACGTCAGAAATGCTCCATCCATCAATATTGGCGACCACGCTCTGGAAGTGGTTCAAGAGTTCATCTACCTAGGCTCAACTATCACCAGTAACCTGTCTCTAGATGCAGAAATCAACAAGCGCATGGGTAAGGTTTCCACTGCTATGTCCAGACTGGCCAAGAGAGTGTGGGAAAATGGCGCACTGACACGGAACACAAAAGTCCGAGTGTATCAGGCCTGTGTCCTCAGTACCTTGCTCTATGGCAGTGAGGCCTGGACACCATATGTCAGCCAAGAGCAACGTCTCACTTCATTCCATCTTCGCTGCCTCCGGAGAATACTTGGCATCAGGTGGCAGGACCGTATCTCCAACACAGAAGTCCTCGAGGCGGCCAACATCCCCAGCTTGTACACCCTACTGAGTCAGCGGCGCTTGAGATGGCTTGGCCATGTGAGCCGCATGGAAGATGGCAGGATCCCCAAAGACACATTGTACAGCGAGCTCGCCACTGGCATCAGACCCACCGGCCGTCCATGTCTCCGCTTTAAAGACGTCTGCAAACGTGACATGAAATCCTGTGACATTGATCACAAGTTGTGGGAGTCAGTTGCCAGCGTTCGCCAGAGCTGGCGGGCAGCCATAAAGACAGGGCTAAAATGTGGCGAGTCGAAGACTTAGTAGTTGGCAGGAAAAAAGACAGAGGCGCAAGAGGAGAGCCAACTGTGCAACAGCCCCGACAAACAAATTTCTCTGCAGCACCTGTGGAAGAGCCTGTCACTCTAGAATTGGCCTTTATAGCCACTCCAGGCACTGCTTCACAAACCACTGACCACCTCCAGGCGCTTATCCATTGTCTCTCAAGATAAGGAGGCCCAAAAGAAGAAAGACACATCTCGTCACCACCTTGAAAAATTCAATCAAGTTAGTTCGACACGATCTCCCCCTGACAAAGCCATGCTGACTATCCCTGATTAATCCCTGCCTACATGAAACCACGGAGAGAACCAGGAAATACGGGATCAAGCTAACTCCAGAAAAATGCTTTGTGAAAGTGACGGAATGCCAGTTCTTCGGAATGGTGTACACATCTGACGGAATCAAGCCATTTCCTGAAAGAATCATAGCTATCTCCGGGATGGAAGGCCCAAGAGAGAAGACAGAGTTGAGAATTTTCCTTGGCTTGATCCACTACTGCCCGTTCATACGGCACATGTCAGAACACACAGCCAACCTGTGGGAGCTGATGAAAGAAGATGTAGAGTGTCAGTGGTCAGAATCACACGACAGGAGTTTCAACAAACTCAAACAGGTAGTATGCAAAGAGACAAGTCTGTCATACAAGAGAGAGAAACCTATCATTCTGCAAGTAGATGCTTCCACAAAAGGACTGGGAGCAGCCCTGGTACAAGAGGAAAAGTCAATAGCATTTGCATCTAAAGCCCTAAACTCAGCTGAGACCAGATATGCCAACATAGAAAGATAGCTTTTGGCATTCATGTATGGATGTGAGAAGTTCCATTTATCTCTCTATAGGCAACAGCTATGTGACAATCTCTGTGGCACAAATGGTTAGTGTATTCAGTTGTTAATTAAACGGTTGGTGGTTTGATCCCACCCAGGGATGCAGCCTTTTGGATGTGCACCTCAAGTGTCGTAGCATGCAGGACTTCAGACCAAATGCTGGAAAATAGGATTTGGCTGGGTGGCTCATTTTTTGGCCGGCACAAACATGATGGGCCAAGTGGCCACTTTCTGTGTCATAAACTTTCTGGGATTCTAAATTCATAGCGGAGTGATCATCGTCCACTGGAGCAAATCTACAAGAAAAATCTGTGTAAAGCACCAGCAAGACTGCAGTGGTTACTCTTGAGGCTTCAGAGTTACAATTTCACTCTGAAATACAAGACAGGAAAAGAAACAGTTCTGGCAGATACCCTATCGCCACAGAAGAAACACAAGATAGAAGCTTTAGGTATAAAGATTCATTACCTAGTGAATGTAACACCACTGAAACTGAATCAACAGGACACTTGCCTAGGGCAGTCCTATATCAGACAGCATGGAAATAACAAAGAGCTCTAGCCTGTCAAAGTCTAAGGTGTGATTATTTCTAAATTATGGGAAGCAGGAGACATAATATACTCATCTTGAGTAGCGCCTTCCTCCCCTTGCAGCCCCCCACTGAGCTCCTCTGCCTTCCAGCTGTCGAGGAGGTCGTATCAGCTGCAGATCATCCAGGCTGCTCTGTCCAATATCAGAGTAGCCTGCTCCCATCTGAACACTCTAAGCTGTGATTTGCATGTTTACCACACTGTCTCCTGCCAACCCCAGCTGCCATAGTGATGCCAGTGGTCTCATGTCCCTTTCCAGTTTCCTGCCACTCACCACTAAGAAATTCAACTCTTCCAGTCACAGCAATAGCCACACTGAGGCACATCTGAAGCAGCTGAGCTTCATTTGCTGCCTCGGCTTCACTTCAATCAGATGTTGCCATAGCCCTCATGTTCCCTCCGCGCAGTGGTTAGCACCGCAGCCTCACAGCTCCAGGGACCCAGGTTCGATTCCGGGTACTGCCTGTGTGGAGTTTGCAAGTTCTCCCTGTGTCTGCGTGGGTTTTCTCCGGGTGCTCCGGTTTCCTCCCACAAGCCAAAAGACTTGCAGGTTGATAGGTAAATTGGCCATTATAAATTGTCACTAGTATAGGTAGGTGGTAGGGAAATATCGGGACAGGTGGGGATGTTTGGCAGGAATATGGGATTAGTGTAGGATTAGTATAAATGGGTGGTTGATGTTCGGCACAGACTCGGTGGGCCGAAGGGCCTGTTTCAGTGCTGTATCTCTAATCTAATCTAATCTAATCTTTCCACGTCTTCACAGCCCTGTCGTATTCCCTCCATGGCGTCTTTCCTGTTCCCAGTCTTTAAAAACTGTCCCTGAAACTGACACGTCTGTTAATGAGCTCTTTAATGAGCTTAACAGGCAATTGATTGGACACAGGCACACGACCTGTTCTTTCCCTGCTGGCTACACTTTAATAATAGCATCACGTTCAGGAAGCGACGGGACCCAGTGCCGACCTCCGAGAATGTGATAATCAAATCCCGCTTGCCCCCAGCAGATGTTGAAAATTCGGTCCATGGCATCCCATCTCCCAAAATAAAACAGTGGAATGGTTAAAGTTTGCACACATGTGCACATATGGGGCATTTCTGGTCAAACAGTAAGGTCTTTAATGAATTATTATCCTTCTATAATGGTCTTTGGTTATGTTAAACCCAAATGTAATTCACATACAGGACATTTATTACATTTGTTTTTAAAACAATCTGGTTTAAAAATGCACAAGAGACTATTAGTTACTCTTTGATAGGAGGGCATTAATTCCCAAGTGAGTTCAAGTGAGGTTTAAAATAATTTATCATTGTTGTTTCATTTGCACAGAGGGAGGCCAGTTTTAGCTTGTGTTGTTGCTGCTGATGGCCTCAAAATGAGGTGGTAACCTTATTTGGCTAACACAGATGCTGTGGCAGGTACCATTTTGAAAGGACATCAGGGCATAAGAAATCAGAGCAGGAGTAGGCCATTCGGCCCCTTGAGCCTGCTCCGCCATTCAATAAGATCATGGTTGATCTGATCGCTGCCTCAACTCCACTTTCCTGCCTGCCCCCCATAACCCTTGACTCCCTTGTAGATCAAAAATCTGTCTAACTCAGCCTTGAATATATTCAATGACCCAGACTCCACTGCTCCCTGGGGTAGAGAATTCCAAAGATTAATGACATTTCCGTCTTAACTGGGAGACCCCTTATTTTTAAACTGTGCCCCCTAGTTCCAGATTCCCCCACGAACAGAAACATCCTATCAAGCCCCCTCAGAATCTTGTATGTTTCAATAAGATCACCTCTCATTCTTCTAAACTCCCATCAGTTTAGGCCCAACCTGCTCAACATTCCTTCATAAGAAAATCAACCTATACTTCTTTTAACGAGCTGATATGAATGAAGATGATCACAGGCCTCATGTTTGAAACACGGGCCTCCAGCATTGTGGTTTGTACCTATGAAGTTACAGATGTCATGCTGTCAATAAGGTTTGTCCTCTGATGAAACACTTGCATTGATTCTGTTGTATTTTTCTTTATTTACACCCAAGGCCTCTAAAAATTAATGAATGAATACAGACATAAGTAGATATTTTGCCCGTAAAAATGTTTGCAGTTTTAATAATAATAAGAACAATTTCTGCATAGTTTTGTTATTTCCATTTTAAAACCTACTTTTCTCCAAAGACATAAATCCTAATGATTATTTGTTTTACTTTTAAAATGGGGGAGATATAAAGCCAGTTTGAGTACAAATTGTAGCTTTGGGGAAAATTATACGTGACCTTCATATGGGCACATCATTTGACTAATACCAATGAAAGATGGAACACTCTAACATGCCATGCCAATCTCACTCAGCCGAGTATTCAAGCAGTGTTAAGTTAAGAGCTCAAAATATATGCAATAATGATAAACAAAATAAGGGTTTCTACCGGGCAGTAATTGAGCAAGCAACAGACTCCACACAGTGGGGAAAGGTTTAGCCTGGTAGCAATATATAATAAATGTGCTCCTTTTGATTTTACTAGAAATACAACCACCTGAAATCTTCATGATCATATTCGTGATCATCATGAATCTTATAGCACAGAAGGGGACCATGTGGTCCATTGTGCCTGTTTGAAAGAGCTTTTAAATTTGTCCCACTTCAACCTTCTTTCTCCATAACTCTTCATATTTTTGACTCCTATACCTCCTGGCTCCACATTCAGGTAGGTATTTAAACATTTACCTTGTTGGTTGCACCCTGCAAAGTTCCTTTAATGACAACCCATTAGACTGCATATGGATCCAGTTTTTCTGAATGCAGCAAGTCCAGCACTGACTGCCTTCAAGGCAACCCCAGTTTTACAAAGGGGGCTTCAAACAGGTATTAAGCCTCTAATTTGAATACGAAAAGGGCCTAATGCTCACTTCAAGCATGGACCTTGGACGCTGATTTTTTTTTTGCCTACACCAATATGGAGGGTAGTGCACTTCTGGCTCATAATGAGCATGTGATTCCAGCCCACCATATTGGAGGCTTTAGCTTTGGACAAACAGGCACAGTGCCATCTAATTTCGAAGCCAGAATGTTTTGAATGCACTGACTAACTGATCAATTTTTATGAGTAGCATTATCTTCCCTGGCCCATAACTTTTTCCTAATACTGAGTCTCAGGTGTAAGTAAATCTTACAGGGAAAGTAACTTCTGAGTCTGAAGGTTCCAGCCCCACTCCAGAATTTAAACACATAATCCAGCTGACATTTCAATGCAATATTCAGGAAGTGTTGCATTGTCAAAAAGAGTTTTCAGTCTTTTGGAAGAGATAGTGACTGCAATATTAACACCCCACAAGAGGCAGGAGAGGTTGGGGGGGGGAGGGGGGATGTGTGTGGAGTGGGTGGGTTGCCTGTGTGGGTGTTAAAAATGAGAAACACGTCCTGAACCTGTCTGTTGCCATTTTTACGATGGCATATAGTATGTGATGTGATGTGAGTGTCCTGCCCTGGCAAGGTGGGACACCACATTAACATTTAAATCAGGAGCTTGATTTAAACTTAACATTTGATTCCTGGGTTTCCCAGGCCTTAGGAAACATGACAGCAAAGGGGAAATAGGGATCTGCTGGAAGACTATTGATTCTTACAGCACTCCTTGAGGGCCAGGAGGAGCAGGAGTGCTCCCGGCATTCCCTCAAGGATGCCTCCAACCCCCATCCCCCCCTGCAGATCATGGCTGCTCTCTCTCCCTTGCCACTCTCTGCCTTTCCACCACCAATCCCTGATTTCTCACTCCCTATTGTTGGGACAGGTTTGCGTCTGCCTGCAATGAATTTGGCCTAACCATCAGCCTCAAGAAAACGAACATCATGGGGCAGGATGTCAGAAATGCTCCATCCATCAATATTGGCGACCACGCTCTGGAAGTGGTTCAAGAGTTCACCTACCTAGGCTCAACTATCACCAGTAACCTGTCTCTAGATGCAGAAATCAACAAGCGCATGGGTAAGGCTTCCACTGCTATGTTCAGACTGGCCAAGAGAGTGTGGGAAAATGGCGCACTGACACGGAACACAAAAGTCCGAGTGTATCAGGCCTGTGTCCTCAGTACCTTGCTCTACGGCAGCGAGGCCTGGACAACGTATGCCAGCCAAGAGCGACGTCTCAATTCATTCCATCTTCGCTGCCTTCGGAGAATACTTGGCATCAGGTGGCAGGACTATATCTCCAACACAGAAGTCCTTGAAGCGGCCAACATCCCCAGCTTATACACACTACTGAGTCAGCGGCGCTTGAGATGGCTTGGCCATGTGAGCCGCATGGAAGATGGCAGGATCCCCAAAGACACATTGTACAGCGAGCTCGCCACTGGTATCAGACCCACCGGCCGTCCATGTCTCCGTTATAAAGACGTCTGCAAACGCGACATGAAATCGTGTGACATTGATCACAAGTCGTGGGAGTCAGTTGCCAGCATTCGCCAGAGCTGGCGGGCAGCCATAAAGACAGGGCTAAATTGTGGCGAGTCGAAGAGACTTAGTAGTTGGCAGGAAAAAAGACAGAGGCGCAAGGGGAGAGCCAACTGTGCAACAGCCCCAACAAACAAATTTCTCTGCAGCACCTGTGGAAGAGCCTGTCACTCCAGAATTGGCCTTTATAGCCACTCCAGGCGCTGCTTCACAAACCACTGACCACCTCCAGGCGCGTATCCATTGTCTCTCGAGATAAGGAGGCCCAAAAAGATTGTTGGGCCTCCTGTTGTGCCCTGTAACTGGCCATCCTGTCAATTTGGGCAACTGCCAGGCAACAGAAGGGAAAAAAAAGAGATAGTAATTAAATTCGGCAGGCCCTCCCTGGCCTTGCCAAGGTTTCCCTGTGCTACCTCTCTGCAAATATCCGGCCCGCTAAAGCAAGGCTCCAATTGGCTTTTCTGGTGATTCAGGTAGACATAAACAATTGCAGAGGCTGAGCGCATGACCCCACCACTGAACATAAAGCCACTGTCTCCAGGACTGTCACTGACCTCATCTCCTCCGGAGATCTTCCCTCTACAGCTTCCAACCTCATAGTCCCACAACCCCGGATTGCCCGCTTCTACCTCCTTCCCAAAATCCACAAACAGGACCGTCCTGGTAGACCCATCGTTTCAGCCTGTTCCTGCCCCACTGAACTTATTTCTTCCTATCTTGACTTTATCTTATTTCCCCTGGTCCAGTCTCTTCCCACCTACATCCATGACTCTTCGGACGTCCTACATCATTTTGATAATTTCCAGTTTCCTGGCCCAAACCGCCTCCTCTTCACTATGAACGTCCAATCTTTCTACACCTCCATCCCCTACCAGGACAGTCTGAGGACTCTCTTCTTCTTCCTTGAATAGAGGCCCAACCAGTCCCCATCCACCACCACCCTCCTCCGCTTGGCTGAACTTGTTCTTACATTGAACACCTTCTCCTTCAACTCCACTCACTTCCTTCAAATAAAAGGTGTTGCTATGGGTACCCGCATGGATCCTAGTTATGCCTGTCTTTTTGTGGGATATGTCGAACATTCCTTGTTCCAGTCCTACTCAGGCCCCTTCCCTCATCTCTTTTTCCAGTACATTGATGACTGTATCGGTGTCGCTTCCTGCTCTTGCCCCGAACTGGAAAACCTCATCAGCTTTGCCTCCAATTTCCACCCTTCTCACCTTTACATGGTCTATCTCCAACACTTTCCTTCCCTTCCTCGACTTCTCTGTCTCCATCTCTGGGGATAGGCTGTCTACTAATATTCATTATAAGCCCACCAACTCTCATGGCTACCTTGACTACACATCCTCACACCCAGTTTCCTGTAAGGATTCCTGTAACCTTCCACAACAGCGCTTCTGATATGTCTTCCTTTTTCCTCAACTGAGGATTCCTCCCACACTGTGGTTGACAGAGCCCTTAACCGTTTCCGACCCATTTCCCACACTTCTGCCCTCACCCCTTCTCCTCCCTCCCAGAACTGCGACTGGGTTCCCCTTGTCCTCACTTTCCACTCCACCAGCCGTCACATCCAAAGGATCATCCGCCGCCATTTCCGCCACCTCGAGCGTGATGCCACCACCATTTACATCTTTCCTTCCCCTCCTCTGCCAGCATTCCGAAGGGATCGTTCCCTCTGCGACACCCTGCACTTTTACCTCCTCTTTACTCACCATCCAAGGCCCCAAACAGTCCTTCTTAGTGAAGCAGCAATTTACTTGTACTTCCTTCAATTTAGTTTACTGTATTTGCTGCTCACAATGTGGTCGTCTCTATATTGGGAAGACCAAATGCAGATTGGGTGACGACTTTGCGGAACACCTCCGCTCAGTCTGAAAGCATGACCCCGAGCTTCTGGTCGCTTACCATTTCAATACATCCCCCCCCACCCCCCCAATCTCATGCCAACATTTCTGTCTTTGGCCTGCTCCAGTATTCCAGTTATCATCAACACAAGCTTGAGGAGCAGCACTTGATCTTTCAATTAGGCACTCTACAGCCTTGCGGACTGAACATTGAGTTCAAAAACTTCAGAGCATGACTGGCCTTTTTATTAGTATTTTTATATTTTTTATTTTGTTTTATTTTATTTTTATTTTTTAACCAGGTGCCTGTTTTTCATGTAGACAGAGCTGATCATTATTCTGCTATTAACACTCTCTCTGGACTAATGCTTTGTCTTTCACCACAAGCATTAACACACTTTTTGCATTTGTCCCAGGACAGTTTTGTCATTTAATCTCTCCTGCCCTCTGCCCTATCACACACATCTCCTTTTGTTCTCTTCCCCACCATCACCCCCGCCCCCACACCCCTTTCACATGCTTAAAACCTACTTCTTTTCTAACTTTTGCCAGTTCTGATGAAAGGTCACAGACCTGAAATGTGAACTCTGCTTATCTCTCCAGAGATGCTGCCAGACCAGCTGAGTATTTCCAGCACTTTGTTTTTATTTCAGATTTGAAAGCGAGCAACTCAGGTCTCAAACCAATGTCCTCAACTTAAACAATGGTAATTACAGAGGTATGAAGAAAGAGTTGTCTAAAGCGGGCTGGGAAAATAGACTAAGGGGAAGGTCAGTGGATGAGCTGTGGCAGAGATTTAAGCAAATATTTCATAACACTCAGCAAAAATTTATCCCGGTCAAAAAGAAGGACTCGAAGAGAAGGATGTACCACCCGTGGTTAACAAAGGCGGTCAAGGAGAGTAACTAATCAAATACTAAGGCATACAAAGTGGCAAAAGCTAGTGGTAGGCCAGAGGATTGGGAATTTTTTAGGAACCAGCAGCAGATGACTAAAAAGCTAATAAAGAGGGAGAAAATTGATTATGAAAGTAAATTGGCAAGAAATATAAAAACAAACAGCAAGAGCTTCTACAGGTATATAAAAATAGAGTAGCTAAAGTGAGTGTGGGACCCTTGGAGGATGCGACTGGAGATTTGATAACGGGGAACAGAAATGTCAGATAATTTAAACCAATATTTTGCATCGGTCTTCATGGTGGAGGACACTATAAACATACCACATATATCAGATAAGCAAGGAGCTCATGGGAGGAAAGATCTTGTAACAGTCTCTATCACGAGGGACAAAGTATTTGACAAACTAATGGGACTAAAGGCAGACAAGTCACCAGGAAGTGAAGGCCTACATTCAAGGGTTTTAAAGGATGTGGCTGCAGAGATAGTGGAGGCATTGATTGAAATATTCCAGAACTCACTGGATTCCAGAAGAGTCCCAGCGGATTGGAAAAGTGCTAATGTGACGCCCCTGTTCAAGAAGGGAGAGAGACAAAAAGAGGAAACTATAGGCCAGTCAGCCTAACATCTTTTGTTGGGAAAATGCTAGAGTCCATTAGGAAGAAATAGCAGGACATTTAGAAAAGCTTAACGCAATCAAACAGAGTCAACATGGTTTTGTGAAAGGGAAATCATGTTTGACAAATTTGCTAGAGTTCTTTGAGGATATAACAAGCAGAGTTAATAAAAGGGAACTGGTAGATGTAGTGTATTTGGATTTCCAGAAGGCATTCGATAAGGTGCCACATAAAAGATTAGGAGCTCACAGTAGTGGGGGTAATGTATTAGCATGGATTGAGGATTGGTTAACTCTCAGAAGACAGAGAGTTGGGATTAATGGGTCTTTTTCAGGTTGGAAAGACGTAACTAGTGAAGTGCCACAAGGATCAGTCCTAGGGCCTCAATTATTTACAATCTATACTAATGACTTGGAGGAGGGGGCAGAGTGTAATGTATCCAAATTTGCTGACGATACAAAAATAGGTGGGAGGGTATGTTGTGATGAGGCCATAAGGAATCTGCAAGGGGATATAGATAGGTTGAGTGAGTGGGCAAAAACTTGGCAGATTGAGTTTAATGTAGGAAAGTGTGAGGTCATGCATTTTGGTAGGAAGAATCAAAAGGCAGACTATTATTTAAATGGAGAGAGATTCCAAAAAAGTGCAGCACAGAGCGATCTGGGTGTTCTTGTGCATGAAATACAAAAAGTTAGCATGCAGGTGTAACAAATAATTAAGAAGGCAAATGGAATTTTGGCCTTTATTGCTAGGGGGTTGGAATTTAGAAAATAGGGATGTCTTGTTACAACAGTACAGGGTGTTGGTGAGGCCGCACCTGGAATACTGTGTACAGTTTTGGTCCCCGTATTTAAGAAAGGATATACTGGCATTTGGAGGCAGTTCAAAAGAGATTCACTAGGTTGATTCCTGGGATGAAGGGGTTGACTTATCAAGAACGGCTAAACAGGTTAGGTCTTTATTCATTAGAGCTCAGAGGAATGTGGAGTGATCTTATTGAAACATACAAGATTCTGAGGGGGCTTGAAAGGGTAGATGTTGAGAAGATGTTTCCACTAGTGGGGGAATCTTGAACTAGGGGACATAGTTACAGAATAAGGGGACAGTCATTTAAAACAGAGATGTGAAGGAATTTCTTCTATTAGAGGGCAGTGAATGTCTGGAATTCTCTATCCCAGAGAGTTGTGCAGGCTAGATCACTGAAAGTATTTAAAGAGAAGGAAGATAGATTTTTGAAATATCAGGGAGTTGAGGGCTATTAGGAGCTGGCACGGAAGAGGAGTTGAGGTCTGGGGCAGATCAGCCATGATTTATTGAATGGCGGAGCAGGCTTGAAGGGCCAAATGGCCAACTCCTGCTCCTATTTCTTATGTTCCAGCATCTGCAGTCTTTTGCTTTTATAGACATAAACAATTTTTTTTTCATTCTTTCATGGAAGCAGGCATTGCTGGGAAGGGCAGTATTTGTTGCCCATCCCTAATTGCCCTTGAATTGAATGGCTTGCTAAGCCATTTCAGAGGGAAGTTAAGAGTCAACCACATTACTGTGGGTCTGGAGTCACAGGTAGGTCAGGCAGGAATGGCAGATTTCCTTCCCTAAAGGACATTAGTGAACCAGATGGGTCTTTACAACAATTGACAATGGTTTTATGGCCACCATTAGACTAGCTTTTAATTCCAGATATATTAAATTAACTCAAATTTCACCATCTGCCATGGTGGGATTTGAACCCATGTCCCAGATCATTAGCCTAGGCTTCTGGATTACTAGTCCAGTGACATTACCATTATGCCGCCACCTCCCCAATTCTGTGGCACTATATGAAGAAAAGCATGGAGTTTTCCTGGCATCCTGACCAAAATTCCTCCCAGAACCAATACCACCACAGATAAACTGGTCATTCACCTCATTTGCTGTTCGTGGGATCTTGTGATAACCAAATTGATTGCTAGTTTCCCTATAAACATCAGTGACTGCACTTCAAAAAGTAAATGGTTGTTTGCTTTTGAACTAAGGATATCCCAAGGAGGCAATAAATATTATACAGATACATTTTTTGTTGAATATTCTGAGGCGGAATGTATAGCTCGGTATCAGATTGTTAGTTCTTACAAAATGCCTAATTAGGACAAACTTTCTGAAGAGCTTACTCAAATTCCAACATAGTCAAAATATAGTACTTCATTCGTATAATTGTTGTGCATAATATATTTGATTCATTGCATTGCAAACATTAAGTCTTGGACATCTGGTTCAAAACATGAAACCATACTGGAACTACTTAATGCCGAGTTTGTGATAAGATTATCCATAATTAAAAGATTACTACAAGATGGAAGTAACACTGTCTATACTTTTTCTTTGACTCATTTAAATGTATGTATACACAGCCAAGTATGTTACAAACGTATAGAAATATGATTTTATATCTAAACTGCCTAAACAATAAACTCCTAATAATGCAGCCCTAAAAGAGGAGCTACCTACATGTTCTTATTCAAGGAAATATATTTCATTCTTACCCAGCTGTGTTCTTGTGCAGATCAGTCGACAAAGCAATGTTCCTTAAGAGGTGAAGAAAATTCTTTGTACTTGGAAAATTTCTCTCTATTACATGACTTCAAGTCTTGAAAGTAATAAGACTTCTGGTCAAATCAAGAACTCAGCCGAGGCGACAGGATGGTTGCTGGATTTCACAACCATCGGTGAACGATTTGTGGCGTCATGTACAAATATCCCCCCTCTCTCAGACAACTTCAGCCAGCTTCATACCATTCCTGAGTGCATGAATCAGTGCCCAAATCCATCCCAGTGTTTTATGCAGAATGCTCAAACTTGCTTCGCTTTTCTTTGGCTCGACAGCTGTCTTCCGCTGCACGACACGCACTGGCAGTCAGAGGCAATTAGCAAATTACTTTTCTCCTAAATTAGCTTCCTATGCTTTGGCATCATGTCAATCAGCTTGTCCTTTCAAGCTGCTGCTATATATTTTATAAACAAGCAACAGCTGATAGAATGACAACACAACTACATGATTTTTTTCCCCCTGAGACTGGCTACTGTCAGTCACTTCTACTGCTACTTCTTACTTATTGCTTAGGAATAAAAGTGACAAAGTGACCCATGCCCCATACAAATGCTGGAAATTTGAAAATAATAGTGGAGCTGCACACTGGGACCGTCAGCATCTAAAGGAGAAAAATGGAGCCCCTTTACCAGTTTTGATGAAGGGCCCTGCTGTATTGTTATCCTTTCTTTCTCTTTAAAATGATAATTAATCTGCTGCATTTTTCAAGGTATTTATGTTTTGGACTGTGCTCACGGGTCACAATAACATTCTTTTCTATAACACAACATGCATCAACCATCTGCATTTATTTAACACCTTTTACAAAGTAAAATATGCCGAGGCGCTTCACAGAAGAGTTACCAGACAAAAGTTAACACCAAGCCGCATAAGGAGATAACAGGACATCTGAGCAAAAGCTTGATTAAAGAGGCATGCTTTAAGAGGTGTCTTAAAGGCAGGTAGGGAGGCAGAGAAGTTTAGGGAAGGAGTTCCAGAGCTTCCACATATGGATACTCATTTGCTTCACAGTAGCTACTAGTCCAGTTTTGGACTGTTTCTGAGTTTTAGATTGTCACAGTGCACCACATAGACACCAATTTTCTTATTTCAACTTGGAGTAATTGCCCTGCCCCATTGTTTCTGAAATAGCTACAAATTAAATCTGTTGGTGCAGGCTGATGTAAAGATGACTCTGATTGCCAGTAATTTCAGAATGCATCCACTACCTTAAGAAAAAGGCTGAATGTAAACAAAATTATAAATCAGCAGAGCAGTCAGCTAGTTGGGTCACTCCATTCCTCAGTCTGACAGCTTCTATACCACACAATGAAGGAATGTCAGCTAATAGATTCTTCCATTTAAACAAACTCATTAGGGAAGCGAGGTATTTCTCATTTATACACAGCCTGTATCAAGACTATGACTCATTGAAGGGTTCAAGTGACACCGCAAACCACAGAAGTCAAACTCACAAACGTTTGTTAATGTCACCTGTACACTTGAATGTGCTGGTTTTCAGTCACGCATTTATAAATTAGACTTATTCAGGTTTTAACAAAGGCTGAATGATGAAAAAGAACTAATTGTTGGAAGTGATAGCAACATGCTTGGAGACATATCATGAGACAGGATTGGCTATTACTGCATTTTGGTGTATGAATATGCAACCAATATAGGATATTAAAGCTTTGTTATTTATAGCATGGAACTAATTGAATGCATGCCAATTGATAGTCAGTATTTTGACCCATGTATTAGCTTGTCAGCAATTCACAAGACAAAGCAATTTTTTTTTTCTTGGAGCAGAGGTTGTCAATGTCAATCACTCTGAAGACTGCACTGGAGCTTGTCGGGGGTTGAGACTGTAACTAATCAGATATTACAGTTGCATGTAAATTTGAGGCAGAAAACATTAAAATGAGGTATTGGTATCTGAGAGACAGTCACAGGTGTTTTAAGTTAGTGTTTCTTCCAAAAGAAGTTATATATAAGAAATAAGCAGCTAAAATGGAGCATTTTCAAAGGAACTTTCTTGGCCATGCCCTGTTATTATCCTCTGTGACGGTTTATTTGCATCAATACTGTTTGTAGCCACATTTTGAGATAAGATGAATGTTCTCTGGTATGAATGCATTAATTGGTCTTACTTGGTAATTTGGGCGGGTGGGTAGTTAAAATAGGCAAATTATTTGCTATCATCTGTTTTGCAGTATCACCAAAGATCCATTTCATCCCCAAAATGTTTTGGATGAGGGGCTTATCCTCATAGATAATAAATTTCATACCTTCAGGATTCTCAGTTCTGCTCAGTAATTTTGAAATCATCCCTGCTGCTAACCGGTTATGAATGTTGGTTATGAGAAAATCTTGTCCCACTGCACTCTTCATGTAATTCCTTATCTTCACATGTCATTGACTCTATTCAAAGCTGTTTTAAGGTGTCAGTGTGTATGGGGCCGTGCCGACTTTTCGAAAGCTATTGCTCATCTTTTCTGAGTTTTTTAGGTTGGCATACATGCAACTGTAGAAGCTCTACCTCAGTTCCACTGAAATCAGCTGAGTCTAGGATTTTCCTGGTCTGTCATTTATTTGCAAAAATACACTTAGCAACAGATCCATTAGAGAAGCTTGCTTTATGAGGGCATTTCTCTGACTTCACACTCCCACTAGAGGGCTTCACATGCGAAGAGTGCGTATTAGGAATATATGTTCATGCAAATGTCCCATGCAGGATTTTGTAACCACTAATTTAATTGATCAGAAACATCATTTGCAGATTGCACTTGAGTCTCCACTATGTACCCTTGGCAGATGAGGCTCCATTGGATGTGGCCCATGGGGTATGGGGCTGGTCTCCCTGGCTACCTATCTTTCTTCCTGGGTATTCCCCAAGCCCAGGTGGCCATGGAGAGGGAACACACAGTGTCCTTTGGTACGCTTGAGATCTTCCATAGCTAGTAGATGTTTCAGGGAATAGAGTGTCCTTTGGATAGTCACAATAACATTATTGTTTAATTGATAATGCTCATTTTGGTTTTGTTGAGACTTTGTTGTCTATTTTGGTATCCTCTAGTTTGACTGGACCATATGTTCCTTATATTCATGGTGCCTTTAAAGGGGCATTTGTTATACTGATTCGTGTTTGGTGATGTTAGGGCAACTCAGTGCCATCCTTATTGGTCTATCAAAATAGGCCCGTCCTCTCCATGGACCATGAAGTCAGAAAATTATCCATTATAGATTTATCATTAAAGTTTATTGTAGTTTATTGTTGAGTTAATTATTCTGCATCCCTTTCCCAGTGATTGTAATGAAAGTACGAGAGATCATTGCACTCGGGAACTTTTCATAGAATAGTAAGTGATGGAATTATTTCTGTTACCCTTAAAATCTCTTGGGAAGGAAGTAATGAACAAGGTAATAAATGAACAAGGGAACTTTGTTAGACCTGAACTGAATCCAATTTGCTGTGGAAGCAGGTTGTACATTGGTACAAAACATCAAGGCATTAAAATGTATCAGATGTCAAGATCAAGGTCAGTACTCAGAGGTGGCCTGAGTTTAAGTTGAACATTAACAAAGATAGACTCGCACTTCTCTTTGAATAATGCATGGGAAGGAAGGTCATGGTTTTCAGTCCATTTCCTGATTAATTTAATCT
Organism: Heterodontus francisci; assembly: GCF_036365525.1. Classification (NCBI taxonomy): domain Eukaryota; kingdom Metazoa; phylum Chordata; class Chondrichthyes; order Heterodontiformes; family Heterodontidae; genus Heterodontus; species Heterodontus francisci. The sequence continues at coordinate 29,148,465 of NC_090378.1, read as the reverse complement.
TACACTATTCAATTTTAATTTATGAACTATGCATTACATTTAGATTCTCGTCATCCCAAAGTTTTAATGACATAAACGTTAATCTAAAATAAAATGTGAATAATCACTTTCAGCGTTATTTCACACTCCTTCGGATGGTGTCATTTTCCCAACTAAGTTAAGTGATTTCCAGTGAATTTTTGCTGTTAACAAATAATCACTGAGGCTAGAATTTGGTGTGCCCTGGTTTTTTAGCAGGTGGGGTGTCGTGATTCATGACTTGCAAAACCGTTTCTGAAAGGGGTAGGCTGCACGTAAAATTTGTGCATCCACCTTATTTCCGCAAATGCAGTATCCCATGCTGCACTCCTCTCTGTAGCATTGCCGGTGGCCTCTGCGCATTGCAGGGCACCAAGTAATGTTCTGAACAAACCAGGCAGCCTTCCCTTTTTAAAGGGGCAGTCCCTATAAAAGGGAAGCTGCACTAATGGACTGCAGACTGCTGCATAATAACTTTGGAACACTCAGGGTCAAAGGAGATCACGCAATATGCCAGGGAAAGGGCTCCCGGTTCAGTGAAGCTGCCCAGGGGACACTGGTGACAGAAGTGGAGGTCAAGAGAGAGGTCATGTTTCTGTTGGTGGCAGGAAGCCTTCAGGGCACACCCTCAGAAGGGAATGGAAGCAGGTGGCAAGTGCAGTTAATGTCTAAAATGTAATCCCAAGGACATGGGAACAGTGCAGAAAAAGTTTAATGATCTCACTCAGGTGGCCAAGGTAAATGAATGTATCTGCAACTCCATGGCAGCACTGCCAGACTGACCCAGATGATGCATCTGTTAGCCGCTGTCTCAGCTTCCACTGCAGTACAGGTTGAGGCCCCCCCAATGGTCTCACAGAAGGGAACCTGCCATGGATCTCCTTAGCAGCACTGGGCGTGATGCTACACTACTCAGTTCCACTTTTTTCATGTTTGAGATTTCTGTTATACTGGCTTCAATTCCCCTCTGTCCCTTTCCAAATTTCTGCATACTGATTTTGCTGATCGATTCGGCAGTTCTCTGCATGACACAGCATTTGCCTGGCAAGAGGGCAACCTGACAAGTCATTCTCATGACCATCAATCTATCCCTCTGTCAGCCTTTAATCCAAGGTCAGATACAGGAAGGGTGCTCACCTCTTCCATAGAACTGTCGTCTGGAACTCCAGTTGAATTCTCAGCAGGGTTGTTACCCACTTAGCAGCTGGGTAAACTGGAGTGATCTTGTGGTGAGTCACAGGAGATTACTCATGAAGGAACTTTTGTATTGAGGGGTTTCAAATAAGAAACCACTAGCTGAAAAGAAACACCTAAAAACTGAAGTCATAATCCAGTGCTTGTTGATGAACACTATGAAGTAAGCGACAGCAGCCTGGGAGATTTTTTCAGATATTTCTTTTCTTTAGCCTCTAATGTTGACTTTCATTCATGGCTCAGTTAAATGGAGGCTTAGCGATACAAACTCAATTGATTGTACTCAAATGTTTAGGCCACATAATTAGCACCCTACCAAATTCACGCCCATGAAAATGCATCAAGGACTGTGAAATCTCGGGTCCTCTGTGAAATCGGCTATTTTGTGTCCTTTGCACATTTTATTGATTGACACAAGGCTGAACTCACTGACAGGTAGATGAGGAAGGGCTTCTGGTGCAGTTTTGCGATTAGCAGTCTCAAATGCTGGTGAGAATGCCAGAATGAGCAAATCAAAAACAGCCTTTGCTGAAGCACATCGAGTGAAAGTATTTCGAAACCAAATTCTGCATACCAGAGGTGGAATACTGTTTTATACAAGCTCCAATGTTTTGTTGAATCATGGTGGGCAAATGTTCACTGCCACTTTGAGTACAAAAGTCATCACAGCAGCAAGATAGTATTTGGCACCGCACTGCTGGAAAACGAACATGCAAAAAAACAAGCAACAATTTCATCCCTTTTAAAGAAATACAGAGAGCTCAGAAATCATCAGTTGGTTACCATGGAATTTGTGGATGTATTTGCAACCACCAACATACCACTGGAAAAACTTGCTGGGGTATTCATTCAACGTTATGTACAAAATAGTAGTTGCTTGCCAAGTGCAAATGAATTACGACTGGACTACCTACTGAAGGTTTTTGCTACACATTGTGAGGAGATGAAGTCTCAGATTAACGCATGTGAGTCTTTTGCAATTATTTGTGATGAGTCCACTGATGAGCAAGACAACTATGTGCTGCATATTTTGTTTGATTTTATGCCTGGTAAGGCCGAAGATGTACAGGAAAGCTAACAACAGTGCTCACAGACTGCGTCTGCTTAGAAGCTGTTAATTACACCATAGTTTCCCAAGCGATAATCAAAACCATATCAAAATGCAGCGCAGGTTTCAACAAAGTGTCTGCTTTCATTAGTGACAATGCAACTTACATGACAAAATCTTTCAAATCTGATCCAAGGTGTAATACCTAACGCTGTCCATAATACATGTAATGCACATTTAGTTTCTCTTGTTAGTGAGATGTGGAAGAGTGAGTTTGCTAAAGTTGACAAACTGGTCGGCTACATTAAAACGATCTTCAAAGCTGCCCTAGCGGCAAGCTTCGATACAGGCAACGTGTTGCAAATGCAGCTGAAATAGCTGAAATAGGGGAACAAAACTCCACACTTCCTCCACGGCCAGTAATTACACGCTGGAATTCTTGGTTTCAGGGAGTACAGTATCATGCAGTTCACCTGAAATACTACTCAGTCTTTGTATCAGAAGAACTCACACTGACACCAAAAACACAGGTTTTAACAGACATTGTAACCCTTCTAAATGATGCTCAGCTTAATGAGGAGATTCACTTTGTTGCCAAGAATGCAACATGACTGATGGATTTAATCACTTTGTTTGAATCTTGACACTTCACAAAGCTTTCAATAAAGTAATGGATGTACTGTTCTGCGCTGAAGAACAGTCAAATGAACAACAAGCTAATGCTAAATTAAATGCGTGTGCCCAACAGGTCTTTTCCTGTATGGCAAAGAAGCTCAAACAATATTACTGCTATGGGGAAGAGTCGAGTGGTGAAGAAAAAGGGGCTCAGAGGTTTCAACAACCTTCTGCAGCATTTCTGAAAGTTATGTGCATCTTTGGCACTGCACAAATGCACCTGTTGATGACGCATTTAAACTCAGTTGATGCGAGTCCTGGCTTTGACAAGAACTGTAGGCTGGAGATTCCTGCTTATAAAAGCATTGCAAAAGAAGTGGATTGTATTTTGCCTGTTCTTCAGTTTTGGAACTCTGTGGAATGCAGAATCCCCACCTTACAAGGCTAGCACCATGCTGTCTGACAATTCCAACAAACTCTGTGGATGTGAAGAGAGCTGTGTCTAAATACGGACAGGTGTTCACAGTGCAGAGACAGGGAATGAAGAGACAGACAGTTGTAGGTTGCTCCATGCTCACATTCAACCACTGACTTCAGTGAATGAAGAACATTTCTCGCCAGCTTTCTAAAATAGTTTTTGAGTATACAATAAATGCCATTTGAAACAAGAAATCTTCTTTGTCTATTTTTGTTTTAAATAGATCACTTTCATGGATTGTTGCGGAACCATGACATTTGCGATTTATATACATGAAATTGTAAAATTCGCGATTCTTAAAATGCCGTGACCGTGAAATTTGTAAAATTTGACCATGATTTTGGTTGGGCTCTACGCATAATGTTGACAGACCAATAGACTGCACTATTTGTGACATATATTTTTTCAAAAGTCAGAACAATGGCAGAACTTTATACTGCATTGATATTGCAGGAACTATTTGAGAGCAGAACCTACTGCTGGAGCAGTGCAAACTAACAACACTGTTCTATAATGTTAGCACTGTATCTCATCCAAACTGGGGGAAAGTGAAGCATTCCACATGTATACTGTAATGCACATAGAGAGCTCCACTCATCAGCAACGGAATGCTGGTGAAATGTTATATGTATAACAGGTGTATTAATGCATATCTTTGTTTATATGTCATACAATGCAATTTCAATCTCTTCAAGTAAAGAAGGTCATTTTTAAATCTGTTTTAAAGTTACTTTTAAGGTCCCTTTGTCCAACTTTATTTTGAAGTAGTAATCTGGGTTTATTTTATCTGTCTTTTAATGCTGCATATGTGCTCTGACCAGTGCACTGTGAAGCTTTGCATTTGGTGTGTAGAATTTTCATCTTGAAAGATTAGTTTGCATCACATCTTCTTTAATACCTTTCAAACAACAAATGAACTACTTCCCTTGCTAAGAATCTTATTTACCCAATCTTTGTACCATAATCTGCTTTTATGAGCTGCGGCCCAATGAATGTTACAGACTAAGTACAAAGACGTCAGTAGATTATAAACAATTAACTAATACTGTCCACCTGAATGCTTCAGTGAGAAGGAGGATTTTATACCACTTCTGGAATTATTTAATATGTCCGAGTGGATATTAGTTTGCTGTCCTTTTAAAACAACAAAACTCTTAAATAAGAATTCTGAAGAAGGGTCACTGACCTGAAATGTTAACTCCGCCTCTCTCTCCACCGATGCTGCCAGACCTGCTGAGTATTTCCAGCATTTCTTGTTTTTATGTTAAATAAGTACGTTTTATTTGTTATTCATTCTTCTTCTCTTGGTACAGTATTCTTACAAAATCCTTTAATTTAAAGAATAGCTGGTGTCCCTCAACAAATTTAGAAGTGATTTAGAATCCTTTTTCTCCTGTAAGTGGTCAGCTATATGTGCTTGTCAGCGACCCACTTACAGGACATTTCCGATACCACTGTGTATCAAGCTGCAAGCTGATTATGTGACCTGTTCGTCATATGACTTACTCCCACTGGGTAACGAGCTACAGGCATGTCATATTCGTCATGTGACTTACACCCAGTGTTAGTCACATAACTTGCTTCTACTGGGTAACCAGCTGCAAGCAGGTAGTGTTCGACATGCACCCAAGCTTCAAGGAAGTAAACAGCTTGCCTTGCAAATTTCGGGCTGAATTTAGTCAGCCTGTTTGGAGTGGGAATGGAGGTGTGGAGGGTCAAAGAATAGCGTCGCAAGTGTCCGCCTGGAAATCCGACATCGCGATATTGGTTCTGGATTTAGTCAGCGGCAGGAAAGCACCAAGGCGGTGTTGCTGTCTCAATGTGATGGGACTGCCATTTAAATTGTATAACAGTTACTTATAATTCATTTGCATACAATGGTTCATAATTTAATAGGGGATTAAGTTGATGATGGGCGGCCCTCATGTGCCTTCAGATTCCCAGCCATTGAAAGATGGTGGCACCGAGGTGAGGCCTCAGTGCTGCGATGGTTAGGCAGTATGACCAGCACTAGATAGGGAAAGAGTGGGGAGCAGATGCCACTGTCGGCCTGCAGTACTGTGTGCTCTGCATGTGTGGGCTTGGTCTTGGGTGGACAGCACAGGTGGCCATACTGCTGGGTCATCTGCATGGGTGGCCAGACTATCGGGTGAGAGGGTTGGCTCTCAGCAAGGGTGGGCACTGAAGACCATCAGCATGTAAGCCGAGAGGAGTAATAAAAGCAAAGAAGCCAAGGTAACTTTGTGTTTGCAAGAACAGTGCTCTGGAGGCCTACTAATCACCTGGCATGGGTCTCATACACCCTGTCTTTGTGGACCCCAGCCACCTTCATCAACAGGAAGGGCTTTCATTCCATCAACATTCAACTGGTCTGCGACCACTGAAAGCATTTCCTGCAGATATGCGCCCACTTCCCGGGAAGCAGCCATGATGCCTACATACTACGACAGTCCTAGTTGCCACAGCTTTTCGGACCCCCTCTTGCCTTCAGGGATGAATTCTCAGGAACCAGGGCTATCCTTTGAAGACATTGCTACTCACGCCTGTGAGGATCCCTTGCAATTCAGCAGAGGAGAGGTACAACAATTGCCCCGCCTCCACGCGAACGAGCATCAAGCAGTCCATTGGGCTGCTGAAGATGAGATTCCGGTGCCTGGATCGATCTGGTGGAGCACTGCAGTATGACCCAGCGAAAATCTCATGTAACGTGGTAATCTGATGTGCTCTGTACAATTTAACACTGCAGAAGGGGGGAGGCCTTGCATGATTGATCGCCACTCTTCAACTGACAAGGAGGGTGATGAGCAAGCAGCAGTGGATGTTGAACCCCTCGCACTGCAGGCCAGGCACATTAAGCAATGGGCCAAGGAGGCAAGAGACAGTCTCATACCTACCCACTTCCAGTCACCATGATGGCCTCTTGGATGGAAAGCAATAATGACTCACTTCAATGTATTCAATGTCACCTCCTTTCTTTTTGGGTTCCGTGCCTAGCCCCTAGCTGAACCATGCACTTTGGCCCATGCTTACCAAAGGAAGGCTGTGCTTACACTGGCAGCCACTAAGGGAGAAGGGTAATGTCAGCATCTTACAATTTAAGGCATGAAAGAATAACCATTTTACACAATGAATGTTAACTTCAATAACAAAATAACTTTATATCACAATACAAATGGTAAATGACAAACATCCGTGAAACCCCAAGTGCCTCTAGGTGGTTTTCTTTATACATTTACGATTGCTTCTATGAGATGTGAACCCAGTGACAGCAGCTGGGCTGGAGGCAGGCTGCTGATCAGACTGCTCCTTGGACTGTGATAATTGCGACTGCCGTCCTCGGGCTGCCTGAGGCCTGGAGGGCCCTGGCTGCCTGAGGGTTCCTGCACAGGTGCAGGACTCTCCTCAGGTGTTACGGCTGCCGGAGCTGGGCTCACTGGTGGCGCAGTTGAGGAGCCTGTGCCAACACTCAGAGCATCCTGAGGGGAGCCCCCAGCTGTGGAGGTCAGCCTTTACTTTTCTCTTTCAAGGCTCGCTTGGACCTCCCTGATGACCAGCGCAGGACGAGGAGCTGGAGAAGACTCCAGGCCCCTCGTCCTTCTCTCGCCTTGCCACTGCTGCATAGAGCTCATGGCCAAGGCGATGATGTGCAGGTCTGTGTGTATCTGTGGGTTCTGGCTCTCCAGGAGGGTCGCCAACCTCTTGATGGAGGAAACCATAAGCTCACATGCCTGAGGCATGGCAGCAGTCATGGCATGGATGGACTCCTCCATTGTCCATTCATGGCTGTGCATGGCTTCTGGTATGTCTGCCAGATGTTGCCTTACCTCTCTCTGAAACTCCAGCATGCCCTGTGCTGTCGATACCACAGACTCATCATCAGCCTGGGGCTCAGCATAGGCCTGGCCAGCCATAGTCCTCCGACTGTCAGAGGTCTCGGCTGTCTCAGCCTCAGCCAGCTGCTCAGACGTGTGTGTGGTGCTCTTACCAGCTTGTGACCCTGATTCTAAAGCCAAGTGTAGACCCACCGAGGTGAAAGTATCTGTGCTGGTGGAAGGTGCAGGTGAGTCATGTGATGGTGCATCCTCTGACTGCTCCTCTTCAGAGGTTGATGTTTGTCCCCCTTCTGATGCAGTCTTCTGCGGGCGCCAACCTGCATGAACGAACACAAACATTTGTGGGTTAGGCATTGCAGGTCTCGTCATGATATCCATGCATGATGTGGGCCTCCAGAATTGTGTTGGATGCTGATTGAAGACAGTCCTCACTCTGTTGCGCAGAGACTCCAGTCTCACCATCTGCGATTGAGCAGCCGCCTTGAGTCATTGCTAGCTCCAGTGCTTCATTTTCAGCTGCCGAGAGAGGCCGTATGTCTGCAATTCCTCCTCCAGTCCTTGAGGTTTCCCTGTTGTTATGGTCCCGCTTGTTCTGCAAGTGAAAAGAGGGAGAGCTACAGGACACGTGTGTTAGTGACAGCCGCTCATTCCCTGCTGAGTTTCCTATATGGCTCATACCCACATCAGCTCACAGGGGAGGTAATGGTGGGGGGGGGGAGCTTCATTAGATAGTGGCCTGTGGCCGAGATGCATCCATGCATCTGGCAGGATGTGGTGCGGCCTAACCCATTTGCAAGCACATCTGTGGTGCCTGCATTCCATGTCGTGCTGCCTCCCACATAGCCACATGCAATTCCCAAGAAGGAGAGTGGTGCGGAGCACTCACCTTGGCAGACCGAAGGAGGTTGCTGACTCTCTTCCTGCACTGGACCCATGTTCGGGGAGTGACCCTACGGCTGCTGACCTCCTCTGTGATCTCCATCCAGGCTTGCTTGGTCCAGGAGTCACTCCAACACCAGTTTCAGCAGTAAACAGCAAATGACTTTAAGGAAGCAATAAAAGCAGGATGGTGCCTGCACCTGCTCCAGAATCATCCAACGCTGCATTCGGCATCTCAAATCCCACCCCATCGCGTAATTGATCGGGCCCAGTGCCTCCATTATTATAATTGGATGCCCGCCGCACAGGTGGCGAGCAGCAACGGCACCCACTTCTGGGTCCGCCGCTGGCACCCGCGACAGGAACACTAAATCCAGTCCTTCATTTGGCCTTCACTTGGTGTCTCCATCGTGACTGGAATGGTTAACATATACTGGTGTAATCCTGTGGCCTATCATATGGCTGCAAAATGATCACTTACAGTTTCCTTTTTTGATTTTTTTTCTTTTTTTTGATATTTCTGTTTTAATAGAGTGTGCTGATGACATCAGCTGGGGAGTAGCTTCATGAAGAGTTTTGTGGCAGTTGAATTAACATTAGTATTGACATGAATCAGGTGGTTATAAGCATGTGCTCATGATGTACATGTTAATTCTCCTTCATTGTATCATTTGGATGGTATCTCCTCCTGCTAACTCCCTCAGCCATCCCATGAGAATGTACCACTTAAATAAGAACACTACTGACCCATTTGTGACCAAGCCTCTAAACTACTCTAGTAGGCATGCAATTTATGTGGACTGTGCAGTTGAGTTTCTTGTCAATAGTGACCCCCAATATGTAGATGTTAGGGGACTGAACGATGTTAAGCCATTGAATGTCAAGTAGAGATGGTATAAAGCTCTCTCGAATGAAAAATGTTAAATTATGATAGCAAGTTGAAGGAATTTAGTTTGTATCTCTTGAGATTAGAAGGTTGAGGGTGGTCTAATTGAGGTAATTAAAATGATCAAGAGATTATATAGGGTAGCTACAAAGAAATTATTTCCTCTGGTGGGGGAATTTGGAAAAAGGGCCAGTTCGAAGTGAATTTTTCACACAAAGGTTTGTGGAATTCTGGAACTCTCTTCCTTAAAAGGCTGTGAATGCTGGGTCAATTGAAATTTTCAAGACTGAGATTTGCATTGTGTCAGGGTATCAAGTGATATGGAGTGAAGGCAGTTAAATAGAGTTTAGATCTCGATTGCTGTGATCGAATAGAATGGTGGAACAAATTCAAAGGGCTGAATGGCCTATTCCTGTTCCTATGTAGATGTAATCACAACCTCCAACACATTTTTGTGTCTGCGCATATCAGTTCCTGTTCTCACTCACCGAACTTAAGTCATGAAAGTCGCAAGATGATAATTTTTCTCAGTTAATGACAAATTTGGAACAGGATCCTAAAACAGGCATTAAAGTCCTGCTTTGTTTATTCAAAACCATGAGCACCTGTTTCAGGCTTCCAGTATATTTGAAAGTCATTTGTTTCTAATTTGGCAGCCGTGCAGTTCTGGAGGAGATAGGGCTCGAAATTTGCCCCCCAGCAAAAATGCGTCATCCAAAGACGAGCACAAAGAGGATTAATTTTCCCCCAATAAAAACACACTAAGAGGCTTACCTTTCTGATTTAGTTCTCAAAAGAAACTCAACCAAAATTATCAACTCACCTTTTCTCACTATCAATGCTAACCGACCTGATGTGTTTTTTTTTTCAGCTTCTCTATTTTTGTTTCAAGAGAAAAAAACACTTGGCTCATCAAAACTCATTCCTTGAGAATCCAAACGCTCTCAACCAGGCATTTGACTACATTTGAACACCTTGATGATTTTGTCCCTCACTTTGGCTGGCTAGCAGATCATTCGAGACATGTAACTTCTTTTCAATAGTTTCATTATCATATCAATTTCAAACTTACTTTTCACTAACTAAAGTTTATGTTCTCTGGTCTTAACCAGTTTCATGTACTCTGAAGTAATATTTCAGTTTGCCTATACCATTTCATATCTTATAGACTGAAATGAAGTAACCTCCTTAAATGCTTTCTTTTTAGACAGTAAATCTTCACCTTATCCGACCAAACTCAAGCTCAGACCAGGGCAGGGGAATAGACAATTTTGATTTAACTATATCACACAGAGGGAGGCGAATATGTGCAATGGATCACCCTGGAAAACAGAGGAGATGGTTAGTGTCAACAAATTCAAGAGGGAGCTGAATAGTTTTTTGACAAGTGATTTAGAGGATAGGAGACACAATGCAACGTGGTATTTTACGAGGCCAAATAGAACTTGCGGAGCTTTTCCATTCCAGTACATTCCTTTGCTGCTATTCAATTTTTCCTCATGGCATATTACATAGGATTGTCTTGTTGTTCTTCTCTGTACCCTTTCCAATGTCTGCATATTGGCATGGTTACTGGAAAGGAACACAATACTTCATCTGTGGTCAGACCAGTACATTATAAAGATAAAGCTTTATAATTATTTAGTTGTCCCATCTTTCATGATCTAGGGCAGGTATGTAAGACACTTAGTAAAGCAAGATTAAAACTTGCTGTTGTTGGCAGTAGGTCTGGATTATAGACAGAGAGAACAGTTAGTGGAGGAACTGTGAAGTTTATGCAAATAATAGTTAAACATTGCTCCAGATTGAAATCTTTTGTTTTAACTGAATTTCACTGTATTGACAGTTAGTATTTAGCTAGAAGTTTAGAAGCTGCTATTCTAGCAGTGAATATTAATGGAAGCAGGTGCTTTTTGTCTTGGTGTGAATTGACTGCAACATGTTTCTATAAATAGATCATTCTATTTCTCTTAAAACTGACATCCATAAGTTATGCCAAATTTATCTTGCTAACCTTCTGCAATATGTGGTGTTGTAGTCTGAGTATCCTAAGGGGCCAATCCAAAAATTTCAAAAGAAGCACAATATTTAACTTGGGCAAAAAAAGACAGAACTCTAGATTTGGACACAATCACACAATGATATATTAAACACTCTGAATGCAGATTTAATTGCAATCATGTTTGAAAGATTTTACAGAGAATGTTATCAGAAAGAATGAATTGTACACATCCACACAAAATTTATAAAGGTACAGAACTTTCCAAATAAACTTTAAAAATGTAGCCTTATTTTTGTGTTTTTATTGGTTTTGTAGCTCATTTGAATATCAAAATGACACAAAAGGCCCATTAAATTCTTTTCAATATGGATTTTTTCAGTTTGTTTTATATTCTAGTTTGCTTTTCTTTAAGAGTTGACCATAAATAGATTTTATTTTAGGCACAATGCATCTTCCTTTAGATCTGCAGTAATGACCTTAGTGGTTCAGAATGTACATTCGAATGGTTAGACATACTGTCACTGCCACTTTCAGTCAAATATTTGACATGCCACATCATTCTGTCAGTGCAGTCATTTGTGCTGCATCATTAAATGCATTTTACGAAAGTGTAACATTCACACCTCTAGTCTGGTTACTTGAATTGATCTTTGGTTCTGTGAAATAGTCAGCTCCTTTTTGTTTCTATTTCAGTTTAGTTTTGTGATCGCTACCACCTTCTGACTCATGGTTTCCTCTGTATATGGCTGCATGTAACTTTTTCCAAATTGGTGTAACTTTTTAAGCAGAATGATTCTTCTTTGTAGGAGAGGACTTCTATTCAGTTTCCAAAAGGAAATGATCGGACGTATACACCCAGCACATCAGAAATAATGCACAATAGACTCTTTGTGAGGAATGTTCAATGTATTAACCCCTCCATTACTAAACTTTATCAAGTTGCTAAGTTCTACCAGAATGATATAACTAAATGACTACTAAATGAGGCATGCCAGTAACTGATCTAATAATAATTTATACTTATTTAGCACCTTTAGAGGAACAAAATGTCCCAAGGCATTTCACAGGAGTGTTATTAAGCAAAATTAGAGATCATGCACAGCAATATAAACGAATCAGTGAAACAGCAAACATTTCTGAAATTCAATAGGTCCTTATAACCATGCGTGAGAAGTGAGGGGACATCTAGTTGGGTATAAGTGCATAAGAATGGGGTAATGTTCAGAAGTGGAGGCCCAAACTTTCCTCATGAGTTCTGTAACTTTGACAGTTGCCCCGTCTCTCTGTGTCAGATCTGGGATTTTCTAGTGAGTCTCATAAGGGGCAAAATCTTTCCCTGCCCTTTGCAAGGCCAGTGACATCAGAGAGTGGCTCTGTGGTTATTTGGATGGGGCAATATGGCAGCAGGGACACTCTATGCCTGGAGTTAATGCTTTTTTGGTTCAGTCAGAACCTGGTGTATTATTGAGAGAGATGAGGTATACAGTCCTCCAGATAGACACAAATAGGACCCACCAAAGCAGAGTGAATGTCCCAGGCCAGGGAAATAGGCTGCAATTCCACAAACTGGGAGATTGTATTTTTTTAAAAAAATCTGGCTTAGTCTCCTTACACAGGGGGCCAGGGAGGGGCACAATGGGGTAGGTGCCATTTTTTCTGGCTGCATGGGGCAGGAAAGTGTCAGCAGTGGCACAGGTGCCAGCTGACCCAATGCAGATTAGGTGCCCTCCCACTGACCTTACCAATTCTAATGCGGTCGGTGCTGGATGACACCAGTAGGCACGATTTCAGTGTACTACGACCTGCAGAGGTTCAGCACCTGAAACCTTAACCTTCCTTTTCCTGTTACAGATGTTGACAGACCAGTTGTGTATTTTCAGCATTTTCTGTTTTAATTTTGGGCCAAAGTTACCTTTTGAACATTGAGAAATCTGAGAATAGCCCTGTTCAATAGAACACCTTCAGATCACAACAATATTTTAATGAGAGTTTTCTAACAAACGTCAGCCCTGATGCCATGCACTGAATGTCAAACTGATCTGTACAGGACATTTTTTAACGCAGAAATCTTTTTAATTCATAGAGGAACCTCATATCATAATCTATTTAAATATTTTCTTTAACTATATAAAACAAAAAATCTGACGTGGAGGAACAAGGGGAACCACAATGAACTGGAAAACTGTCGCTTAAAGTTTCTCAGCTGATTTAATTGTGTTGAGATCAAGACACTACTTGTGAAGAGATCATCCTGGTGCAGACACACTGAAAGACGTTCAGGATCAATACTAACAGGAGTTCATTGAGAGGTTCAAGCAGTTACGTGTAGCACATAAACACTTATTTATCTTCAAGAACAGGTCTATAGGGAGACATGCTGAGTGCCTGCTTTGTCAGTGATCTCAAAAATCACAACAGAATTAATGAACTGATTGAACTTATATTAAAGGTATACAAAGTCTCAGCCATGATTATATAACCTTGCATATATATCAATCAAAGCCTTTAATAAGTACTGTCTTGATGAGATAATATTTAACCAGGTTGATTTGGGAACCATTGCTGGAATTAGTTTGACTAATTCCATATGAAAGGGCGTAAAAGTTTGACAAGTTCAACAAACAATACAAAAGTACTGCAGAAAAAAAGATTTATCATTCTATAAAAAGCTTGGAATTGGTCTTACCTCAAAGGCAGTACAGAGGTGGAGTCTTTCCCCCCAGTTGTTCAGTGAAGTGCTAAGTCTGGGAGCTCCTCAGAACTGGACTCTCACAGCTGGTAAATGCCGTAATATATCATCATATAAATTCTTCAGGTCACAGCCTGGCACAGGAAATCATTTAGTGGAATAATGAAAGCTACAGTTTAAAACCACACAGTTATGCTGCAGAAATGAGCCACATATCAACATTTATGTTCTAAACCTGTATAAAGTTCTGCTGCTCTAGAAAATGGTACATTTAACAGACAGCTGCTTTGGAGGTCATTTTGGGAGTTCCCAATTATTTTATCAACTTTCTTGTTGCATATGTGTCACTTGCATGCAAGTTTGGTTGAATATAAACTGAAGCATATCACCATGAATCTGTAGACAATGGCATTCTACTTTTTTACATTTAAATAGCATTATGAAGAACATTGGGCTGGATTCTGACACTAGAAATGGTCATGCAGTTTTGGACATTAGCTCAGAAGTAAACAGTGTCATGAATAACCATAAAATTAACCTCTTGATTTTAACAAGGGATGGTTAATTCTCCACAGCATTTACAGAATAGGCAGGAACTGAATGGTAAGGGATCTGCGCTGTCCAAATGGAAAACCCTTGACTTTGCCAATACAAGGTCAGGTGAATTTTTATATTTCTACTGAGTATCCAATGTGGCTAGTGGCACTCATTGTAAGGTCCTATCTGTGGGCAAGATATTCTGCATGACTGCAGGGACGTAAAGGTCTATAGCAGCAGTTTAAAGAGAGGTAGATGTTTCAGTGAAATCAGGAACATGGAGCAGAGATCTACAGAACACCATGGCTCACTGATGTGTCTACAATAGTGCTATTGAAGGAATTATGGCCTATTTTAGCACAAGGGAATGGTCCACATAGGTAGCTCTTCAGAGTGTAATAAAAGGAGAGACCCACCATGTAAATGCTGTTGAACCACTCATAGACTGTGGCTATAAGTGTGGTAAAATTCAGAGATTAGATAGGTAAAGTACCCACCATTATCTTATATTAGGCAAAGTCTATCTGCATCCCCCAATACTATCCATTGAATGTTTGCCATGCATTTCCATTCAAACTGTGCAGCAGCAACTTATATCTGTAATTCTTTCTACACTCACATCTTTAGAGGATTTCGCTCCCAAAATGTTTCCATCTGAAACTTTCCGCCTGGTGCATGCACATGTAATTACACCAACAGCGGACTGCACGATGGCCTCTTGGGTCTAGCTATATGTGCTTCTGACACTTCTCATTGCCCAACTTTGTTTTTCTGTTTGCAGGCCAAGGTATCACAAAACAGAAGAGAGCAAGGTATCACCTTTGCATGTATTATTTACTATTGAGACCTTGCTTGCATGGTCTAAATCAAGTTTCTCAGCTGCAGCACTCTTGGGGATATTGCAGGCAAAACATGGAGACAATTTGTCCCTCTATTCAACATGTTATTTTATTATAGCAAAGCTTTCTATTGGACACTTTGTCACTTTGACAGATAAATGTGAAAGAAGATTGGAAATAGTGGAAAGTTAAATAAAAAGGATACAGGAGAATTCCTAACATGGATGACTGTCAATCTTTGGACAAAAAAAACTCCCAGATGACTTGCAGAGCAACAAATAACAAACAGCAAACCACATGTGACTACCTTAAAAGTGAGCAGACACGTTAAATGATTGCCACAAACATTTAATGACATAAATGTCAAAGACCAATCGACTAAATTTAATCTGGCTTTCAAAGCAGCAATATGTTGGAGCATTAATAAGCAGTCACATGGAAATGACAGCACAGAACCAGGCCATTCAGCCCGATTGGTTCATGCTGGTCTGTATGCTTCACACGAGCCTCTTCCCAACCTACTTTATCTAACCTAGAGATGGTCATGCAAATTTGACCATGAGCTCAGAAGTAAAATGTGCCACTAGCAACCATAAAATTAACCTCTTGATTTTAAAAGGGACAGTGAATTATCAGCATAACCTTTTATTCCTTTCTCCCTCATGTACTTACCTAGCTTCCCCTTAAATGCATCTATGCTGTTCACCTCAACTAATGTTTGTGATAGCAAGTTCCACATTCTAACCACACTCTGGGTAAAAAATGTTTCTCCTCAATTCTCTATCGGATTTATTGATGGCTAGCTTATATTTATATTCCTAGCTTTGGATTGCCCCAGCAGCAAACATTTCTCTACGTCTAACCGAACAAATGACTTCATAATTTTACGATTACACCACCTTTCAGCCTTCTCTTTTCTAGAGATTTTGAAGAAAGTACCAGTTACCTGGCTTCAGACAGAGTTGTGACTAGATGGAGCAAAGACTGGTAGCCAGGATGCACTGTCAAAACAACAACTGGTCTCTAACCTCTCCATTATGAAAGGTATTTGAGGAATATAAAATAACTTCTATATATTGTATTTTTTCATAGTAACTCTGTACTATTAGGTGATAACGAGCCAGTGGTAAAGTAATAGGTGGTCCACTTTGGAGATGTGTATTGTACCTGCTTTTGAAAGGAGTTAAAACCTTGAAATTACTCTTCACAACATTAGTGTATGTATGATATTTTAATGGAAGTGTTAAATCATTTATTTAAAAAAGTTATTGCAGCATTAAAAGCCAACTAAGTGACCTGTGGAAGATGAGGGATGGTCAGGGCAACAAATAGAGCTTGCCATTCCAAAAAGTGAAGCATAAAAAGGTAAGTGAGATATGGGGTATAGGGAGATTACATCTTTGTCGATGGGCTTGCAGTTTTGTGTGGCCCACACACCCGTTGTGGCATGTGGACCTGGTGTCCTATGTCAAAATCTGGTATCCTATGTCCTGTGATAAGCATTCTGTCACTTCTTCTTTGGCCTCCTTATCTCGAGAGACAATGGATAAGCGCCTGGAGGTGGTCAGTGGTTTGTGAAGCAGCGCCTGGAGTGGCTATAAAGGCCAATTCCAGAGTGACAGGCTCTTCCACAGGTGCTGCAGAGAAATTTGTTTGTCGGGGCTGTTACACAGTTGGCTCTCCCCTTGCGCCTCTGTCTTTTTTCCTGCCAACTACTAAGTCTCTTCGACTCGCCACACTTTAGCCACGTCTTTATGGCTGCCCGCCAGCTCTGTCGAAAGCTGGCAACTGACTCCTACGACTTGTGATCAATGTCACAGGATTTCATGTCGCGTTTGCAGGCGTCTTTAAAGCGGAGACATGGACGGCCAGTGGGTCTGATACCAGTGGCGAGCTTGCTGTACAATGTGTCTTTGGGGAGCCTGCCATCTTCCATGCGGCTCACATGGCCAAGCCATCTCAAGCGCCGCTGACTCAGTAGTGTGTATAAGCTGGGGATGTTGGCCGCCTCGAGGACTTCTGTGTTGGAGATACGGTCCTGCCACCTGATGCCAAGTATTCTCCGGAGGCAGCGAAGATGGAATGAATTGAGACGTCGCTTTTGGCTGACATACGTTGTCCAGGCCTCGCTGCCATAGAGCATGGTACTGAGGACACAGGCCTGATACACTCGGACTTTTGTGTTCCGTGTCAGTGCGCCATTTTTCCACACTCTCTTGGCCAGTCTGGACATAGCAGTGGAAGCCTTACCCATGCGCTTGTTGATTTCTGCATCTAGAGACAGGTTGCTGAGCCTAGGTAGGTGAACTCTTGAACCACTTCCAGAGCGTGGTCGCCAATATTGATGGATGGAGCATTTCTGACGTCCTGCCCCATGATGTTCATTTTCTTGAGGCTGTTGGTTAGGCCAAATTCATTGCAGGCAGCTGCAAACCTGTCGATGAGACTCTGCAGGCACTCTTCAGTGTGAGATGTTAAAGCAGCATCGTCAGCAAAGAGGAGTTCCCTGATGAGGACTTTCCGTACTTTGGACTTCGCAAGGTTGAACAACCTGCCCCCTGATCTTGTGTGGAGGAAAATGCCTTCTTCAGAGGACTTGAACGCATGTGAAAGCAGCAGGGAGAAGAAAATCCCAAAAAGTGTGGGTGCGGGAACACAGCCCTGTTTCACGCCACTCAGGATAGGAAAGGGCTCTGATGAGGAGCCACCATGTTGAATTGTGCCTTTCATATTGTCATGGAATGAGGTGATGATACTTAGTAGCTTTGGTGGGCATCCGATCTTTTCTAGTAGTCTGAAGAGACCACGTCTGCTGACGAGGTCAAAGGCTTTGGTGAGATCAATGAAAGCAATGTAGAGGGGCATCTGTTGTTCACGGCATTTCTCCTGTATCTGACGAAGGGAGAACAGCATGTCAACGGTCGATCTCTCTGCACGAAAGCCACACTGTGCCTCAGGGTAGACGCGCTCGGCCAGCTTCTGGAGTCTGTTTAGAGTGACTCGAGCAATTCTGTCACTAAAAAGGTTAAATGTCTACAGATCACCCGGGCTGATGGTGCAAACGTTGACTTCAGCAGCACAGTAAGGCTTTGCACCTTCCAGAGGAGCAGGGCCCTAAGATGGTCATTGGTGCCTCTATCGGTACAGATGCAGAAATATCCAGCTGAATATATAGGAAATGTGTGCAGTATTGTTTGTATGGTGACGCAGTGCTGTGGAATTTGTCCTGCACTTAAGATGTGTGGGTTAGAGGGTAGAATAGGAGGATTCCTTAGCAATAGGAATCCAGCCTATTGCAGAAATGCATCTTCCAGAGCTTTCATATATTCTAATATTGTAATTAGTTTATCATGGTAGAACATAGGGAAATAATAGGGAGTCATCAGTTAATATGATACAAAAATCTTTGGGACTAATCCAGTGTTACTTTTGTAGCGTTTTTGTGGAGACAGCAACATCATGCGAACATATCAAATGTTTGTCCTCTAATATCATTAACAATAATTTCTTTATAACCTATGATATGAAAACCATATTACCTCTTCTTGGCCACTAGAGGACCTGATTGAGCTAGAAAAATAATAGCTCTCTCTGCATCAGTGAGTAGGTTTGGTTAGTTGTCTAAGCTCTGATTCTACCTTCTGTACACCTTTGTAAAGCAGACATGGCATGAAGGAACAGTGGGTAAATTGAGTTGAAGTACAGATCATTCATGATACAGAATGGCGGAACAGGCTTGTGTGGCTGAATGGCCTACTCCTTTTCCTATGCTCCTCATAATCTCTACAAGTATAGAGTTTAACACTTTCCGATATGACACGATCAGTAGTTTGTTCAAGTACCATCATCCCACCACAGATAAAAATTAGCTCAAGCTATACTGTGTAGCTCAACACGCAATATAAATATATTCATAGTTGAGTCAAAGGGGAGGCATGCCTGAGTACAAAGTGCTGCGTATTTTACAATGCAAGTCAAAGCTGACAGCCAATAACTATATGCGTTCTGATAAAAGGCCATCAACCTGAAATGCTAACTCTGTTACTCTCTCCACAGATGCTGCCAGACCTGCTGAGTATTATCAATTTTCAGTGCACAGGTCAGATTTTGCAAGGTCTCTCTTGAGTAGGGTCTTGCTGATGGCAGACGTGGACTGTAAAACTGTGGCCTCATCAGGCCACACATCCAATTTGCAGCGTGCCACAGTTTGCGGTGGTAGGTTTGGGAAGAGTAAAGATGAGGCCTCATTTAAATAGATAATTACATAAAACTGATTCCCTACTGAATCTTCTGTACTCCATCTTCAGCGAAGCCTGATTCATAGTGTGCACCTGGCCCATATAAAATGGACATATGGGGGTTCAGGGACATGATTTGCTCAAGAAGGCTTCTGAAAGGGAAATGACCATTTAATTTGCTGGTAAAAGTCTTCATTTTCTACAAGTTTCAATTTATATTAATTATATTTGTTGCATTTTATTCCATGCATCAGTTGGTATTACTGGGTTTTGCATTTTGGGATGTTTTTCTGCCCATGCTTTCCTTAATTATTCTTGGTTTCTGCAGGACCCCAACTGCCAAGAACGAGGCACATAATTTCACCACATGGACATTAAACTTAAAATGGTTGCTGGGAAGAAAAGAGGGCCTATCACAAGGAATTGCCAGGCCCCTCACCGGAAAGATCTTTTTTGCATACTAGCAGACCAGTGTTGGAATAAAGGAACCAGTCCCTGCTTCTCCAATACACAGAAGACATGGTCAGACCAGTTTAGTCACATGACTACCTGGCTGTTGGAGTTTTTTGAATTTGAACTTGCCACAGAGAGTTGGAACTCAGAAAGCTGTTTGCTCCTGAACCGAAAAGACCTCTCTCCTGTCTGCTCCCATCTCTTTCTCACAGAACTGAAGACCCATTGAAGACACATGAACCCCAAAAGAGAAATGTCTCCTACAGTGAATAAGGTTTAAGACGAATACTGGGCCCCAATGAAAAGCAAGAACTACCTACAAAAGGACTACAGTGAGCTCGAAGCACAGTAACAAGAAACTCTTCTGATATTGCCTCAAACTTTTCCACTATTTTTCTTCTGCTCTTTTCTGTCTCTATTTGCATGTGCATATCACGCATGCAGGCTAGCATGGGGCGCTGCGTGTATCCATGGGTGTTAACCGAATTAGAGTTTAAGTTTAAGTTTTAATAAATTTCACTTTTCTTCTTTAAAGCTAAGAAGGCCTGTTTGTGCTCAATTCTTTGCAGTATAATTGGAAAGCAGTGAACAAAGATTCACCAAGGGGGAGCTCAAAACACAGTGTGTTTAAACATTAAATCCTGCTCCAAAAAGAGCAGGTGAAGGCTGAAAGAGAACCCTAGATACCTGTCTCACCTGGTTGTAACAGCTGTCTTTTAAATTACACCATACAAAATGATGATGGGGAGTGCTTGAGGACGAATATGCAAGACAAGGGATACTGCACCTGTCACTATCCCAGGATTTGTGTTTATAGAAGCCTTTGTTTGTACCTGGATATTTTAACAGAGGTGGGTCTTCACTGTCTCCACCTCACAAGACAGGATGTCACAGAATTGTGCCCTCAGCTGGTGGATGACCTGCAAACAGCATCTAGTGCAAGCTTCCAATGTGTGCAGTTTTCATGTTACTGGATCTGTCCAAGCCAGCACAGGGAACATCTGCCACATCAGACAGTCTGCAGTGCACAGATGTACAAGCAAGTGACAAACACTATGGGTTCAATTTTATTTCCCTGCCCCAATGGAAACGGGGTGGTATGGGAACATCGGAACATAGGAGCAGGAGCAGGCCATTCAGCCCATCGAGCCTGCCCTGCCATTCAATACGATCATGGCTGATCACCCACTTCAATGCCTTTTTCCAACATTATCCTAATATCCTTTTATGTCATTGGTATTTAGAAATCTGTCTATCTCTGCTTCAAACATACTCAATGACTGAGCTTCCACAGCCCTTTGGGGTAGAGAATTCCAAAGATTCACAACCCTCTGAGTAAAGAAATTTCTCCTCATCTCTGTCCTAAGTGGCTTCCCCCTTATTTTGAAATTATGTCCCCTGATTCTAGACTCTCCAAGAAGGGGAAACATCTTAGCTACATCTACCCTTTAGGCATTTTGTAGATTTCAATGAGATTACCTCTCATTCTTCGAAACTCTAGAGAATACAGGCCCAGTTTCCCCAATCTCTCATCATAGGACAGTCCCGCCATCCTGGGAACAAGTCTGGTGAACCTTCGTTGCACTCCCTCTATGGCAATGGGGAGTTAAGAGGAAGGTGGCACACCATACTGCCTGAGGTCTTCTGGCTGAGGTCCCTGCCTAAATCAGGTGACTGCCTTATCAACCCATGCAAATTGGTGTCATACAGGCCACAAATCTCTTCCATTATTCAATGGGATCATGGTTATATAAATGCAAGTCTTTCTTTTTGTCTGGATGGAGGACAGAAAACAGAAATCAATATGAGGCCTTTCTCCATTGGAACTCACTTGTATCCTCCAGGATGCAAAACAATTGCAGCAATCTAAGTGAGGGCTGGAGAAGCTGGTCAAAAAGAAAAGCTGGGATTGTTCTTCTTATGGCAGAGAGGGGTAAGGGGAGATTTCATAGGTGCAGGCTGTTTTTTATGAGCAGCTTGGAAAATTTGTTATTTTCTCTTTGGTTTCCCTGGTGACTGCATAGAGTTTCTAGGGCTACAGAATCTAATATCAAGCACAGGCGATAGAAATTTTCCAGATTTTCTAAATAGCCCACTCCTCAATGAAATGTTGGTAGTCAAACACTATTTCACCAAATGAAGGAAAACATGTCTAAATATGAGGCTAAAGTAATAGCTGTCATTATCCTAAATTGTAGACTTGGAATACGATATCTACTGAGGGTGCATTTTCATGGCATCAAGTGACTGAGAGCAAATCATTCCTCAGACCAGTTTGGGTTTCAAAAGCCTATTTATAGAATCACAGAATCATACAGCACAGAACGGGAGCGGGTTCTACTTGGCCCATTGTGCCTGTGCTAGATCTTTTAAAAAGCTATCTAATTACTCCCACATCCCTTTTCTTTTCCTGTAGCCTTGCAAATGTTTTCCTTTTCAAATATATGTATTCAATTCTCTTTTGAAAATTATTATTGAATCTACTTCCACCACCCTTTCAGGCAGTGCGTCCCAGGTCATAACTTACTGCGGAAAAAGAATTCTCCTCATCTCCTGTCTTCTTTTGCCATTTATCCTAAATCTGTTTCCTCTGGTTACTGACCCTCCTGCCAGTGGAAATTGTTTCTCCCTATTTGTTCTGATCAAAGCCCTGAGTGGACACACCTATTAAATCTCCCCTTACCCCTCTCTGCTCTAAGGAGAACAATCCCAGCTTCTCTTTTTGACCAGCTGTTCCTTCTATTTGTTGCCTAAGTGCCAATCTTTCCCTCTCTAATGTTCTGCCACCTGATGTTCTATGATTCTGACAGTTTCCTCCTCATGGAAGGTCAAATAATGAATATTTGTCACTCTCCCCCAATGGACATTCCCTCCTTCATGTTATGCACCATCTTTTCTTGGAACACAAATGCAGCCTAGGTTAAATGACCATGTCATTCAGCTTGTGGAAATTTGGAAGGGCATCCAATTACTGCATGCAAGCTTAAAGACTTATAACTGTGGCACTCAGAAGTCTAATAATAATAGGTTAAGTGGGCAGCATGAAGGGTTCTACTGACTATGTAATACTCAGCTGGGAGTTTGATGGAGTGACAGTTATGTGCGAGAGCACTGGATTGTCACTGTACATACTGGTGCTGCATGGAAGGCTAAGATATTAATTTACCAAGAAGACAACATACAAAGTGTTCCTTAGAAACCTTTAATAGGATGGGTGGCATATATATCTTGTCCACTTTAGTCAAGTTACATTTTTACCTGCACTGAGTTGCTCATCTGGGGACTGTGCAAACCACCTGCCTCCACTTGCCCGCACTGTGGACCAAGATGGCCTCTTGTTCAAAGTGTCATTAGTCCTGCGAATCCTGCTTTTACTGTTTGCAAGAGGACTTTCATCTCAGTGACGTTGAAGTTTGATGCTCTTTTTCCTGGAGATCTTCTGGCCATCATCACCTCTCACCTCCTCCTATGCTCCTTCTGTTACCATTTCCCCTTTAAGTTGCTCCAGGTTTTTCAGTTTCATCGAAGCATCCGAATTACTGACCCCTCCACAGACACTTAGACCCAATCATTGATGGGCCCCTGCTGATAATTATGCAAATTGGCTGACTCTAGGAAATCTGCAAGGGTCAGCAGTGGGGTCAGTGGGTGGGTGGAAGTGTGCATCGATTGCACTTCTGCTGATGAATGGGGCAACAGGCAATCTAGTCACTCAAGTTTAAGTGAAATATTTAAATGCTGGTTGAGCAATTAATAGCTTGATGAATTGCACCATTTTCAAGTGCAGGCTAGTCTTTCTAGTGATTTAAAGAATATTAACTATTTATTTGCACTGCTACATTCACTCATTCCTTTTTTTTAAAAAAGAAAATACTGTTTGTAACCAGTCTTTAGAATAAAGCAATCATCTTAAATATTCTGCAAGGAAAAAAAAAAAAACAAAAGCCAGTGCTCCATGGATTAACTAGTAGAAATTCAAAAATCTTGGCTCTGCCGAGATCACAGCCAGTACAAATTGCTGGTGGTGAAGACAGCATGCTGCATGGAGTAGTCATTCTATGCTGTTGTTATGGCTACAAGCATTACTGGCTACATTTTATGCTTCCTACTATCTTGTCCAGCAGCTGCATTTTGTTTAGGGCTGCAACTTCAAACTTGTAACAGTTGTCTTGTCCTTTCTTGTATACCAGAGTGAGCCCATTAAATCACGCAGTCTTATCTCTGATTTTCTAAAGGTCAGTTTTAATAATGTACAATGCTCTGGTTAAAAGACTGATTTCTGCATGACACGTCTGTAGCCTGTTTTTTTATGAGCAGCTTGGAAAACTTGTTATTTTCTCTTTGGTTTCCCTGGTAACTGCACAGACCTTTTAGGGCTATAGAATCTAATATCAAGCACAGGCTATAGAAATTCTCCAGATTTTCCATATGGCCCACTCCTGAATGAAATGTTGGTCGTCAATCACTATTTCACCAAATGAGGGAAAACATATCTCAATATGGGGTCAAAACAATAGCTGCCATTATCCTAAATTGTAGACTTGGAATACTGTATCTACTGAGGGTGCATTTTCATGGCATTGAGTGACTGAGAGCAAATTATTCCCCAGGCCAGTTTGGGTTTCAAAAGCCTATTTATAGAATCACAGAATCATACAGCACAGAAGGCATTGTTGTGGGGGGGGAGGGGAGGCGGTGTGGGTGTTGGGGGGTGGTTTATTTGGCCCCTCGTGCCTGTGCTAGATTTTTGAAAAAGCTATCCAATTATTCCCACATCCCTGCTCTTTCCCTGTAGCCTTGCAATTTTTTTTCCTTTTCAAATATAGATATTCAATTCTCTTTTGTAAATTATTATGGAATCTACTTTCACCACCCTTTCAGGCAGTGCATCCCAGATCATAGCTTACTGTGGAAAAAGAATTATCCTCATCTCCTGTCTTCTTTTGTCATTTATCTTAAATCTGTGTCCTCTGGTTACTGACCCTCCTGCCTGTGGAAATTGTTTCTCCCTATGTACTCTTATCAAAGCCCCTCAAAATTTTGGACACACCTATTAAATCTATCTTAGCCCTCTCTGCTCTAAGGAGAACAATCCCAGCTTCTCTTTTTGACCAGCTTCTCCAGTCTCTCTAGATAACTGAAGCCCCTTGACCCTGGTACCATTCTAGTAAATCTCCTCTGCACCTTCTCCTTTCTAAAGTGTGATGTCCTAAACTGGATGCACTATTCCACCTGAGCCTAACCAATGATTAATAAAGGTTTACCATAGATTCATGCATTGGTCTATAATAATTTAGAAAACTCTGGAAAGTTTCCTTAATTGTATGGCAATGCATTGTTCAAGTTTTAAGCCAAACTGTGAGCCACATGTTCATTTTATTGAGTGTATGAAATCCTTGAGGAAAGTTGTAATTACTGTAACTCAACTTGAATTGGCAGTTCTACATTAAAGTCACTGTTCACTCAAAGCCCTGCAGAAATGACTTAGTTTTTCTGTGGAAGACCTCCTGATGTGGACCTGAAACATTACAACACATTATTATGAATTATTTTAATGCTGTCACCTTGAGGCAGTAAGATGATGTAGTCTGATTTAATAAATGGCTCTACATTGTGTGAAGCATTGATATTTTCCATCTGCATCCTTGGTGATTTCTTATTCACACATAAATAACCAGGGACAAAAAGCTTATAAGTCCTTCCCTTTTTTTAAATTAATGTATTGAATTCTGGAGAAACTGCAATTATACAAAGCCTGGAGTATAAATTAGAAAACAGGACTTCCTTAATTTAAGTTAAAACATTAGAAATGCCTTTTCCAGCATACGCTGTAAAAATTTAATGCTGACAAGTTTCTCAATCTTGTCCTTTTTTTGTCTGGTAGATAGGAACACTTTCATTTAATTCGCATTAATTTACACCAGGGGAGGCAGTGGCGTGGTGGTACAGACAGTAGACGAGTAACACAAAGCCCCAGGCTAATTAATGCTCTGGGGACATGGGCTCAAATCCGAACATGGCAGATGGTGGAATTTGAGAATAAATATGAAATTAAAAAGCGACCATGAAACCACTGTCAATTATTGTAAAAACCCATCTGGTTCACTAATGTCCCTTAGTGAAGGAAATCTGCTGTCCTTACCTGGTCTGGCCTAAATGTGATTCCAAAGCAACAGCAACTCTTAATGCCCTCTGAACTAGCCTAGCAAGCTACTCAGTTATATCAAACCGCTACAAAGTCTAAGAAAATGATGAAACTGGACAGACCACCCAGCATCGACCAAGGCACCAGAAACGACAATGGCAAACCCAGCCCTGTTGACCCTGCAATGTCCTCTTTACTAACATCTGGGGGCTTGTGCCAAAGTTGGGAGAGCTGTCCCACAGACTGGTCAAGCAACAGACAGTCATACTTACAGAATCATACCTTGCAGCCAATGTCCCAGAAACCATCATCACCATCCCTGGGTATGTCCTATCTCACTGGCAGGACAGACCCACTAGAGATAGGTACACAGTAGTATACAGTTGGGAGGGTGTTGCCCTCGGAGTCTCAATGTTGACTCTGGACCCCATGAAGTCTCGTGGCATCAGGTCAAATATGGGCAAGGAAACCTCCTGCTGATTATCACCTACTGCCCCCTCCCCCCGCCTTGGCTGATGAATCAATACGCCTCCACGTTGAACACCAATTGGAAGAAGCAGAGGGTATCAAGAATGTACTCTGGGTGGGGTACTTCAATGTCCATCACCAAGAGTGGCTCAGTAGCACTGCTACTGGCCAACTCCTAAAGGACATAGCTGCTAGACTGGGTCTGTGGCAGGTGGTGAGGGAATCAACAAGAGGGAAAAACCTATTTGACCTCGTCCTCACTAATCTGCCTGTTGCAGATGCATCTCTCCATGACAGTATTGGTAGGAGTGACCACTGCACAGTCCTTGTGGAGACGACGTCCCATCTTCATATTGAGGGTTCCCACCATCGTGTTGTGTGGCACTATCACCATGCTAAATGAGATAGATTTCAAACAGATCTAGCAATGCAAAACTGGGCATCCATGAGGCGCTGTGGACCATCAGCAGCAGAATTGTATTCAACCACAATCTGTAACCTCATGGCCTGGCATATCCCCCACTCTACCATTACCATCAAGCCAGGGGACCAACCTGGTTCAATGAAGAGTGCAGGGGGGCATGCCAGGAGCAGCACCAGGCATACCTCAAAATGAGGTGTCAGCCTGGTGAAGCTACAACACAGGACTGCTTGCATGCCAAACAGTAGAAGCAGCATGTGATAGACAGAGTTAAGTGATCCCATAACCAACTGATCAGATCTAAGCTCTGCAGTCCTGCCACATCCAGTTTTGAATAGTGGTGGACAATTAAGCAGCTAACAGGAGGAGGAGGCTCCACAAATATCCCCATCCTTAATGATGGGGGAGTCCAGCACATCAATGCAAAAGGTAAGGCTGAAGCATTCTCATCCATCTTCAGGCAGAAGTGCCGAGTGAAAGATCCATCTTGGCCTCCTCCGGAGGCCCCCAGCATCACAGATGCCAGTCTTCAGCCAATCCGATTCATTCCACGTGATATCAAAAAACAACTGAAGGTACAGGATACTGCAAAGGCTATGGGCCCTGACAAAATTCCAGCAATAGTACTGAAGACTTGTGATTCAGAACTAGCTGCGTCCTGAGCCAAGCTGTTCCAGTACAGCTACAACACTGAAAATTGCCCAGGAATGTCCTAGCGACAAAAAGCAAGACAAATCCAATCCAGCCAATTACCGCCCCAGCAGTCTACTCTCGATCATCAGCAAAACGATGGAAGACGTCATCAGCAATGCTATCAAGCAGCACCTGCACAGCAATAACCTGCTCACTGGTGCTCAGTTTGAGTTCTGCCAGGGCCACTCAGCTCCTGACCTCATTACAGTGTTACGACCAGGTGAGAAAGGTGTCTAGGGGTCCCTCTCAGCCTTCATCTGGTCTTACTGTAACAGGATTTAATTTTAAACACACCATGTTTTTATCTCCCCCTTGTTCACCGCTTTCCAATTATAAGGCAAAGAAACCAGCACAAACAGGCTTTCTTAGATTTAAAAAAGAAAAGTTGAGATTTATTAACTTAAACTTAAACTCTAATTCGGTTGACGCCTACGGATACACGACGCGCCCACGCTAGTATGCATACGCAATACACACACGCAAATAGAGACAGAAAAGAGCAGAAGAAAAATAAAGTGGAAATGTTTGAGGCAATATCTGAAGAGTTTTTGTTACAGATCTTCGAGCTCACTGTAGAGTCCTTGATTGTAGGTAGATCTTGCTTTTCGTTGGGGCCCAGTATTCTTCTTAAACCTTGTTCGCTGTAGGAGACTTTTCTCTCTTGGTGTTCATGTGTCTTCAGTGGATTCAGAGGCTTGTGAGAAAGAGATGGGAGCAGGCAGATGGGAGAAGCTGTGGTGAGCCAGCCAGGAGAGATCTTCTCAGTTCAGGAACATTCCGCTTTCTGCCCAAACTGTTTGCACAATTCAAAAAACTCAGGTGGCCCAGCAGGTTAGTCATGTGACTAGCTGATTTGACCATGTCCATTTGTGTATTCGGCCAGTTTGTGTATTCGGCCATCTTAGAAGTCAACCTGGAATGCGAGCTCCCCCACCTTCAACATCTGGTGATCAAAAGTCCATTGTGGGTTGAATGTGTCAGGGAATGGCTGCTTTGTCCTTTCAAACACTGTCTGTTAATATGCAAATGTCTTTTCCAGCCATGGCTGATCTGTTTAACAAGTCCTTTCTTCACTCTACTAACAGTTTAAAATCAGTGTTCATGACAAAATTAATGTGCATCATTCTTGGCAGGTGGGGGCCTAGCATGACAACAGCCTTGGTCCAAACATGCACAAAATAGCTGAATTCAAGTGGTGAGGTGAGAGTAACTGCCCTTGACATCAAGGCGCCCTGGCAAAATTGAAGTTAATGGGAATTCGGGGGAAAACTAGCACAAAGGAAGATGGCTGTGGTTATTGGAGGCCAATCATCTCAGTCCCAGGACATCACTGCAGGAGTTCCTCAGGGTAGTGTCCTAGGCCCAGCCATCTTCAGCTGCTTCATCAATGACCTTCCCTCCATCATAGGGTCAGATGTGGGGATGTTTGCAGATGATTGCACAATGCTCCGCAGCATTCGTGACTCCTCAGATACTGCGGCAGTCTGTGTCCATATGCAGCAAGACCTGGACAGCATTCAGGCTTGGGCTGATAAGTGGCAAGTTACATTCATGCCACACAAGTGCCATCTCCAACAAGAGAGAATTCAACCATGTCCCCTTGAAATTCAATGGCATTACCATTGCTGAATCCCACACTATCAACATCCTGAGGATTACCATTGACCAGAAACTGAACTGGAGTAGCCATATAAATACAGTGGCTACAAGAGCAGGTCAGAAACTGGGAATTCTGAGGTGAGTAACTCACCTCCTGACTCCCCAAAGCCTGTCCACCACCTACAAGGTACAAGTCAGGAGTGTGATGGAATACTCTCCACTTGCCTGGATGAGTGCGGCTCCAACAATACTCGAGAAGCTCGATACCATCCAGGACAAAGCAGCCCACTGGATCCGCACTCATCCACCACCTTCAATATTCATTTCCTCCACCACTGACGCACAGTGGCAGCAGTGTCTACCATCTACAGGATGCACTGCAGCAACTCAACAAGGCTCCTTTGACAGCACCTTCCAAATCTGCAACCTCTACCACCTCGAAGGACAAGGGCAGCAAATGCATGCGAACACCACCATCTGCAGGTTCCCCTCCAAGCCACACATCATCCTGACTTGGAATTATATCACTGTTCCTTCACTGTCACTGGATCAAAATCCTGGAATTCCCTTCCTAACAGCACTGTGGGTGTACCTATACCTCATGGACAGTGGCGGGTCAAGAAAGCGGCTCACCACAGCCTTCTCAAAGGCAATCAGGGATGGGCAACAAATGTTAGTCTTCTCAGCGATGCCCACATCCCCTGAAAGAATAAAAAAAATACAGCCCATCGGGCTTGTGCTGTCTCTTTGAAAGAGCTATTGAATTAGTCCTGCTTTCCACTCTTTGCCCATAGCCTTGCAACTTTTTCCTTTTCAAGTATTTATCCAATTCCATTTTGAAAGTTACTATTGAATCTATTTCCACCACACTTCCAGGCAGTGCATCCAGATCATAACAACTCGCAGTGTAATTTTTCTCTTCCCTCATGTCACCTCTTGTTCTTTTGCCAATCACCTTAAATCGGTGTCCTCTGATTACTGACAGTTTCTCCATATTTACTTTATCAGAGCCCTTCATCATTTTGAACACCTCTACTAAATCGCTCCATAACCTTCTCTGCTCTGAGGAATACAACCCTGGTATTTCATGCCTGTCCACATAACAGAAGCCTTTCATCCCTTTCCTCTGAACTGCCTTGGGCCTTGACATACTTTCTTAAGTGTGGTGCTGAGAAATGGCCACAATACTCCAGCTGAGAACTAACTATAATAGTTTAACAAACTCCCTTGCTTTTTTCCCTCTGCCTCTCATTATAAAGCCCAGGTTCCCGTCTGCCTTTTTAACTTGTCCTGTCACCTTCAAAGACATATATCCCAGGTCTTTCGGTTCCTGCACCCCCTCAAAGGTTGGATCATTTAGTTTATATTGCTTCTGCTCATTCTCCCTACCAAAATGAATCATTTCACACTTCTCTGCATTGAATTTCATCTGTCAAGTGTCTACCCATTTCACTTGTCCGTCTTTGCTTTCCTGAAGTCTGTTACTGTCCTAGTCACTGTTTACTAAATTTCTGAGTTACATGTCATCTGCCCACTTTGAAATTATGTACTCTATACCCAAGTCCAGGTAATTAATATATATATATATATATTAAAAAGAGAAGTGGTTGCAACTTCAACCCCATGGGGGACACCACTGGACACTATCCTCCAGTCTGAAAAACAACCGCTCACCACTGCTTTCTACTTTCTGTCCTTTAGCCAATTTCAAATCCATGCAGCCACTCTAATCCCATGGGGCTCAATTTTTCTAACAAGTCTCTTTGGTACTTTATCTTACTCCTTTGGAAATTCCTTATACATGACATCAACCACACTACCCTTATTAAACCTCTCCATTACTTTATCAAATAAATCAATTTTCCTCGGATGGTGATGGCAAACATGAGGGGACATAGCTTTAAGTTGAGGGGTGATAGATATAGGACAGATGTCAGAGGTAGTTTCTTTACTCAGAGAGTAGTAGGGGCGTGGAACGCCCTGCCTGCAACAGTAGTAGACTCGCCAACTTTAAGGGCATTTAAGTGGTCATTGGATAGACATATGGATGAAAATGGAATAGTGTAGGTCAGATGGTTTCACAGGTCGGCGCAACATCGAGGGCCGAAGGGCCTGTACTGCGCTGTAATGTTCTAATTCTAATTCTAATTCTAAAATAGTGCCTTTGTTACAGTCAGCTGCTTCATGGTTTTTTTAGAGGTAATTTTTAATTTGGGAATTTTTTTTAATGCAAGACAAATGAAAATACCTGGTTTGAGAAGCTGGCAAATAAACCTGGAGTGGTTACAAATCAAAGGATGCCTATGTTTATTTAGTAAGGTCATAATGGGAAATATAAAGACCTTACACAATGGGAACCTCTCTGAACTTCTTGTTGAAGCAGTGTGTCTGCAGCTGCTTCAATCAGAGGTTTAAACTATTCATATGATTTCCAAGAACAGAAAAGATTTGGAGTTGTAAATAATTAACTTCAATTGCTATCTGGGACATCCTACATGTACCACATTGCTATGGACATAGATGATGCAGGGGGTGCTTATTGGTGTTTTGATCTGTGTGCTTGCTGATAGTCAGTCAGTTGGTTTTTGGAAAATGGTTGGCTTTTGGAAAGCTTTTGGACACAGACAGGCTATTGGGACCAGCAAAAGCAGTTGGTTTTTGGAAGTAAGCTGGGCTCAGGAGCAAAGAGGCCATCATGAATCAGGGGTGTTTCTATTTTGAGACAGGCCCGTGCTCAAGCTAAGTCCAGACTCAGGAGGTGATCTCAGACCTCGGAAGATAGCTGAGAAACAAAGGAATTGAAGTGACTTTCTAAGAGCTGTGGTACACTTTGGTTTGGTCCCAGGAGAAGTGAACAAACCACCAAGATCCTGTAAAGTATAGAGGAACTCCTGGGGTGGATGTAAAGGTCAAACGGGAGCGTGCTGTTAAGATTTTAAGTTTAAAAAATAAGTGACTGCAAGTTGTAGTGTTAAGCTAGTAATGTTTTGCTTTGTTTAACTCTTGTACAATAAAGTTTTTTGTTTAAAACGTGAAATATTGTGGCATAGTTCTTTCAGTAATAACTGGGAATTCGACTTTCTACTTTTAAAGTTAACGGCCCCTAACGGATCGTAACAAATTGGGGGCTCATCCGGAATTTTGAATGAACAGACTGAGATTTGCTAAAGTTTGAGTGAACAGAAGTCCATGGTAACTTTTACTATACTTATTGAGAAGCAGAATGATTTTGTCAATTACTAAGACTTTTCTGGGACGGGAAGATTTATCCCTGAATGTTTTGCAACAATCAGCGAAGGTTAGGTTGATGGCATTAGCAGAAGAGTTGAAGACAGAGTTGAAGACAGAGAGCAAGAGCAAGGGTTAAAAAAGCAGAAACAGTGCAGACTTTAGCACAGCATTTGAAATTTGAAGAGGAAAAGGGTTTACCCAGATAAAATGCTATTGAATTAGCAAGGATCCAGTTGCAAATGAAGCAACTTGAATTGGAAAGAGAAAAGCAAAAATTTGAACTTGAAAGAGCAAAAGAAATACAGATCAAAAAACTTGAGCTCAAAGGAGAGGCAAAACAAACAGCAATGCAGAAACTTGAATTAGAGATTCAAAGAGAAAGGGAAGTGAGACAATTTGAATTGGAAAGAGAAAGGCTTTGTTAACGTGGACAGGGAATAACTGGTAGTTTGGATGATAATTCGAGTTTTGATTTGACAAGAAATATTCGCCTAGTGCCTAAATTTAGGTTGAAAGGTATTTTATCTGAATTGAGAAAATGGCTACAAGGTTAGCTTGGCCATAGGAAACATGGACCATTCTTTTGCTACGTGTTTTCATAGGAAAAGCATTGAATGTTTATTCAAATCTTTCACAGGGACAGTCTTTAGATTATGAGACAGTTAAAAATGCGCTACTTAACACATATGAGGTGGCTCCAGAAGCTTATCAATTAAAATTTTGAACTTTAAGTAAAAGACAGAATCAAATATTTGTAGAATTTGCTAGGGAAAATGAAATTATTTTTGACTGTTGGTGTTGTTCAATGAAACTTGAACAGAATTTTGAAAATGTGAGAGAGGTGTTGTTAATGGAGGAATTAAAAAATAGTGCTCCACTAGGTATTAGGACACACCTAGAAGATGGTAAAGTTTCTCATATAAGAGAAGCTGCTGTTTTAGCTGATAGTTATGATTTGTCCCAAAAGCAGCTAGGGGTTAAAAGATCTTCATTTGCATTGAGTTGGAGGGATAGGCAGAATGATATTGAATCAGTTTCTGAGTATGAAGAAGGCGATGGCAGAAATGAGAAGATAGATGCTTCACAAAGAGGTAAAAAAGACAGTAGGAAGGATAGGAGCGAGTTAAAAAGACCAACATGTTTTCATTGTGACAAAGTCAGACTCGTAAAAGCAGAGTGTTGGAAGAAAAAATTGAAAGCCATAGGTTTAGTGAAAGTGGGTAGTGTTTCTCCTATCAATACTGCACCAAAAAGTGAGGCTGGTGAAAAACTGATACCGTCTAATGTATTTACGGTGGGTGTAAACAGAGGCATGAAAGATTATGATGGTTTTATATTTGAGTGGGAATTCACTACATTTTTGTCTAAGGGAAGACCAAGAAAGATTGTTATATTGTGGGAGACTGGTTCAGCTCAGAGCTTATTGTTAGAAAAAGATTAAGATGTCTCTTCAAACAGTTTGCTGAATAAAAATTTATTGATCTGGGTATCAATGGTCATTGTGTGCCCATCCCATTGTATAGAATGAATTTAAATGTGATTTGGTAAACGGAGTTGGTACTGTTGGAGTTGTTCCTAGTTTACCTATTGAAGGGGTAGATTTTATACTGGGAAATGATTTGGCAGGTCTGAGAGTATTAGCAT
The DNA here is from genome assembly GCF_036365525.1 of Heterodontus francisci. Classification (NCBI taxonomy): domain Eukaryota; kingdom Metazoa; phylum Chordata; class Chondrichthyes; order Heterodontiformes; family Heterodontidae; genus Heterodontus; species Heterodontus francisci. The sequence continues at coordinate 29,114,555 of NC_090378.1, read as the reverse complement.
CTCTGAGAGTTTTGAGAGAGCCAGGTGAGGTTAGAGAAACTGAGCTTTTGCAGGAGGAACATCCTGGATTGATCCCAAATTGCATGGTAACTACGTCTCAGGCTTGTAAGGTTAAACAGGATGCAAACCTTAAAAACTATGATTAGAGCTTATTGCCTTGAATATCCCAAGAATTGGGATAAAGGAATAGCATTCTTATTATTTGCCATCAGAGATGAACCTAATGAGTCAATTGGTTTCAGTCCTTTTGAGTTAGTCTATGGACTTGATGTAAGGGGTCTACTTAAATTTGTTAAAGATAAATTTATAAGATCATAAGATCATAAGATCTTATGATCTGTCTTTATGGCTGCCCGCCAGAGCTGGCGGGCAGCCATAAAGACAGGGCTAAATTGTGGCGAGTCGAAGAGACTTAGTAGTTGGCAGGAAAAAAGGCAGAGGCGCAAGGGGAGAGCCAACTGTGCAACAGCCCCAACAAACAAATTTCTCTGCAGCACCTGTGGAAGAGCCTCTTACTCCAGAATTGGCCTTTATAGCCACTCCAGGCGCTGCTTCACAAACCACTGACCACCTCCAGGCGCGTATCCATTGTCTCTCGAGATAAGGAGGCCCAAAAGAAAGAAGATCATAAGAACTAGGAGCAGGAGTAGGCCGTCCGGCCCCTCGAGCCTGCTCCGCCATTCAATAAGATCATGGCTGATCTTTTCGTGGACTCAGATCCACTTACCCGCGCTCCCACCATATCCCTTAATTCCTTTATTGTTCAAAAAGATATCTACCTTAGCTTTAAAGACGTTTACTGAAGAAGCGAATTCCAAGAAATGGCTCAGGAAGAAGAAATTACTGTCTTGGACTATATGATCCCGTTTCGAGAAAGACTGTTAATAGCTTAAGGTTGCCTAACAAGTAATGAAAAACTTTTAAACCTGAGGATAAAGAACTAGTTCTGTTACCTTTACAAGGTGAACCCCCTGAAGGCTAGGTTTAGTGGACCTTATTATATTAGAAAGAAACTCAATGAGGTGAACTATATAATTAGTGTCCCAGACGAGCCCCCAAATGTTAACGGTCACTAATGGGATCGTAACACCTTCAAAAAATCATGCTGGCTTTCATTTATTGATGCATCTTTTTCCAACAGCCAATTAATTTTGTCCTGGATTATTGTATCTAAAAGTTTGCCCACCACAAACATTAAGTTGACTGGCCTCTAGTTGCTGGTATATCCCTCTCCCCATTTTTAATCATGGTGAAACATTTACAATCATCCAGACCTTTGGAAGCACCTCCATATCAAAGGAGTATTGGAAAATTGTGGCCAAAGCCTCCACACTTTCCACCCTTGTTTCCCTCAGTAACCTAGGTTGCATCTGATCCAGATTGGGTGACTTGTCTACTTTGAACACTGCTAACCATTTAAATACCTCCTCTTTATCTATTTTTATGCTATCCAGGTTCTCTACTACCTCGTCCTTTACTGTGATATTGGTAGCATCCTCTAGTGAAGACTGGAAAATACTGAGGTAGTAGACATCATTTTTAGACTCTGATGGGGGCGAATGCAGAGGCGAGCAGGTGTAAAAATTGTCACCGCTGGTTGACATGCCAGTTTGCTGGCTCCATCCCACCCACAGGCCTTTTTCCCAGAGGCAGGATCGGAGCTGGCAGGGCTAATCTTCACCCCCGCCCAACCACAAGTGGGAGTGACCAATTAACTGCAGTTAAAGGCCTATTAAAGCCCATTGTCAAAAGCCAACTGGAATTTCCCCCCATGCCAATGGTGGCCTGCCTGCTGAAGACAATTTTTAAATGTAAAAGTGTAAAAAGTTGGAGAGAGGGTGCTTCAAAATAGAGGTGCACTCTCTCTCTCACTTACCTGAACTGTAAGCTGATGCTCCATCAGTGCTGAAAGCATTCTATAGGCTCTCCAGCTTCGAGGGCCTGCTTGCCATCCTTAATTAAATGGTGAGCCCGCCCTCTAGCCATTAATTAGCCAATTCAGGGAAAATCACTGCGGGGTGCATGTTTCACACAGAGTGTGGGGTTGTGATCCCCAACTGATCCTAACATTTGGGTCCTGACCCAAAGGGCAAAATCCTGCCAAATATCTCAGCCATGCCCTCTACCACCACAAGAAGGTCCCTAATTGGCCCAACGCTCCCTTTGACTATCTTGTTACTATCTATATGTTTATGAAAGACTTTTGGTTCCCTTTTATGTTACCTGCTAATCTATTCTTAGACACTTTCCTTGCCTCTCTTATTTCCTGCTGCAGTTCTCCTCTGTATTTTTTTGTATTCAGCTTGGTTCTCTACTTTCTTTCCACAGCCAGACAGAAAACCTGAAGTGCACTCATTTTGCATTATGGCAGTCCTTTAGTAATTTTTATTGCATAATTTTTATCATGTGATAAGAATTTGTAATGTATTTTCAGTGCTATTATTGCGTACACATTTTAAATATGAGATAGGTGTCAGAGTAGAATATAGCAGTAGAATGAATCAAACAAAATAATAGAAATGGAGGCCATTTTTATCTTTTAATTTGTCTGACAGATGACACAGAAAAATATTTGTGTATTTTGAATCACTTAATGTAGCTTATTTCATATTTCAAATCTCCCCTCTACTTACATTTTTAGTTTTATAAGTGATTTCACCTATTGGACATATTGAAATACATATTGCAATGCTCTGTGCAAATGTAAGTTTGTTCAGTTGGTGCATAGTAGGATTGAGAGAGTGCACTGAGATTCTAAATGTACATTTTCAGAGGACAAGCTACTTTCAGATGCAGACCCTGTGTATGATTTTTATTTTATTGCATACCTTCAATTGTAAAGATTTTATCTACTAAATCTACTTGTTTGAATTCAAAACCAATAAATTTGATTACTAGTTAATTTGCATCTTTTAGCACTGTTCAGTTTAGTACTTATTGTACTGTTGAATTCCAATTGCTTAATTCAAATTATTGGAGCATTCGAATTTATTTAGTGTAAAATAAATGATTTTGAATTATCAGGAGTAGACCATATTTTAAGTGGTCTGTGTTATGTAAAATAGATCACATTGTAGGGAAGCAGTGAAATATGCATATCCCACTCAAAAGTGGGACCTAGCTCACTTGTGAATTTAATGCTTCACAAGAAAAAGAAAGTTCAACAATCTATCTTAACAACAATAATGTCGAGGCACTCTTTTTTGCTTGTGTAAAGGACCATTGCAATTCAATTGTACTTGCAGCATATGTTGACCTTTATCTGTGGAAGAACTGCCAGTGAGAGTCTTTAATTTTAATTCTCTCACCTGGGTATGAACCACCAGTCTGTGTTTGTTCATGGGTGGACAACATACCTGAATTAATGAGGTTAATTGACCTACATCTGATTTATTAACAGCTGTGGCAGCTTACAGCAACATGCTGGGTTAACTGTGTAATTAGTTAATACCAAATAGGGAGACGTGTGTTCTTTATAATTAGACTCTTGACACCATAGATGCAACACAATTGTGATAAAACTGTAGATCATCCTGTTTCAGGTCCTTTCTACTTTTTATATATATTTTTATCAATATTTCTAAATATAACTGAGAGAAATTACCAATTAATGGGGGCGATTTTCACCTTCACCACCTAGGCAGCAATCTGACAGAGCAGATCACCTGCCCATTGCAGAACCTGAAAATTGGACAGGTTGAGAATGGCAGTGACAACCCGGCAAATAACTGGAGGAGGAGAGTCCATGACATCCCGATGCTCAACCACGTTGGAGTGCAACATGTAAGTGCAAGAGTCAAGCAGGCAGTGTTTGCAGATGCTGTCAGCCAAAAGTGCCAAGTTCACAAACTTGCTCAGCCTACTCCTGTGGTCGATGCCATCATAGTTGCCAGTGTCCAGCTAATTTACTTCGCTCACATGATGTTAACAAGTGACTGCATGCACTAGATTATGAGCCATGGCACTGTGACACCAACCTGGCTGTAGTGCTAAAAACCTGCGTACCAGAGCTACTCGCTTCCTATTCAGGCTATTCCAGTGACACTAATAGCTACCTGACAACATGGATGATTACCTGGGTTTTACCCACACATGAAAAATTTAATTTGGCCAATTGCTAACCTATTGGTCTCTTTCCAATCATCAGTAAAGTGTGGGAAAGATGCATCAATTCTCACAAATAATCTCATGATCACTTAGTTAGGATTCAGCTCGAACCACTTGGCTCCAAATCTTATTACATTAGATGTGGACGCAAAATTTTGGCATGGGCCTGAGGTAAATGCCCAGTTCGTGCCAGCTTGCTTGTGGGCCACACTCTCGGCTACAGTGACCCCAGTCACTCCTTATAGCAATCATGGCAGCTCATGTTTAAAGGGTTTGTTCATTTTTCCCAACATCGAATAATATGGAGTCATAGAGTCATTTATGACACAGAAGGAGGCCATTCAGCCCATCAAGGCCATGTCAGCTCTCCATGGAGCTATGCAGTCAGTTCCACTCCCCGGCTCGATCCCCATAGCCCTGCAAGTTTATTTCTCTCAGGTGGCCATCCAACTTCCTCTTGAAGTCAGTGATTGTCTCCATTTCCACCACCCTTGTGGGCAGTGAGTTCCAGTTCATTACCACCCGCTGCGTAAAAATGCGCTTCCTCATATTCTATCTTTCGCCCAAAACTCTTCAGTCCTTGTACCATTTGTTAATGGGAACAGTTTTCTCTTGTCTAACTTATCAAAACCAGTCATAATCCTCTACACTTCTATAAAATCTCCCCTCAATCTCCTTTGCTCTAAAGAGAACAAACCCAGCTTTTCCAAACTAAACTTGCAACTGAAATCCTCCATTCCTGGAACCATTCTGATGAATCTCCTCTCAAGGACCCTCACATCCTTCCTGGAGTATGGTGACCAGAACTGGACGCAATACTCCAGTTGGGACCTAACCAGAGTATTACGACCAGGTAAGAAAGAGGTCTATGGTTTCCTTTCAGCCTTCACTTGGTCTTACTGTAACAGGGTTTAATTTTAAACACACCGTGTTTTTAGCTCCCCCTTGGTGAATCCTTGTTCACTGCTCGCCAGTTATAAGGCAAAGAAACCAGCAAATACATGTAGGTTTTCTTAGATTTAAAGAAGAAAGATTGAAATTTATTAAACTTAAACTCTAATTCGGTTGATGCCTAAAGATACACGCGCGCCCACTCTAACATGCATATGTGATACACACATGCAAATAGAGACAAAAAAGAGCAGAAGAAATAAAGTGGAAAACTTTGGGGCAATGTCTGAAGAGCTTTTGTTACGGGTCTTCAAGCTGACTGTAGAGTCCTTGATTGTCGGTAGATCTTGCTTTTCGTTGGGGCCCAGTATTCTTCTTAAGCCTTATTCATAGTAGGAGACTTTTCTCTCTTGGTGTTCATTGGTCCTCAGAGGGTTTTGGAGTTCCATGAGAAAGAGATGGGAGCAGACAGGACAGGAGAGGAGGTCTGGTTCAGTCCAGGAGCATTCTGCTTTCAGTTCAAAACTCTGCAACAGCCAGTTAGTCATGTGACTAACTGGTCTGCCCACTTCTGTTTGTGGATTGAATTGGAGCAGGGGATAGCTCCTTTGTCTACAAGCACTGTCTGTTAATATGCAAAAATGTCTTTCCAGCCAGGGGCCTGGCAACCCCTTGTCACTGGCCTTCTCTTCTTCCCAGCAACAATTTGAAATTTAATATCCATGTGCGAAATTAATGTGCCTTATTCTTGGCATGTGGAGGCCTGCATGACAAGAGCTTTATAAAGGTTCAGCATAACCTGCCTGCTTTTCTACTCAATGCCTTATTTATGAAGCCCAAGACCCCATATGCTTTAATAACCACTTTCTCAATATGTCCTACCACCTTCAAAGATCTATGCACATGCACCCCGGTCTCTCTCTTCCTCATACTCTTTAGAACTGTGCCATTAACTAGATATTGCCTCTCCCTGTTCCTTCTGCCAAAATGCATCACCTCACACAGGTCAGTATTAAATTTGATCTGCCATCTCTCTGCCCACCTCGCTAGTCTTTTTGCAGGCAGTCCATATCATCCTCACTGTTTGTTGCACCTCCAAGATTGGTGTCTTCAGCAAATTTTGAGATTCTACTCTGTATTCCAAGGTCAAAGTCATTAATATATAGCAAAAAAAGCAGTGGTCCCAGCACTAACCCTTGGGAAACACCACTGTCTACCATCTTCCAGTCTGAAAAGCAACCATTTACTACAACTCACTGTTTTCAGTTCTTAAGCCAATTATTTTTTATCCAATTGGACACTGACCCCCGCCTATTCCATGAGCCTCAATTTTGTTAACGAGCCTTTTACGTGATACCTTATCAAATGCTTTCTTAAAATCCATATAAACGACATCCATTGCATTCCTTTCATAAACCTTCTCTGATACTTCATGAAAAAATCCAATTAGATTAGTGAAGCATGATCTGCCTTTTACAATTCCATGCTGGCTATCCTTAATTAACTCGAACCTCTCTACGTGTCCATTGATGTTTTCCCAGATTATTGTTTCTAAAGCCTTACCCACCACTGATGTTAAACTAACTGGCCTGTAGTTGCCATGACTGTCCTTATACTCTTTTTTGATGTTCCATGGCAAATGGTGTTCCATTTGCCACTCGCCAATCTTCTGGCATGTCCCCCGTATCGGCTGTTTCCAAGCCCACTTTCTTTAGCAACCTGGGATGCAAGCCATCCGGACCAGTTGACATCTACCCTAAACATAACCAGCCTTTTTAATACCTCCCCCTTTCAATTTTTATTCCATACATTGCCTCTACTTTCTCCACTTCTACAGATATTTTGTTAAATCCCACTTCCTTAGTGATCATCAATACAAAGTACTCATTAAGTATGTTAGCCTTGCCTTGTGCCTCTAAGCATATATTACCCACTTTGTGTCTAATAGGCCCCACTCCACCTCTTCCTACTTGGTTATTATTTACATGCCGGTAGAAGATTTTTGGGTTCCCTTTTATGTTGACTGCCATTCTATTCTCATATTCTCTCTTTGCCAGTCTTATTTTCCTCTTCACCACCCCTCTCAACTTATTGTATATGGCCTGGTTCTTATTTAACAAATTCACCTGATATGCATCATACACCCTCTTTTTTTGTTTCATCATAATCTCTATCTCTTTCATCATCCAAGAAGCCCGGACTTTGGTTCCCTTAACTTTCACCCTCGTTGAAACATCTCCTGTTTAAAGATAGCCCATTGTTGCAATACAGCTCTTCCTGTTAGTCTTTGTTTCCATTCTACCCTGGCTAGATACGTTCTCATCGCATTGAAATTAGCTCTCTTCCAATCTCGATATTCTATCTTATTTTGTTCCCTGCTTTTCTGCATTACTAGTCTAAACCTTGTGATATGATGATCACTCTTACCCAAGTGCTTCCCCACAGATACTTGGTCCACTTGGCCCACCTCATTTCACAGCACCAGATCCAGCAATGCCTCCTTTTTAGTTGGGCTGAGAGCAGACTGATCAAGAAAATTCTCCTGAACACATTTCAGAAATTTCTCCCCCTCCTTACCCTTTACTCTAAAATTATCCCAATCAATATTTGGGTAATTAAAGTGCCCCAGTATCACTAGTCTATAGTTCTTGCTATATATGATAACATAATACAAGTGTCTAACAATAGGACCCGCTTGTGGTCTGAACTGGATATTATGGGCTGGCTTTTAAAGCACCACCGCCTTCAGGAACATTGGTGGTGGGGGGGCAGTAAAGATCGGTGAGTCGGAGGCCTGCCACTGACCCCGATGGTGACAGGCCCCGTGCCGATCTCGGCGGCGGAGGTAAGGCCTCATGGCGGCTGCCCAGTCGCTCGGCAATGGGATCCCCATTTTAATATGTAAATGAAATAAACTGATTTCATGAGGGTCTCTTCATCTTCTTAATTGCCGCACCGAACTTCACTCAGATGGCCAACAATGCTGTGCCTTCGAATAGCTGTTGTGTGGGGAAGGAAGTGGAGGTAATTTTCTCTGTACGATGAGTGGGGGGGGGGGGGACTGGGATTAAAACGCTGAGGATTGGTCGTGGGGGGTGATGGGAAGGGGTAAAGGGCAAAGGTGTCGAACTTTGGTGGGAGAAAGGTCAAATTTTAAATATCTGTATTCCAGGAGGGAAAAAGGGCAGGAATGTTTAGATTTGTCATTGGGGCGGGGGGTGTGGGGGGTGGTGGGTGGTGGTGGTGATGTTGGGACAGAGCATGGTAAGTTTATTTTATTTAGTTTTAGGAAACTTAAACTTATCTGGCTCTTTAAATTTTAAATGTGCATTGAGGGCTGTAAGCCCTTTAAGAATGGCGCCGGCGCCTGCGCATTGGCACCGGACGCTGTTGCCTGCGATGGTCACCCGCCCCCTCCACGTCATCACAGGGGGCGGGCGCCATGGCCATGCAAATGAGCCGCCGCAATTGAAATCGCGGCGGCTCCATGATGTGGTGCCCATGTGCGCAGGCCGCTTTTTTACGTCCACCGCCTACTTTGGTGGCGGACTCTTAAAATGCAGCCCTGTATCTTTAACATGTGCCCTCATGTGCAATTTCCAATCTTTTTGAAGGCAGGCTGTGAAACATTTGGTGAGACATGATCAGATACAAATTATTAAACTGCTTCCTTTAACAGATAGAAATGAACATACAGAGTAACAGTCAAAGCAAATTTCACTTGCTTCTCTCCTCAAAAAAGTGGGGAATAAAATAATAAACCATAAAGCCTGTTGCCATTTTGGAATACTTGGGCTGGATTTTACCAGCCCCCTACGGATGGGTTGGGAGGCAGTGAGACCTGTAAAATGGCATGGGAAGGTGAAAGGGTGGCATCTTCCTGCCGCCATGCCATTTTGCCAGCAGTGGGGAAGGTCCCGCTCAGAGGCCAATTTAGCCACTTAACTCACGAATTAAGGGCTTCTTCCCACCTCTGCTTCCATCCCAATGCCTTTCACTGCCATTTTCCTGCCCCTCCTTGCCTCAGAGCCTGTCTCCAATGGGCTGGCAAAATCCCAGCTTTTGTGTCATGCACAGATTTCTGTAGCACAGCTAAAAGTCCACAAAGAAATAAAGGGCTGAATTCTCTCAGCCCCGTGGAGATGGGTTTGGAGCGGAGTGGCTCAGAAAATAGGGGGAAACCTCGTTGGGATGGCTTCCTGATGCCTTCTCGCCTCCGGGCAATTTCCCAGGGGCACACTGGGAACAAAGTCGGCAGGCTGTTCCACGGAGGCAGGCAGCCAATTAGGCCAGTTAAGGCCCCACTTAGGAGCCATTTTCCGAAAATGATGGCAGCTTTCCACTGTTGGAGCTGCTCCTGACTAATGCGGAGCTGAGCAGCTTCTTGGAGACTGCCTCCTTGCAGCATGCTGGAGGGATATCGGACCTGGAAGCTCCATACCCCAATGAAGGAGCGGCTATAATGAAAGGCTGCAGTCCATCAAATTTACATAAGGTGTTCGAAAGCGCGTTGTGATTGCCTTTCTGCTTCAGTAGCCCCCACCACGTCCTGTGCTGCGGGCCCTTTGATTGGTCCTCCCGCCTTGGGAACCCGCCCGCTGTCATTAATAGAGTGGCAAAAGCAGTGGTGGCCAATTGGGGTCTGTCTCCTGGAATGTTGTGTCAACGGGAGCCCTGATGACATGCGTGGGCTGGGAACCCCCATATGGATCCCAAAGGCATTAATTTTGCACAGAAGCAGAATGTCTGTAACCGCTGAGTGATTTTAGAAGTTAGCAGATGACAGATGCAATGGGGATACAGTCGCATAGTGGTTATGCTACTGGACTAGTAACTAGTATTTGACTAATGGTCCAGAGATATGAGTTTAAATCCCACCATGGTAGCTGGGAAAATTAAATTCAGTTAGCTAAATAAATCTGGAATAAAAAGCTAGTATCAGTAATGGTGACCATGAAACTATTATTTTGCCTTAAAAACCCATCTGGTTTATTAATGGCCTTTCAGGAATGAAGTCCGGTGTCCTTATTCATTCTAGGCTATATGTGATTGTCTCTTAAACACTCTCTTTGTATCAACCTACTATGACAATGTATAATAAACCCTACATGGATTGCAGCAGTTCAAGAAGACTGCTCACTGCCATCTTCTCAAGGGTAATTAGAGATGGGCAATAAATGCAGGCCTTGCCAGTGACACATACATCTGTGAATGAATTAAAAACAGAAGACAATGTTCATTCCATGATATCATACAAATCATTACAGAGCCATGCACACTCTGACTTATGAGCAATGACACAGGAGACTCATCAATGGAAATGAAAACTGGGAGATCTGTAATGAGTGGCTGATCCGATATCACCAGTTTTACACTATCGCCCAAAGTCAAAATTACCCATATTTGTTCAATTGAATTCCTGTTGAGCCATTACCACTATTGCTGTGGATGTTATATGTATTGAAATATTGTCAATTATACAACCAAAAACTGTTCATGGCTGCAAAACTGTTCATGGATCTAATCACTTGACTATTGGGAATTAAATACTGTGCTGAATAAATTTTATGAATAAAAATATAATTTGTAAAATCTTTATGGAAAACTTTCACAGTGTAAAGCACATTATGTATATTTCATTTATTTGGACTAGTGCTTTTTTAATGAAATTGAAGTTATTTTGCATCAGTCCCTTTTCACAACAAACACATAATTTACCTTTAAACCAAATTCTATTTTAAAGTCCAAAGCATTAGATGGAGCACAGATGACTGCAAGCACAGAAAGTTGGGAGAAATGCCTAATTCTTGAGCCTGTGTCATTAAATTTAAAATATATAATACAACAACTTTGTGCCTGCCAATACTTGAAAAACTATGGTCAAAATTCATTTCAGCCATTAAAAATAATGGCATGATGTTTTAGACTGATTCCAAATTCAAACTTTTTTTAGCCATCCAATTTAAAATAAATGGTAGTTTTAAAATCAAGTCTCCTTACTTAATATTCTGTCCATGTGAATAGGCAGTGCCAGAGAATGATTTACTTAATGTTTAATGATGTTTGATTGATGCTTTGTGTAATTGGACTTTGGATCCAGTTTGCAACAAGCATGAAACATTTTTATCTCCAATATTCCACGAATATTATTATATTTCATTGTAGCAGGTTTAGACGATAGCTTTCAGAAAATACTTGCCAGGCTTTAAATGCTTTAAAAATATGTCTTTTGGCAATTTTTGTGCTCAGCAAGGTGACAGAATGATCAGTGAATAAATGTGCTGGAGCACAAGTCACTGCTCATGCATTTTGGTTAATCCCAGCAGCTATTTGTAATTCTATGGAATGATGAATAGTCCAGGGGGATAAGCATGACAAGAAAACCCATTGCTTACCCATTTAGGAGTTGGGTATTCCCACACAATACAGGAATACTCATTAGGATGGAAACATTGGGGTTGATTTTCATATTTCTTGTGAATTAGACGTGAAGTAAAGTGAAAGGTAGTTTTCTTTTAAAAAGAATCATCTTGATCCTGCCTCATACAAACTGAAAAATGGGACAATAGCGAGACAAAAACTGCCCTCATTCCTTCAGTCTGATCTGGATTCAAATGTAGTGATGGAAGAGGTGAAAGTGAAATGTTCTAACCCAGTGCACCATGTAGTCTCTTGGTAATTATTAAAATTTGTCATGAGAGTCAGGATGACACTGGCTACATTATTTGCCCATCCCTGATTGCCCTGACAACTGAATGCTTTCAGGCTATGTCATAGTGCATTAAGAGTCAACCACACAGTGCAGTATTAGAGTTACTGTAGACCAGACGTGGTAAGCGCGTCCCTGGTAAGTCAGTTTTGTCTTTATACAGAAATCCAGTAGCTTTCATGGTCATTTTTCTGGTGCCATCCTACAAATTATTAGATTTATTTAATTCACGTTCATTTGTTTGAACTCCCAATCTCTAGCTGCTGGTCCAGTGCCATAACCAATTATATTAAAGATAAGAATAAAAAATTGCATCTATATAGCACCTTTCATGACCTCAGGGCATCCCAAAGTGCTTTACATCCAATTAAGCACTTTTTAATATTGTAATGTAGGAAATATGGCAGCCAATTTACATTTAGCTTGGTTCCACAAACATCACTGACAAAATGACCAGATAATCTGCTTTAGTGCTGTTGTTTGAGGGATAATGATTATCCAGGATACCAGAGAGAATTCCCCTGTTCTTCTTTGCAATAGTGCCGTTGGAATTTTATGTTCACCTGAGAGGGCAAACAGGGCTTCAGTTTAATGGCTCATCTGAAAGATGGCACCTCTGACAGTGCAGCACTTCCTCTGTTCTGTACTGGAGGTCAGGCTACATTTTGCGCACTGGGCCCCTGCAGTGCAGCTTTATAGTACCTATAAGTTAGTAATTGGTAAATGTTGGCAATAGTACTCTTGCCTCAGGGTCTCTGCTCTAGGACCTGAATACATAAACTAAGCTGATAGCTCAAAGCAATGCTGAGTGAGTGACTGAGGTATCATCCTCTGAATAAGTTCTCTGCCTATTCCTCTGGTTCAGGTGGAAGTTATGATGTTCTGGCCAACATTATCCCTGCTACAAATATCTTCAAAAAACATTGGTTGACCTGTTGCTTATCTCATCACTGTTCGTGAGAGCTTGCTGTGCAGAAGTGATTGCCATACTTGCCTGTAGCTACAGTGGCTGCACTTCTAAAAATATATGTCATATATGAAGTGCATTCAGACATTTATGAGATATTTTTGTGGTTCTTTCTTTGCTATCAAAATTTATAAAAGTTTTAGGGGCACCAGTAGTTTAGGTGCTAAAGAGTCTCTGAGGTGGCCAAGAAGGGGTCCTGAGCTGCAATCCCTGGTTAGCTCGCCTTTAGCGCAAGGCACCATCTTGGTAAAGGAATTTAAGCGTGTGCTAGGAACGGCTGCCCCGAGGATAAATAAGCCTCCAATTTACCAAGAAAATTGGCTCCCAATGCTCACTAAAGAGGCTATTTTTCAGGCTAGCACTGCAGTTAATGACCTCTCCTAACAGCGACCAGCAGAACAGGTATAAAGAAGCTGTTGGTGGGGATTATGAATGCTACTTAAAGCCATGCTCAGCACTTTCTGTTCATTTGCTGATTGAGATCGACTGACTACACTTCATTCAAAGAGGACTTTTGATACATGTCGGAAGATTTGTTGGAACACTTTGTCCAGGCTTCATCCCAACAATTATTCCAGAGATTCTCTGAGGATTTCATCTAAAGAGTGAGTGCTGTGCTGCTGTACCTTACTGAAGACCTTAAGAACATACGAAGATAAGAAATAGAAGCAGGAGTAGACCATACGCCCCTCGAACCTGCTCTGCCGTTCAATACAACATGGCTGATCTTCAGTCTCAACTCCACTTTCTCGCCTGCTCCCCATATCACTTGATTCCCTGAGAGATCAAAAATCTGTCTAGCTCAGCCTTAAATGCACTCAACGATGAGCATCCACAACCCTCAGGGGCAGACAATTCCAAAGATTTTCAACAATCTGAATGAAGAAATTTCTCCTCATCTCAGTCATAAATAATTGTCTCCTTATCCTAAGACCGTGCTCCGTGTTCTAGATTCCCCAGCCAGGGGAAACAACCTCTCAGTGTTTACCCTGTTAAGCCCCTTCAGAATCTTGTATGTTTCAATGAGATCACCTCTCATTCTTCCAAACTCCAGAGAGTATAGGCCCAATTTGCTCAGCCTCTTATCATAGGACAATCCTCTCATCACAGTGAACCTTCATTGTACTGCCGTTAAGGCAAGTACATCCTTCCTTAGATAGGGAGATCAAAACGGCACACAGTACTCCAGGTGCGGTCTCACCAAAGCCCTCTACAGTTGTAGCAAGACTTTCTTTTTCTTGTTCTCCAGTCCCCTGGAAATAAAGGTCAATATGTTATTTGCCTTCCTAATCGCTTGTTGTACCGGCATGCTAACTTTCTGCGTTCCTTGTACAAGTGCACCCAAATCTGTCTGAACATCAACATTTGGAAGTCTCCACTCCTTTTAAAAAATATTCTGTTTTTCTATTCTTACTATCAAAGTGAATAACCTCACCATTCCCCACATTATACTCCATCAGACACCTTGTTGCCCCCCTCACTTAACCTGTCAGGATTTTGCCTCCGGGGTCGGGAATCCGATGTCAGAACCATTTCTGGGTCCTGACCCCGCACCGAGGGGGCGGAGTAGCCACAGCCCACGATTTTCACTGATGTCAACTGCTAATTGGCTGCAGGGCAGATTTGGAAGCCAATTCGCGGCGAGAGGCATGGGATGGAGGCATAATTTGTTAATTGCGGCCCTAATTTAAAGGCATGACAGAAACCATTACTGTGGCAACCATTTTCATTTATCATACAAACCCTAGCTCACCAGAAGGAGAGGCAGAGGCCTGCCCCACACTTCACAGATGCAGCCCTAGAAGTACTAATGCAGGCAGTGAGAGAGAAGAGCGAGGTCTTGTTTCCAGAGGGTAGCAAGTGAAGGCCACCCAGCCATAGAACCATTGAAAAATTATGGCACAGAAGGAGGTCATTAAGCCCATTGTGTCTGCGGCGGCCGAAAAAACTAGCAGCCCAATCAAATCCCACCTTCCAACACCTGGTCCATATCCTTGCCGGTTACAGCACTTTAGCTGCATGTCCAGGTGCCTTTTAAATGAGTTGAGGGTTTCTGCCTCCACCACCATTCCTGGCAATGAATTCCAGACACCCACCACTCTCTGGGTGAAAAAGCTTTTCCTCATGTCCCCTCTAATCCTACTACCAATCACCTTAAATCTGTGCCCCTTGGTAATCGACCTCTCCACTAGGGGAAACAGGTCCTTCCTGTCTACTCTATCCAGGCCCCTCATAATTTTGTACACTCAGTTAAGTTGTGCCTCAGCCTCTTCAGTTCTAAGAAAAACAACCGTAGTCGATCCAATCTTTCCTCATAGCTGCAACTTTCAAGCCCTGGCAATATTCGTGTAAATCTCCTCTTTATTCTCTTCAGAGCTATTATGTCCTTCCTGTAAGGCGGTGACCAGAACTGTATGCAGTACTCCAGCTGTGGCCTAACCAGCATTTTATACAGTTCCAGAATTACATCCCTGCTTTCGTATTCTATACATCGGCCAATAAAGGAAAGCATTCTATATACCTTCTTCACCACTCTATCTACTTGTCCTGCCACCTTCAGGGACCTGTGGACATACACTCCAAGGTCTCTCACTTCTTCTACCCCTCTCAATATCCTCACGTTTATTGTGTATTCTCTTGTTTTGTTTGCCCTCCCCAAATGCATTACCTCACACTTCTCCGGATTGAATTCCATTTGCCACTTTTCTGCCCACTCAACCAAACCATTGATATCTTTCTGTAGTCTACAGCTATCCTCTTCACTACCAACTACACGGCCAATTTTTGTGCCATCAGCAAATGTCACAATCATGCCTCCCACATTTAAGTCTAAATCATTAATATATACCACAAACAGCAAGAGACCCAACACTAAGCCCTGTGGAACACCACTGGAAACCACTTTCCATTCACAAAAACATCCTGTCACTGAGCCAATTTTGGATCCAACCTGCCACACTCCCCTGTATCCCATGGACTTTCATTTTACTGACCAGTCTGCCATGCGGGACCTTGTCAAATGCTTTACTAAAATCCATGTAGACTACATCCATTGCACTATCCCCATCAATCATTCTTGTTACTTCCTCAAAAAACTCAATCAAGGTAGTAAGACATGACCTTCCCTTAACAAATGCATGCTGAATGTCCCTGATTAATCTGTGCCTTTCTTAGTAGCAGTTTATCCTATCTCTTAGATTTGATTCTAATCATTTAACCACCACCGAGGTCAGACTGACTGACCTATTATTATTTGGCCTATCTCTCACACCCTTTTTAAACAATGGTATAATGTTCGCAGACCTCCAATCCTCTGACATCTCGCCTGTATCCAGTGAGGATTTGAAGATGATCCTCAGTGTATCCGCTATTTCCTCCCTGGCTTCCTTTAACAACCTGAGATGCAATCCATCTGGTGCTGGTGATTTATCCACTTGCAAGGATGTCAGACCCTCTAGTACTTCCTCTCTCATTATGCTTATCATATCTAATATTTCACACTCCTCCTCTTTTACTACAATGTCTGCATCATCCTGCTCCTTTGTGAAGACAGAGACAAAAAACTCATTAGGAACCCTGTCCACATCTTTTGCATCCCCAGATTAGTTACATTGTACATCTCTGATAGGCCCTACCCTTTCCTTAGTTATCCTCTTGCTCTTAATGTACTGATAAAACATCTTTGGGTTTTCCTTGATTTTACCTGCCAACAACTTTTCATGACATCTCTTTGCATTTCTAATTTCCTTTTTTACTTCACGCCTGCACTTTCTATACTCCTCTAGGCTTTCTAAAGTGTTATGTTTTTTGTGATCATCGTAAGCTTTCTTTTTCTGCTTTGACTTACCCTGTAAGCTTCTAGATAACCAGGGGGCTCTAGATTTGGCTGTACCACCCTTTATCTTTTTGTGGGGACATGCCTACACTGTGCCTTTAGAATCTCGCTTATGAATGCCTCCCACTGGTTTGCCACTGATTTTCCTTCAAGTTGCTGTATCCAGTCCACTTTCGCCAGATCACCTCTCAGTTTTGTAAAATTTGCCTTCCTCCAATTTAGAACTTTTACGTAATAATAAAAGCAAAATACTGCGGATGCTGGAAATCTGAAATAAAAACAAGAAACGCTGGAAATACTCAGCAGGTCTGGCAGCATCTGTGGAGACAGAAGCAGAGTTAACGTTTCCGGTCAGTGACCCTTCTTCAGAACTGGCAGATATAAGAAATGTAAATGATTTTAGGCAAGTAAAGCGGGGGTGGGGCAAGAGATAACAAAAGAGGTGTTCGGAGGACAAGGTCACAGAATAGCTGACTAGAAGGTCATGGAGCAAAGGTAAACAATATGTTAACGGTGTGTTGAAAGACAAAGCATTAGTACAGATAGGGTGTTAATGTACTGAAAACTGAACTGCCACAAGCACAAACATAAAAAAAAAACACAATGGTTAGGCACAGTAGAAACAAACTGAACAAACTAAAATAAAATAAAATAAACACAAAAAAGAAAAAATAACTAAAAACAAAAGTAAATTGGGGGGCCCATTATGTTCTGAAATTATTGAACTCAATGTTCAGTCCGGCAGGCTGCAGCATGCCTAATCGGTAAATGAGATGCTGTTCCCCGAGCTTGCGTTGATGTTCACTGGAACACTGCAGCAATCCCAGGGTAGAGATGTGAGCATGAAAGCAGGGGTGTGTGTTGAAATGGCAAGCAACCGGAAGCTTGGGGTCATGCTTTCGGACTGAGCGGAGGTGTTCCACAAGCGGTCACCCAGTCTGCGTTTGGTTTCCCCAATATAGAGGAGACCACATTGTTTTTTTTTATTCATTCACGGGATGTGGGCGTCGCTGGCCAGGCCAGCATTTATTGCCCATCCCTAATTGCCCTTGAGAAGGTGGTGGTGAGCTGCCTTCTTGAACCGCTGCAGTCCATTTGGGGTAGGTAGACCCACAGTGCTGCTAGGGAGGGAGTTCCAGGATTTTGACCCAGTGACAGTGAAGGAACGGCGATATAGTTCCAAGTCAGGGTGGTGTGTGACTTGAAGGGGAACTTGCAGGTGGTGGTGTTCCCATGTATTTGCTGCCCTTGTCCTTCTAGTTGGTAGAGGTCGCGGGTTTGGAAGGTGCTGTCGAAGGAGCCTTGGTGCATTGCTGCAGTGCATCTTGTAGATGGTACACACTGCTGCCACTGTACGTCGGTGGTGGAGGGAGTGAATGTTTGTAGATGGGGTGCCATCCAAGCGGGCCGCTTTGTCCTGGATGGTGTCGAGCTTCTTGAGTGTTGTTGGAGCTGCACCCATCCAGGCAAGGGGAGAGTATTCCATCACACTCCTGACTTGTGCCTTGTAGATTGTGGACAGGCTTTGAGGAGTCAGGAGGTGAGTTACTCGCCTCAGGATTCCTAGCCTCTGACCTGCTCTTGTAGCCATGGTATTTATATGGCTACTCCAGTTCAGTTTTCGGTCAATGGTAGCCCCTAGAATGTTGATAGTGTGGGATTCAGCGATGGTAATCCCGTGGAATGTCAAGGGGAGATGGTTAGATTCTCTTTTGTTGGAGATGGTCATTGCCTGGCACTTGTGTGGCGCGAATGTTACTTGCCACTTATCAGCCCAAGCCTGGATATTGTCCAGGTCTTGCTGCATTTCCACACGGACTGCTTCAGTATCTGAGGAGTTGCGAATGGTGCTGAACATTGTGCAATCATCAGCGAACATCCCCACTTCTGACCTTATGATTGAAGGAAGGTCATTGATGAAGCAGCTGAGGATGGTTGGGCCTAGGACACTACCCTGAGGAACTCCTGCAGTGATCTCCTGGAGCTCAGATGATTGACCTCCAACAACCACAATCATCTTCCTTTGCGCTAGGTATGACTCCAGCCAGCGGAGGGTTTTCCCCCTGATTCCCATTGATCTCAGTTTTGCTAGGGCTCCTTGATGCCATACTCGGTCAAATGCTGTCTTGATGTCAAGGGCAGTCACTCTCACCTCACCTCTTGAGTTCAGCTCTTTTGTCCATGTTTGAACAAAGGCTGTAATGAGGTCAGGAGCTGAGTAGCCCTGGCGATACCCAAACTGATCATCACTGAGAAGGTTGTTGCTAAGCAAGTGCTGCTTGATGGCACTGTTGATGACACCTTCCATCACTTTACTGATGATTGAGAGTAGGCTAATGGGGCGGTAATTGGCCGGGTTGGATTTGTCCTGCTTTTTGTGTACAGGACAGACCTGGGCAATTTTCCACATTGCAGGGTAGATGCCAGTGTTGTAGCTGTACTGAAACAGCTTGGCTAGGGGCGCAGCAAGTTCTGGAGCACAGGTCTTCAGTACTATTGCCGGTATATTGTCAGGGCCCATAGCTTTTGCAGTATCCAGTGCCTTCAGTCGTTTCTTGATATCACGTGGAGTGAATCGAATTGGCTGAAGTTTGGCATCTGTGATGCTGGGGACTTCAGGAGGAGGCCGAGATGGATCATCAACTCGGCACTTCTGGCTGAAGATTGTTGCAAATGCTTCAGCCTTATCTTTCGCACTGATGTGCTGGGCTCCCCCATCATTGAGGATGAGCATATTTGTGGAGCCACCTCCTCCAGTTAGTTGTTTAATTGTCCACCACCATTCATGGCTGGATGTGGCAGGACTACACAGCTTAGATCTGATCCGTTGGTTATGGGATCGCTTAGCTCTGTCTATCGCATGCTGCTTACACAGTTTGGCACGCAGATATTCCTGTGTTGTAGCTTCACCATGTTGACACCTCATTTTGAGGTATGCCTGGTACTGCTCCTGGCATGCCCTCCTGCACTCTTCATTGAACCAGGGTTGGTCTCCTGGCTTGATGGTAATGGTAGAGTGGGGGATATGCCGGGCCATGAGGTTACAGATTGTGGATGAGTACAATTCTGCTGCTGCTGATGGCCCACAGCGCCTCATGGATGCCCAGTTTTGCATTGCTAGATCCGTTCGAAATCTATCCCATTCAGCATGATGATAGTGCCACACAACACGATGGACGGTTTCCTCAATGTGAAGGCGGGACTTCGTCTCCACAAGGACTGTGCAGTGGTCACTCCTACCAATACTGTCACGGACAGATGCATCTGCGGCAGGCAGATTGGTGAGGACGAGGTCGAGTATGTTCTTCCCTCGCGTTGGTTCCCCCACCACCTGCCGCAGACCCAGTCTAGCAGCCATGTCCTTTAGGACTCGGCCAGCTCGGTCAGTAGTGGTGCTACCGAGCCACTCATGGTGATGGACATTGAAGTCCCCCACCCAGAGTACATATTGTGCCCTTGCCACCCTCAGTGCTTCCTCCAAGTGCTGTTCAACATGGAGGAGTACTGAGTCATCAGCTGAGGGAGGGCGGTAGGTGGTAATCAGTAGGAGGTTACCTTGCCCATATTTAAGCTGATGCCATGAGACTTCATGAGGTCCGGAGTCGATGTTGAGGACTCCCAGGGCAACTCCCTCCCTGCTGTATACCACTGTGCCACCACCTCTGCTGGGTCTGTCTTTCCGGTGGGACAGGACGTACCTGGGGATGGTGATGGCAGTGTCTGGGACATTGTCTGTAAGGTATGATTCCGTGAGTATGACTATGTCAGGCTGTTGCTTGACTAGTCTGTGGGACAGCTCTCCCAACTTTGGCACAAGCCCCTAGATGTTAGTAAGGAGGACTTTGCAGGGTCGACAGGGCTGGGTTTGCCGTTGTCGTTTCCGGTGCCTGGGTCGATGCCGGGTGGTCTGTCCGGTTTCATTCCTTTTTATAGACTTCGTAGCGGTTAGGTACAACTGAGTGGCATGCTAGGCCATTTCAGAGGGCATGTAAGAGTTAACCACATTGCTGTGGGTCTGGAGTCACATGTAGGCCAGACCACGTAAGGACAGCAGATTTCCTTCCCTCAAGGACATTAGTGAACCAGATGGGTTTTTACAACAATCGACAATGGTTTCATGGCCATCATTCGACTAGTTTTTCATTCCAGATTTTTATTAAGTTCAAATTCCACCTTCTGCTGTGGTGGGATTCGAACCCATGTCTCCAGAGGAATACCCTGGGTCTCTGGGTTACTAGTCCAGTGATAATACCACTACGCCACCGCAGCGAATACAGTATACTACATTGAAAGAAGTACAAGTATATCACTGCTTCACCTGAAAGGAGTGTTTGGGGTCTTGGATAGTGGGGAAAGAGGAGGTAAATGGGCAGGTATTACATCTCCTGCGATTGCAGGGGAAGGTGCCGTGGGAAGGTGACGAGGTGGTCGGGGTAATGGAGGAGTGGACCAGGGTGTTGCGGAGGGAACGATCCCTTCGGAATACTGACGGGAGAAGGGAGGGGAAGATGACTTCGGTAGATGCATCACACTGGAGGTGGTGGAAATGGCAGAGGACGATCCTTTCGATACAGAGGCTGATGGGATGGAAAGTGAGGACAAGGGGAACCCTGTCACGGTTCTGGGAGGGAGGGGAAGGGGTAAGGGTAGAGGTGCGGGAAATGGGCCAGACACGGTTGAGGGCCCTATCAACAACAGTGGGGGGGAATCCTCGGTTGAGGAAAAAGGGAGACATATCAGAAGCGCTGTCATGGAAGGTAGCACCATCAGAGCAGATGCGTCGGAGACGGAGAAACTGGAAGAATGGAATGGAGTCCTTACAGGAGGCAGGGTGTGAAGAAGTGTAGTCGAGGTAGCTGTGGGAGTCAGTGGGCTTATAATGAATATTAAGTAGACAGCCTATCCCCAGAGATGGAGACAGAGAAGTCAAGGAAGGGGAGGGAAGTGTCAGAGATTTTTTACCCCTGTTTTATCTTTGTCCTTTTCCATGATTAGGCTAAAGCTAATTGTATTATGGTTACTATCTCCAAAATGGTCACCCACTGCCACTTCATCCACTTGCCCAGCTTCAATACCGAAGACTAAATCTAGAATTGCGCCCCTTCTCATTGGGCTTGTTACGTCCTCACAAAAAGGTTCTTTTGAATGCAGTTCAT
The DNA here is from genome assembly GCF_036365525.1 of Heterodontus francisci. NCBI lineage: Eukaryota > Metazoa > Chordata > Chondrichthyes > Heterodontiformes > Heterodontidae > Heterodontus > Heterodontus francisci. Next base: position 29,092,890 of record NC_090378.1, on the reverse strand, counting down.
GGATTTTGTGCCATCTGTGCCCTTCACACTGTTTGTATCCCAGTTGATAGTAGGGTAGTTGAAATCCCCAACTATTATTGCCCAATTGTTTTTGCACTCAGAAATTTGCCTACATATTTGTTCTTCTATCTCCCTCTCACTATTTGGGGATCTATAGTACACTATGGTGTGGATGCTCCTTTTTTATTCCTGAGCTCAACCCATATGGCCTCATTTGATAATTTATTTAGCATATCATCCCTCCACAAAGTTGTTATTGATTACTTAACTAATAATGCTACACCCCCTCCTTTTTTATCCCCTACTCTATCATGCCTGAAAACTCTATATCCACGGATATTGAGCTGCTATTCTTGCTCCTCTTCAAGACAAGTTTCATCATAGCAATGATATTGTGTTGCCATGTGTCTATCTGTGCCCTCAGCTCATTGGCTTTATTTACTATACTCCTTGCATTTAAATAAATACATTTTAACACTGCCAAATTCCTGTGCTGCACACTTTTTAACCTTTGCTCCCTCTGTCTTTTAGAGTCACTCGCTAATTTTCTACTTCTCGTTCCCTGCCCTGATTTTGTCCTATCTGAAACTGCCCTCAGGTTCCCATCCCCCTGCCAAACTAGTTTAAATCATCCCCAACGGCACTAGCAAACTTTCCTCCAAGGGTATTTGTCCCAGTCCTGTTCAGGTGTAGACCGTCCAGCTTGTACAGGTCCCACCTTCCCCAGAGCCTTTCCTAATGCCACAGAAATCTGAAGCCCTCCCTCCTGCATCATCTCTCCAGCCACACATTCATCTCGTGTATTTTCCTATTACTATACTCACTAGCACGTGGCCTTGGAAGTAATCCAGAGATTACTACCTTTGCGGTCCTGCTTACTCATCTTGTTCCGAACTCCCTAAACTCAGTCTTCAGGACCTCATTCCTCTTTCTTCCATTATCATTGGTACCAATATGGACCACGATCTCTGGCTGTGCACCTTCCCCCTCCAGAATCCTCTGTAGCCACTCCGTGATATCCATGACCCTTGCACCAGGGAGGTAACATACCATCTTGGAATCATATCTGCGACCACAGAAATGCCTGTCTGTTCCCCTAACTATAGAATCCAATACTACTATTGCTCTCTTGTCTTTTCTCCTCGCTCCCTGCATGGCTGAGCCACCCATGGTGCTCTGGTCATGACTTTTGCTGCACTCTCCAGAGGAACCCTCTCTCCCATCGGTACTCATAACTGAATACCGGTTAGAAAGTGGGATGCCCTCCGGGGACACCTGCACTACCTGCCTTGACCTTCTTGTCTGTCTAGCAGCCACCCAGTTCCTCTCTGCCTGTGCTCTCTTAAGCTCCAGGGTGACTACCTCCTGAAACGTGCTATCCGCATAGTTCTCTGCCTCGCAGATGCGCCACAGTGCACTGCTCGAGTTCCGAAACCTGGAGCTCAAGCTTCTGCAGCCGATGACACTTCCTGCAGATGTGTTTGTCAAGGACCACATGGTGTGCCCATGACTTCCCACATACCACAGGAGGCACATTCCACTTGGCCGAGCTGCCCTGCCATTACTTAGCTTTACAAACTAATTATTGCTAATGTAATAAGTAGAATAACTTACTAGTTACTTGCCAATCAGCTTCTTCCCCTGTACTGTGGAGGCTGAAAAGGCAGAAAAGAAAAGAATGACAGCAAAGAGCACCTTCTTCCCCTCATCAGTGAAATCCCTCACACACAACTCACAGCTGTACTCTCTGTCCAAACAGCACTATTCTAATTAGTAATTATTAAATTACACTAACTAAAAACCTTCATCATACTGACTTTACCACTTACAAGGTATCTATTTGAGTGATTAAAAAAAAAGAACTTTTGTTCTCTGATTTTTAAGCTATTTACAGGCAATATGCTGTTACTTATCAACCAATCAACTTACGGATTTCCCATGATGTCACTATTAGTTTTTTTCCCCCACTTTTCAACCCAGCACGTGCTGACACAGCCAGAGCTTTCCTCCCAGGTTCACTGACTGCTACTCCAGTCTTACAGGTAAGGGAGGGCCTCGAGCCCCGTTCTCGATTTTTATCTCCCACTCTGGTCCCGGTTCCTCCCAGGTCTTCCGACTGCTACTCTGGTCTTCCATGTAAGTCATATTAAGCAGGCCTGGCTGGAGGTCACAGAAATAGTGAGCAGCCAAAACGTCGTCCGGAGGAACTGGGTGCATGTCAGAAGAGGTTTATGAGCTCCTTTGCTCTGGCAAGGTGAGTGCAACGTGAAATCCAGATGACATGCCTTCAGGTCTGCAGCCTCTAGTAGACACACCAGGCCAGATTTTATCATGCCACTGGGAGTAGCAGCGGGAATGCAAAATGTCAGCTGTCCCACTTATGATGTTCATGGTTGCGCCGCCGCGATTACACGACAGGTGGCCGCTTAGCATAATGACAGCGGTTGCCCCCCCACAATCACGTGGAGGGGGCAGCATTGGCGATGCTGTTTACGGTGCCTCTTGATGTTGGATTGCAGAGTTCAACCCTCCCCCCACCCCAACTCTCCCCAACAGTACCCACTTGCAGAGATCCCCCCTTTCCTCCCCCCAACAGTTTCCACTTGCAGAGTGTCCCCCTTTCCCCCAACAATACCAACTTGCAGATCTCCCTCCTTCCCTCACATTTGCAGATTGAGCATAGAGGCAATGTCGGATGCCGAACAAATTCATGATGATAACAACAAATTACTTACCTAACCTTTGCAGGCACAGCGGACTCCCATCCTGGCGGGGCCAGCTTTTGAGAGACAGGAAAATGAAGGCACGTGAGTGCCACACATCATGCAGAAGATCATGAACATCTGATAGGATTCCGGCAACTTATATACTAATGCATGCAAAACAGTATTTAACGTCTTTAAAGTACAATCCTGTCACTTTGTGGTGGAGGTGCCGCCACAGAACCTCGCTGTCTCTGGGTAAATCGGAACATGGTCTAACAACGTTGGGTTCCGTGGCGGATGAATCTGTACCAATTCTCTGGTGCCCCCAACCCGCCCCCCCACCAGAAACCCGCCTTCCAATGGTGCATAAATTCCAGCCCACCAATTCAGCAGCCTGAGGGAGTATGGTCCTCCTGAACATGGGAGAACGGTGTTCCCAGGGTAGTTACTCACCCCTCAGCAATGCCCAGAATCCTAGCATTGTTGGGGGCCTGGCAGCACTGATATATACAGCGACTTATCTAATAGAGCTATTGGCATTGGACAGAGAGACCAGCAGTAGCTTATCGATAACTCTCTTGTCATTGCAGAAGAATAGGGCACTTAACTCATGGGAGAGAGCTCACACAAGAGGAGGAGTGCCCCAGCTCACCATCCTCACTGCTATGGAGGAGGCAGCAATGGAAATTGCGAGGTTGGCTCGGCATGACCAAGTGGGCAATGGAGAAATGGGAATACCTGGAGCGGAGGCTGAAAAGATAGTGAGAGCTTTAGATGAAGGGGGTGGAGTGCACTCCTCCCCATCCAACAGCATGCAAAAGATTCAGCTGCATTAGGAAGCCTCAGCACTGCAGAGGCATCTGCTGTCACAGGCAAGTTCTCATTCTTATGTCTCCCACAGGGTCAGTCGTGGAGCGGGAGCACAACTGGGGTCCTGTTAAGCATCCAAAACAGCAGAGCCAATGTCATCACAAGGGTGGCACTGGGTGAAGAGCAATTCACTACTGAGCAGCAAGGGGTGTCAGAGGCAGAGGCAGCTATGAGCAGTCCCCGTTTCAGGATGGAAGACAGACACAGCATTGCTCAGCTGAGCTCAGATGCAGGGCCTCGGGAATCACATGCAAGGATGCTCTACTTTGACCTGCAGTGAGAGATGTGTACCCATATGTCAGATTCCTTGAGACAGTGCAGAGTCATGGGCTGAGATGGAAGCAGCAGTCGTCCTTATCATGGACGTGCCAGTGGGGGCATCTCAGTTCAAGTGTACCACCTTGAGTCCTGTCCACAGCCCTTGTTATACGATTCATCAGGACACTGACTCCAGCCCAGTTTAAGTAGAGCCCATCCCCAGTACTGGTGCCAGTGCCCTATGAATCAAAACCCCTTCTTCCCACACCACTCTTTGAGTGACTCGTTTAATTCTCTAATCTGCTTGACGCTATGCCAATTGGCATGTGGCTCAGATAACAACACAGAGATTATTACCTTTGAGGTTCTGCATTTTAATTTGGGCCCAAACTCATCAAACCTCATCAAACTCTGTCAGCAGAAGTTCTATCTACGTTGTTGGTTCCTACTTGGACTATGACAACTGGATCCTCCCTCTCCCACTCCAAGTCCTCTCCAACTGCGAGGAGATATCTTTAACCCTGGTTCTGGGCAGGCAACACAATCTTTGGAATTCCTGGTTGCGACTGCAGAGAACGGTATCAGTGGATGGATGTTATTCTGAATGGAGGGATGTGACTAGTGGTGTTCTGCAGGGATCAGTGCTGGGACCTTTGCTGTTTGTAGTATATATAAATGATTTGGAGGAAAATGTAGCTGGTCTGATTAGTAAGTTTGTGGACGACACAAAGGTTGGTGGAGTTGTGGATAATGATGAGGATTGTCAGAGGATACAGCAGGATATAGATCGGTTGGAGACTTGGGCGGAGAAATGGCAGATGGAGTTTAATCCAAACAAATGTGAGGTAATGCATTTTGGAAGGTCTAATGCAGGTGGGAGGTATACAGTAAATGGCAGAACCCTCAGGAGTATTGACAGGCAGAGAGATCTGGGTGTACAGGTCCACAGGTCACTGAAAGTGGCAACGCAGGTGGATAAGGTAGTCAAGAAGGCATACGGCATGCTTGCCTTCATCGGTCGGGGCATAGAGTATAAAAATTGGCAAGTCATGTTGCAGCTGTACAGAACTGGTTGCCACACTACTAGAAGGACGTGGAGGCTTTGGAGAGGGTACAGAGGAGGTTTACCAGGATGTTGCCTGGTCTGGAGGGCATTAGCTATGAGGCGAGGTTGGATAAACTCGGATTGTTTTCACTGGAACGACGGAGGTGGAGGGGCGACATGATAGAGATTTACCAAGTTATGAGCGGCATGGACAGAGTGGATAGTCAGAAGCTTTTTCCCAGGGTGGAAGAGTCAGTTACTAGGGGACATAGGTTTAAGGTGCGAGGGGCAAAGTTTAGAGGGGATGTGCGAGGGAAGCTTTTTACACAGAGGGTGGTGAGTGCCTGGAACTTGCTGCCAGGGGAGGTGGTGGAAGCAGATACGATAGCAACGTTTTAGAGACTTCTTGACAATACATGAATAGGAAGGGCATAGAGGGATATGGGCCCCAGAAGTGCAGAAGGTTTTAGTTTAGGCAGGCATAAAGATCGGCGCAGGCTTGGAGGGCCGAATGGCCTGTTCCTGTGCTGTACTGTTCTTTGTTCTTTGTTGTTTGTCCTGCCAACTTTTGTCAGAGCACCTATCAGGCATAGCCTCGTCCGTTTCTAATCCAATTATTGTCATCTGCATATGCACTTTATCTCCTGTGACTCAAGTCACGTACATAATAATGAGCTTGTGACCCCTTTTGTTTTTCAATTTCTTATCTTACAATGTGTCTCACTATGTGATTACACAATTTCAATTTCTGCTTACACTGTGGTTTTAACCTAATCAACTACTCGATGTGGTTCCATCCAAATCAACTGTCTTGGCACTAACAATACTTTAACAACTTCAGCATAATTCTCTTGCAGCTTCTAGCTTGACACTTCTCCCATAGCTCCATTGTTTAGCATATCCAAGCATATAGCACATTATGGCCTGGATTTTGTGCAGGAGGCAGGGCTCCTGGTGCCGGGCCAAAAAGGTGGGGCGACCCCACCTTGACTTTTTCACACCCCCCACCTCCCCCCACCTCTGGCGTGAACCTCCGTTGTAATGGAGCCGACATTTGCGGTGCCAGGATTTCCATCCCTTTGAAGACGGGGATCCCGCCTTGGAGCTGCCAGACAATCACAGGGCCGGCAGCTCAGCAGTATTGGCAGCACCACTGGGAGTGGTGGCCACTTCCTGTTCTGCAGAAGCCTTAGAACCACACCCAGCACTGGAAACCCGGACCTCAAGTAAGTGAGACAGGGTGGCCAGGGCCAGGCCGAAAGGCCCTGGTGAGGTGGGTTGAGGGGTTGGTTATAAAATCCAGGGGAAGGGGAGTCCTGGGAGGTGCATTATTTCCAGGCCGGGGCCCTCAGTGTGCCACAGATTGCCCACGGATGAGGGACCCCCCCCCTCAAACACACAGGGCGGGTGCCTCGTTTTACAAGGCATCCTCCCCAATGTGGGGGAGACGACCCCACCAGCCCCCCCCCACCCCCACTCCCGCACCGCTGCTAAGATCCCAGGATGGCCTTTGGGCAGGAAGGCCGTCATTGGCCTAATCCCACACCCAGGAATATTGCTTGGCGACGGGGCAGCGATGGGCCCTCAATCCCCCCAACCCCTGCCACCCATTGCGATTCTCCTTGCCCTCCCCTGCCTCTGACCCTGCCTCAGGGTGGCCCATAAAATCCAGCCCACATTGTTCAACATTCTTACAGGGCCGAGGCTCCACCATCACTACACCCTAGATCCCCATATCTGCCTGACTTGCAGTCAGGTCCCTGACTATTGACCAACTGTGATGTTCTACTTAACCTAAAAGGTGTGACTGCCTCCTGGAACTAGTGTCCAGGTAACTCTCCCCCTCCCTGATGCCCCACAATGTCTGCAGCTCAGACTCAAGCTCAGTGACTCTGAGCCGAAGCCGCTCGAGTTGCAGACACTTACTGCAAAGAATTGCAATGCTCTCCATAAACACCAGCGTGTTGTAGGAATGGGACCACCTCCCTTCCACACACCCCCACCCCCACCCACCACCTGCCCTGTCAAGTCTTTATTTATTTATTTGATTCGTTAATTCGTTACTAATTTAGTAAAGTAATGCAATAGCAAGTTGCAGTCTCCTGGCTTAGAGATGAAAGAAAAAAAAACTCACCAGCTACTGGAAGTAAAAGAAAAGGAACAAAAAGCAGCATCCGCTTCCCTCCTCTGCACTGAATTCCCACTTACACCAAGTTCATGACTTCAGCGCCAGATTTATGAAGCACTCTGTTCCCGAATCATTCTGTGCTCCACACTTGGTGCGGTAACAAATATTGTACACTTCTACAGAGAGCCAATGACTCACACCCATATAACAACTGCTAAGTGAGTAACACTTACTCAGGCAACCACTTTCAGTTGATTGACAGTTAACTGACACTGACAGGGCAGGAAATTGAACCCCTGTCTGGGCCAGTAATGGAGGGACGTGGGGGCTTGCCAGCTGCCCAGCTCCATCCTGCTGCTGGGACCCTTTTGTGGAGGAGCGATGGGGGGGAGGGGGGCAGCAGCACTACACACCCATCTGCGGCGGATAGCCAGCACAGCTTGTTAAGAGCCTATTGAGGCCAATTAAAAGAGGCTGACTGGGATTTTCCAGTTGGCCTCTAGGTTCCCGCAGGCTTTGGAGGCCAGTTTACGTGCCTGGAGGCAGCCTCTTGGTGGTGGGGGTGGGGGAGGGGGCCTCCCTGCCTTCCTGGATGCAGCAGCAGCCATATGCTGCCCTGGTAGAGGGGCTTTCCCTCCCCACACTGGTGGCCTGGCTGCAAGATCCACTTCATATTTTAGGTTTAACAATGTTGGAGGACTCCTCCATTTTGAAGTGCCCTCTCCCTTATATAACCTCGATTGCAGCCTGCTGCTCCTTTCAAGCTGGTAGGCCTCTGATCGGCCCTATCTCCAAGACAATTAAGGGAGTGCCCCTGTGAAAATTTAGACCGATAATTGTTTCTGCTGGGGGAGGTTTTGGGATCCGGAAACAGTCCAGACCTCTGTTTCCCACGCCCAGAAGGAAAATCCTGCCGCAGTTTCTGTTAATTAGGTACCTTAACTAGCTAGCAGTTTCTTTTGCAGTTTTAAAGTTCTAAGCCAAATGCTAAATGTTAAACTAAATTACAGCTTGAGAAATATTTACCAGAGAGGTCCCACTTGCTGCAAATTCTTGACTTTAACACTCTGTTTACGAAGTACTCTGTTCCCCAATTACTCTGTCCTCCACTTTATAGAAGTCAACCAGGAGTAGTTAGTCATGGGGATCTTGCTAGGGATCTCCCATCGTCTGGAGGAGGAATGGGAGGAGGAGATGAGGTCAGGCAGAACAACACCACATACGGGGGTGGGGGGGTGGGGGGGGGTGGTTGGGAGGGACAGGAGGGTGAGGAAGGCTCCAAATTTGTGGTGATTTGCTGCATGCTGCACAATCTGGCGATCATGTAAGAACAGCCATTATCTCCAACACTTGAGTGAGAGGATCAAGCTTCTGATCTACAGGAGGAGGAGGAGGCTGAGGAGGAGGAGAAAGATGAGGGTGACAAGGGGTACCAGAGGGTTCCAGATAGGCAGCCATCTGATTTAAAACTGCTTTTGAGGGACATCCTCCACAATCAGACTTCGGAGCACTGTTGCCACATACCTTACCTACCATGTGGATCCATCATGAAGTCCACCATCTGCAATCAATCCTTTCAACCCCTTCCCCATGAAGAACACAATAAAATAATAAAATCATAAAAAGACCACCAATTCCACCAATTACCATATCACTCTTTATCTACAGAAAAAAAGCAGAGTAAAAACATGACACAACCAATAGCACTTACAAATATGAAAACTGCACCCTGGTGCTTACCCCTAGTTGCTATCCTATTAAATGTTCTTCCCTACTCTGGTGCTTATACTAAGTGCAAGTTGCAGCAGCACACGAGGTGGATGGGTGCTGAGAATCTGAGGAGGGAAGTTTGAATGTCCTCCGTGATGGCCCTGCCTCAGGCTGCAGCATCTCAGCATGGGCTTCAGCATTGGGGGCCACTTGGCTGCAAGGTGGAGTGGCAGGGGAGGGAGCAGTAGGTTCCTGCTCCATGATTCTCACACCATTACCTTGGGTCGTCTGTTCATCCAGCTCAGTGATCTGCTGAAAGACAGATCTATGGGCAGCTGAGATACTCTGCAAGCCCAGCTACTGGCACTCCCCTCCCCATCATGGCCAACACTGCCTGCTCAAGTGGAGTGATCTCATTCTTCCCCTCTCCCAGTCAGGTCCTGCTGGCACCTGTTCTGTGCTATCTTGTCCCGGAAAAGAATGAGTGTTGCTTGTGAATGTGTGAAGTGGCAGGTGTGTGTGTGTGTGAGATGTCTTACATGGCTGAAGAACTGTGAGATGTGTCTGATGTGTGAGTAATGCCTGTGAAGGATGCAAGAGTGTGGGGTGTGTGAACGTCAGTGTATAGTTAGATGGTGGATGAAGTGTGTTGAGGTTGTGATGCTGGTGGTGGAGCAATTATTGAGAGGTCTGTTTGTGAGTGGGATCAACCACATGTAAAATATTGCTCAGAGATTGCACAGGGGACTCGACAGCACAGCAAATATCCTACAAATCCCTGACTAATATGTAGTAGTGACACAATCGAGAGCAGACGTTACATAAAAAGCAGTATATATATAGGTTGTTCATCCCAATTTCTTTGAAAACTGTCTATGTTAAATTCAGACTCTTCAAGATGATTAATAATGGGCTGGTATTATGTTCTATTCCTTCAAATCTTCATTTAGTGAAGTGAAGATATGACAGGAATATTTTAACTTTCAAACCGTATTAATTTTAATGGCAACCAGCACCTCAGTGCTTCATTTCAATTTCTGCATTCATTCCCATATTTGTTTTTTTGTGTATATCCCTTTTTTGCTTTTGCCATTTTTCTCTGTCCCAAAGGCACGGAGCCCAGCTCCGATAGAGTTCCACCCTTCAGACGCTCATTGTGGGTCCAGGGCAAGAACAATGGGAGGCTATTTAATAAAAGGGAGTCACATATGTTTAGTTTCCAGCAAGGGGTCACTGGATGCTGATTAAGAGCAGGAGCATTGTTTTCCCTTTCCTTAATGCAGGGTACTGAGGCCAATTGGATTGCCCAATTGCAACCTGTGCTGGGATTAGCTGACTGAGCGTAGATCAAGAATCAAACCTGAGACATTCTGGTCTGTAATACTTTGCTATATACTGCCTTTACCAACTGAACCATTGAGGACTCTGAATATTCAGATATTCAGGTATCAGTGCCTATAACATCTGCAAAGGGGCATTCAGATAAGCAAAATAAGAGAGGATCTGAAAGTCAGTGTCTGGCTTTATATACAGCATTTACTCACATTCTGAACATGGGCAATTCCACCAAATGTCACATAGAATGGAGTAAAAAAGCCAAGGAAGAGGGAGATGAGCAAGATACACAAGATATAACATTGTTACTCAGAACAATTCCAGTACACATTATCCTGCAGATCATAATGGGGGTGACAATACGCTTTTTTCAGTTCTGCGGTTTCCACTGACTTGTATTTCACTCAAGACCACAGTTCATTTCCGACTGGTGTCTACTTTGGTCAAGTTCAGATTATATTAATCTTCTATTTAATTGTTTTTTAAAAAAAATACTATGTTTAGTATCCCCAACCCCTCCTGCCCCCAAGTCAACAGAACAACGTGTTCCAGTGTCAACAGATGCCTTTTATTTGTTTTACAATTTTTTTTACCTTCCTAGATTAAAATAATATTTGACCACTAGATGGCAATAAATTACAACTTAGCTCTCTGCCACCCACTAAACAATTCCCCAGCATAGCTTCACGTGAGGCTAAAGAAGTGACCTTTAAAATATAACCAATAAATTGCTCTTATATGTACCCCCTCCATGTGTAAATCTGTTTATAGCATAGAAACCAACCATCAGCCCTATGTTCTGGCTGATCAATGTTTTATTTGAATTTCAATATGCTGGAAACCTTTAATTGTTAACACATAATAATATTCCAGAAATAGCATGATTTTTGCTTCAGTGTACGTTAGAAATTTTTTTCATTTTATTGTTATTCAGATTGGCTAAGAATGGTATGCGGTAATGAAGGAATGTAACATTCTGGCAAGAAAAGGAGTCCCTTGTGTTCACCCAGCAAATCTTGATAGTTCATGATCAGAATGCTTAATGACAACACTACGCTTAAGCTGTGGAAAGCTGCAAAAAGATGCCCAGAAAAAAAAACATTCAGTTAAACACACTTCAGGAGAGATTTTGGATTACTTTAATATGCAGCCAACATATCCATGAAGTGTAGCGAAGGTACATGTGCTGAATTTGAAATGGAGCACACATGAAAGACAGCTTGTACAATCAGCGATATAACATTTCCTATCATTTCTACACTATTCCCTTTTGCCTTAAATCTGCCTCATTTTAAGTGAGACCATTCTACATAACATTGTTTTACATTTAGTCGATTTTGTTGAACAAGCAAGTGTCTATTTGAAATGGAGGTTCTGGCATATATATTTTGTAAGTTTATAAAATACTTAATCCAGCAATAACACATGACTCTTATTAACAACAGTGTTGTACTTCCTTAAGGTATATTAATTAATGGATATAAAGTTAATGTCTTCCAGCATTGTGTCAAACATGGGAACTGGAGATGAATGTTTAATGCATTCCTCATTAAAAAAAATCCCTTCAAAATGGATGTGTTTTGCAGCCTTACTATAATAACAGCTTTTATTGGTGATAGCAGATTGTGTTCTGAGACCGAAACTAGCTTTGAATGCTCAACACATTCCAGAGTTGCTGAACGACTTGCAGGATTCAGTTATATCTTGAGCCAAAAGAGATTAAATATTTCATTCCTGCTTCATTTTGATTTTGTGGATAGCAGTTCTCTTAAGTAGAAAATGAAATAAATGTTTAACCCTTTTTGTATTTTTTTCCTCTTGGATTTTGCTGTCTTTATCCATGCAGCTTTAAGCTAAACTATGACCAGTACTTGTTCCAGTAAAACCAGTATCATCCTTTTTATGATACGCTGAAGTGCTATGTTAATTAATATGATCTTGGGTTTGATGGAGCAGTAAACATGTTCTGGAATATGTTCAGATGTAGCCTAAAAATGGAAGATTTGCATGCAGCTGAATTTTATCCAGCCCTTGATAGTAAAATTGAGCTGGATTTTGTGCTGGAGGTGGGTTTCCCGGCGCCGGGCCAAAAAGGCGGGGGAGCCCTGCCTCTGCCTTTTCTTCCCCAACCCCCGCCCCCCCCCCCCCTCCAATCCTCGGAACAATCCTACAGTCTTTTTGTGTCAAAGTTTTAGGAGGCGGGATCCTCGTCCCTTAAAGCCATCGCTCACTCCAAACGATGCCATTGAGAGGGGGGAGTGAGGGGAAACAGAGACTCCTTACGTAATCCGTTAAAGGAATCCAATGATTTATCAGTGGCAGTAACCGGGCATGCAAGCCTGCCAAAAGGTGGAAGTAATCCCCACCAGGGAGTCCAGGCTGAGATTGTGATCTGGATCTCTGGAGGTGAGCTTTTTTTAATATAAGAAAAATTATTTGTTGCCGCCTTGTAAGTAGTGCTGTAGAATAAAAGACTGGCGCGTATGGGCAGGGTCAGATGGTTGGAGAAGGATTAAGGTAGGCCATGGAAGGCATTGATGATCAAAACAAGGATCTTGAAGTTGATTCACAGATATGCAGGGAATTGATGGAACTATGCAAGAATGCAGAAAGAAAGACTAACATTTATTTAGGGCCTTTCATGACCTCAGAATGTCCTAAAGTGCTTTACAACCAATGGAATAGCCTTGAAGCAATCACTTGTAATGTAGGAAATGATGGACAGAATATAGGACAATTGTTCGATAAGTTGGAATCTGGAAGCCAGAAGGCTGGTGAGGAGAACATTGTGAAGTCAAGTCTTGAGATGATGAAGGCATGGTTAATGGTACAGCTATGGGAAAAGCTGGGTTGCAGTCGGACCTTCCTTCAGAGGTGAAAAGAAGCAGTCTTAGTGCAGACCAGATATAGGGTCTCACGGGTCACTGAGGTTGTACATCACCTAATTTAGACTCAAATAATACTTAAGTAAGGCTGTTGGAGTTGATGCATGGTGCAGTAAGTACTGGTGAGAACTGAGAAGATGACTTCAGTATGAAAAGAGAAGACTGAGGGGTGCCATGATAGAGGCCTTTAAAAATAAGAAGGAGTTCTATAGGATAGATGTACAGAAGATGTTTTCACTTGAGCAGAGTCCAAAACTAGGGGCCATGAATACTAGATCATCACCAATAAATCCAGTTAGGAATGCAGAAGAAACATCTTTACAAAGAAGTGTGGTAGGAATATGAAACTCGCTAGTAGTTGAGGAGAATAGCATAGATGCATTTAAGGGGAAGATAGATAAATACACGTGAAAGAAAGGAATAGAAGGGTATGTTGATAGGATGAAATGAAGTAAGGTGGAAGGAGACATATGTGGAGCATAAACACCAGCATGGAGATGTTGGACTGAATAGCCTGTTTTTATGCTATAACATTTTTGTGGTTCTGGGCAGTATCGCCAATGCTGAGATGTAGGAAATAGCAGGTCATCTAGGACTCAATGATGGACAAAAAGGTATTGCAGTGGCTTTGGAATCCATGCAGAGATCGAGTTGGGTGTCATTTGTATACATGTGGAAGATGCTTGTTTATGATGTCACTGGGGTAACATTTAGATGATGGAAAAGATGGAACTGAGTCCTGGGGAACGCCAGGGGTAATGTTGCTAACATAAATTGTTAAATTGTTCGAGGAGATGAGGGATTATATTGCGACAGGTATGAATGAAACCATGACAGAGCCATGAGGATGGACTGGGGAGAGGCAGGGGAGGGAAGGGTTGTGGTCAACAGTGTCAAAGGTGGCGGAGAGGATGAGGAAGTCAGGAGAATTGTGCATGAAAATTTTGTTTGAAATTTAGGAATGAAGGAGTAATTTATATTGAAATTATTTTCCCCATATTTTCCTCTCCCTAAGCCAAAAATATACAAAGCACTTTTTAAAAATAAGGAACAAAACATTGCAATGTTTTGGAACTGTTTGATTTTTAACAAATGGCCTGATGGTGACAGTAAATCTTCAGAACACAGAAAACAATGTTTTGTTTGTGATGGGTTGTGATTGTAAAGTATGCTTATGTTGTACATAGGAACATACGAATTAGGAGCAGAAGTAGGCCATTCGACCCCTCGAGCCTGCTCCTTCATTCAAAAAGATCAAGCTGATCTGTTTGTGTCTCGAATTCCACGCTCCCATCTACCCCCGATAACCTTTGATTCGCTTGCCTAACAAGAATCTATCTACCTCCACCTTAAAAATATTCAATGATCCCGCCTCCACCCCCTAGCTTCTTGTAAATACACAGTATCCAGTGGTGTCACCAGGTAACAATCAAAACCAACACCCCTGGTTGTTCAACCCACGCACCACCACTCCATTCCCCTCCAATCCTACTTGTGGTTACTGGAGACAAGTGTAATTTCATGAATATGCAAACTGAGATTAACTACCAGTGTATAGGTCAGTGATTAAACCCAACACCTATGGTTGAGTACACTACTCAGGATAGCTTTTCATTAAACCATTGGCGGAGCTCTAAAAAAGTTATTTATTTATTTAATGATAACTAACATTTCAAATGCCAATCATAGCAAATAAACAGATTAAATATTGAAACAGGCAAATGACCAAACGTTTAACTGGCCAATGCATAAGCAATGTCTTCAAAAATCAACTGGGGCGACATGAACCTGGCAGGAGATTGGTGGAACCCACATGAAAACGGCAGGGACCTGGTTGCACTGAGTCTCCACTGTTTCTGGAAATTTCTAGCCTGCTTTGTCAGTGGTGAAACCTTCACCAGCCCCAAACAAGGTAATTGTTGTCAAGGATGGAACCAGGGGTTAGGGCTTCCTAAGGTGGGAATTTCCGCATCCTGGCTCATTCGGGACCCATAGTAGTTATGGAGGTTGGTGCATTCAGGAAGATGAGGTGTATCAATCATTAGATGAGCAGAAGTGAACCCCAGCAGGGTGGAATTGGTGGGGGATTACTTGGGCAACCGATCTTCAGTCATGGGCAGATGCAGGTTCTTCTAGGTGCCTGTGGTAGGTCGGTACCAGGCAGGTACTCGCAGTGGTGCTCGTGCCTACTGGCCTCATATAAATTAAATACCTTCCAACTGACTTTGCGAACTTCAGCAGGCTCAGTGCTGGAGGGCATTGTCCAGTGTGATCCCAGAATCACATTTCCTGGGTTTCTTGTATCGAAGAAAAATCAGGTAATGGTCTTCATATTGACAGGGTAATGGCAACACAGCTTTTTATAGGAGGTCATATTTTGCATAATTGTGAAATTTGGTGCCATACATGCTTCATGAGTATGGTGGCCACAGGGGAGGGAGGGAGATGGTGTAGCTGGAGACCAGTGCACAGGAGCTACCTGTATTTCTAAGAGCATTTTTGATTTGGTTACTCCCTGTATGGTCAGAAACTAATGGCAATGTGCTCCCATTGTCTCCCTGCCAGCAATCTGCCCCTCCTTCTGCTGGGGTGTGCTGTGGGCTTTATTAGAGGAAGGCTCTTGCAATGGCTTCCACACCCAGATTTAATCTGCTTAAGTAACAAATGACACCAGACCTAAAGCATTGGATCTATCACTGTCATGGAAAGTAGGCTCACGATTCACTTTTCTTCCAGTCTTCCGGCAGCTGTCCTGGGAGCTCAGTGAAATGTGGTGTAAAGTGCAAAAAGCCCCACAAAAAATCTGTGACAATTTTTGCACTTCCTTTCAATGGAAAGAAAATTTAACAGCTTTCATTACCAGTGTGAAAACCTCCCCATCATATTTTACATCCTGTGCTCTGTCTAGGTAATGCCTGATGCTCAGGCAGTAGACAAAAATTTACCCTTCATCACCATCTCTATCTACTCATTTAGGTTGTGCTGCCTGACCTTGAGTTGAACTTCAATGCCCATATCCTTTCATCACCGATTTCTACCGACACAACATTGCTCATCACTACCTCAATCCCTCCACTGTTAAAACTTTGCTTTTAATATTGCTAGTCTCAATTATTCCAATGCCCTCCAAACCGCAAACTCCATAACCTCCATCCTGCATAAAATGTAGCTGCACTAAGTATTCCTCTCAGATTGCCCCTATCCTCACTGAACTGCATTGGCTCCCTGCCCCCCATGTATTAAATTTAAGCTTCTTATCTTCAAATTCCCACTGGCCTTGCCCTAACTTATTTTTGCAATCTCCTTTTTTTAAAGTTCTTTCTTGGGATGTGAGCATCACTAGTAAGGCCAGCATTTATTGCCCATCCCTAACTGCTCTTGAGCAGGTGATGGTCTGCCTACAACTGACTGAGTGGCCATTTCAGAGGGCAGTTAAGAGTCAACCAGATTGCTGTGGGTCTGCAGTCAGATATAGGTCAGACCAGGAAGGGATGACACATTTCCTCCCCTGAAAGGCATTAGTGAACAATCCAGTAGTTTCATGATCACTATGAATGAGACTAGCCATTTTATTCCAGATTTAATAATTAATTGAATTTAAATTCCTCCAGTTGCTATGGTGAGATTTGAACTCATGTCTGCAGAGCATTAGTCCAGGCCTCTGGACTACTAGACCAGTAACATTATCACTCTGCTACTGGTCTCCAGCCTTCAATTCTATGATTCTGGGCTTTTGAATGTTTCCCCTTCCTTCCTCTTAATATTGAGTGACAGTGTCATGTCTCCACTCTCGACAACTCCTTCCCTAAACCCCTTTTCTTTTGAACTTTCCTATCCGCCTTTAAAAGTCTTCTTGAAAGCCCATCTTTCTGACTAGACTCTTCCTAATCTCACTCTCCATTGCTATTTCTATTGGTGAATTGCCTTGGGATGTACATTTTGCATTAAAGTTGCTATATTAAAGCAAGTTGTTATGCAGAATGAAGTTAATCGCCCTAAAACCCAACTGGTTTCTCAATATTCATGAATCCATTTATTGTTTTTCCTCTTCTGAGGGCAGTTACTCCTTGTTTAGATGACAATTCCATGAGGGGGAGGCGGTGGCATAGTGGTAATGTCACTCGACTAGTAGTCCAGAGACCCAGTCCAATGCTCTGGGGACATGGGTTTGAATCCCACCACGGCAGATGGTGAAATTTGAATTCAATTAATAAATCTGCAGTTAAAAGCTAGTCTAATGGTGACCATGAAACTATTGTTATTAAAAACCCTTCTGGTTCACTAATGTCCTTACCTGGTCTGGCCTACATGTGACCCCAGACCCACAGCAGTGTGGTTGACTTTTACTTGCTCTCTGAAATGGCCTAGTAAGTCACTCAGTTGTCAAGGGCACTTAGGGGTGGGCAAGAAATGCTGGCCTTTCCAGCAATGCTCACATCCCATGAAAGAATGAAAAAAATACCCTCAATATCCTGCTTAAGTAATCATTGTTCATTGTGAACTTCAGTGCAATCAGTTAATTCAGCACAGACAGCCCTTGGAGCCAGTGACCTGTTTGATCTGTATTGTTTAGATACTCGCTGCCTAAACCCATTAAGCCACATGGGGAATCATACATCCATTCTTGATTGTACTGTATGGGACTGACCAGGAGCGAGTTAAATGAAACATCCCTCCAATCAGCAAAGCTGCTTGTTCATAATGGTGTTAACATTGCTGACTTATCATTATGAGTCCAATCAAGACTTTCCTGTGGTGGTAAATTAAAGCAGTGTTGTTTTCTTTTGTTCAGACACAGTGGGTAATCAACATTTTATTCATCTGAATCACATTGGAGTGATGAAGATGGGGCAAATTTATTCTTTAGCAATTGGCTGCGAAATTCATTGAAGCTCTCACTTTGATTGCATTTAAATTTAATATAGTATTGGGAGACAAGGGAAAAGGAAGCAAATAGCTAGTCATTAAGGAGGTGAGAGCAGCTGTCAGCATGTCAGGCAATTTTCTCAGCGATGTTACCATGGCGATTATTTACACGGGCAGCAGTGGCTGTGGGTTCAGAGTTCTGAGTATTGTGAATTCAAACTGTGAACCATTTAAAATAGAAAGCAAACACTTCTACTTGGTTCAAGCACTTCACAATTTTTGATGCTTTAAAATAGCATTTCATTAAATTGTTTCAAAAGATTTTCATGCAAATCATCCTGATTTTTCAATGTGAATCATGCCTTGCGAATTGTATTTCTGAAACATGGCTGATGAGGAATATAAAATAATTTGCTATTATGAATATAATCTTAGGATGAATATATTCTGTGGAAAATAAAATGTAAACCGGAATACTTGATCAACATTTGCAGATCTAATCAGAATAAGCAGCTACTGTCATCAAATATATATGATCCAGTGCCATGTGCATATCAAAATTAACTTAGCAGCTTACTGAGCTTCACTGTGCTATTTTGCTGGACTGTTTTCAATGGGGACATTAATGGCTTTACATTTGGTAAATCAAAACCATTTGTGTCAATTGGTCATTTAAAAACAGATGTTCTAACTCATGGGCGGCTGTGTGAAGCAGTTATTGAACATTTTGACATTTGTTCAACAATCATGTGTTCCAAGCATTCTATTGAAAGTAGGCTGTGTCTTCAACTTCTCCACAGAAAACAGGTAGAATCTCTGTTCCACAGCATTGCTAATTTACAATAGTGAATACACTTTAAAAGTACTTCATCAGCTGTAAAACGCTTTGAGTCGTCTGGTGGTCATGATAGGCGCTTGATAAATGCAAGTCTTTCCTTTCCATTGTTGCATATTGTGAATATTTTGATATTTGTACAGTGTATATCCACAAGGCTTCAGAATAGAAATACATGCATTCGATTTTAAATCCTCACCTTTGTCTTCAAATTCTTTCCTTGGTCTTGCAAGCTACTGCAGTCCTATATTCTTCCCCGAACACTTCATTCTTCTGATTCAGGCATTCTGTGAATCAGCCTTTCCGTTTATCTCACCCTTGGTGGCAAAGCCTTCAGCTACAATAGTCCTTTTTTTCCTGGTCCTCTGCCTCTTTCTCCATCTTTAAGAATAGCATTAACAAAGCTTTCAGACATGAATCTGAATCTTCCCATCCTTTCTCTGTGTAGAATAATTTACTTTTAATGCTGGGAGAAAGGGTGATAATGAATCGGCAGCTTGTTTTACACCTGGCCTATTTTGTGTCCTTTTTTACTTTTTTTTTGGAGATACAGCACTGAAACAGGCCCTTCGGCCCACCAAGTCTGTGCCGACCATCAACCTTTAGATGTTTCTCTATGATAAAGACAATAGGCCAGAATTTGCAGCAGCGTTGATGGCAACTTATCAGCATTCGTCGTCATTACCCCTCTGAAACTGACCACAGCTTCAGGATGTTGGGCATGTGCAGATTAACATGGAAATCCTGGACTTGTGGACTGTCACTCAGGGCTGCAACACAGGCTACGCTGTGGCACCCCCCCCCCCCCCCCACCCCCCCAGAGCTGGCAATCATTGAAATCAGTGAGAACTTCAACTTTCCCATCCACACATCACCATTAGAAGCCACATAAAAGTTACACCTTGTTCAATCGGGCATATTTTTTTTGCTCATGGGATGTGAGTGTCACTGGCAAAACCACATTTATTGCCCATCCCTAATTGCCCTTGAGAAGGTGCAGGTAAACAAGCTTCTTGAACTGTTGCAGTCCATTTGGTGTAGGTGCACCTTTTCACAGAATCACAGATCACAGAATCATTACAGCACAGAAGGAGGCCATTCAGCCTATCATATCCACACCAGCTCTTTGAAAGAGCAACTCCTTCAGTGCCATTCTCCTGCCTTCTCCCCATAACCCTGCAAATTCTTCCTTTTCATATAACTGTCTAATTCCCTTTTGATTGCTTCAATTGAACCTGCCTCCACCTCGTTCTCAGGTAGTGTATTCCAGACCTTAACCACTCGCTGCGTGAAGAAGTTTTTCCTCATATCACTTTTGCTTCTCTTACCAAATACTTAAAATCTGTGCCCTCTCGTTTTAGGGTGGACTTTAGGGAGGGAGTTCCAGGATTTTGACCCAGCAACAGTGAAGCAACGATGATATATTTCCAAGTAAGGAAGATGCAGGGTGTGGGGTTCCCATATGTCTGCTGCCCTTCTTCTAGGTAGCAGAGGTCACACATTTGGAAGGTGCTGTCAAAAGAGTCTTGGTGAGTTTCTGCAGTGCATATTATAGATGGTATGAAGTGGAATATAATTCTAGCCCCTTTTTGGGACCTTCCTGGATTAGGCCTCCTCCCCAAATGATCATTCTCACTTAAGTTTGAGAAAGACAGATCTCACAGATACGTGAAGGGGTCTGAAGAACTGATCTAACTCTCCCCAAAGGAAAGGAACCAGCTGAGAATATAACCATCCTCCAGATAGTCTTTTTTACAAGTGTTAGCCAGATTATAACAACCCGGATATTATAAGGGTCCTGGCTTCTCTTCTCAATAACATACCACTCCACTGAAGAGTATACAGAAATAGGTTCTCGACTTTGTGATACAGAAGTCTATATGGGACAATATATATTTTCTAAATTCATAAATGTTTATTAAAGAACCAAACATGCAATTCACATGTGATGGGAAGTCAATTGCACATTAATAGTTCTAGGAAAAGAAAGTATAATCTTATTTCTAGTGCAGAATCCAAGTTATTAGTGTAAATATTGTTAGAGTAAAATATTTAAGATATCCTTCAATATTTAAAGCAACAATTACTTTAAATCTCTGAGTAGAAAGCAACAGAATTTCGTGAAATACCTCTATCCCAATTAAGGGGAGACCTATCGTCGCTGCACCACAGTATCTGTACCTTTACCGTGGAAAACGCTGGAATGAATCCAACGAATCTAAAGATCCAATATTTATAATATTTCTAAGCTGCATAACTAGTTTTTTTACATACGGGGGTGTTACCTCTCTTGCAAGTAGGTTCGTCCCCTTCTATTTCCCAAATAAGGCTGTATAACTGTTAATTTATAGTTAAGATCCACCTTCTTTGATTTCTAAGAAAGGCTAGGCCAGCAGCAAGCTGGGAACCTCTCATGGTGGTCAATTTCCTTAATCACCTAACTGTGTTTCAAGATTATAATCAGTTTCTTGTGTTTGGTCAGTTTTGTCAAAATTTCAGTTGACTGTGGTTTAGGGTTGTCCACATAAGATTATCTTATCGACTATTACACTGTGGTAGCCTACATGATCATTTGCAAACTGTTATCAGTATTTTACCATGTGATGAGGGTCGTGACTTTTTTTGCCATGGTGGGATTTGAAACCGTGTCCCCAGGGCATTATAATAATTAATACACTATGTAATATTACTTCTAAAATAAAAGCAAAATACTGCAGATGCTGGAAACTGAAACTAGACAAAAAGTGCTGGAAATATTCAGCAGGTCTGGCAGCATCTGTGGAGAGAGAAGCAAAGTTAACGTTTCAGGTCTGTGACCTTTCATCAGAACGGGCAAAGGTTAGAAAACTATTCGGTTTTAAGCAAGTGATGGGGAGGGGGTGGGGGAGAGAACAAAGGAGAAGGTGTTTGATGGGGCAGAAAGCAGGAGAGATTAAATAACAAAGCTGTCCTGGGACAAAGGCAAAGTGTGCGTTAATGCTTGTGGTGAAAGACAAAGCATTAGTCCAGAGAGAGTGTTAATAGTAGAATAATGAGCAGCTCTGACTACATAAAAAGCAGGCACATGGTTAAAAAATTAAAAATTAAAAAAAGGCCAGTCATGCTCTGAAGTTATTGAACTCAATGTTCAGTCCGCAAGGCTGTAGAGTGCCTAATCAAAAGATCAGCTGCTGCTCCTCGAGCTTGCGTTGATGTTCACTGGAGCAGGCCAAAGACAGAAATGTTGGCATGACAGCAGGGGGGTGTGCAGAAATGGCCAGCTATGGACGTCGGAGAGTTTCATCTGTTGACTTTTTAAAATTAAAATAAAACCACCCAGCTCGGGGTCATGCTTTCGGACTGAGCGGAGGTGTTCAGCAAAACGGTCACCCTGTCTCTGTTTGGTCTCCCCAATGTAGAGGAGACCACATTGTGAGCAGCGAATACATTATACTACATTGAAAGAAGTACAAGTAAATCGCTACTTCACCTGAAAGGAGTATTTGGGGCCTTGGATGGTGAGGAGAGTGGAGGTAAAAGGGCAGGTATTACACCTCCTGCAATTGCATGGGAAGGTGCCGTGGGAATGGGACAAGGTGTCGGGGGTAATGGAGGAGTGGACCAGGGTGTCGCAGAGGGAATGATCCCTTCGGAATGCTGACAGGGGAGGGGAGGGGAAGATGTGTTTGGTGGTGGCATCACGCTGGAGGTGGTGGAAATGGCAGAGGATGATCCTCTGGAGGTGGAGGCTGGTGGGGTGGAAAGTGAGGACAAAAGGAACCCTGTCACCGTTCTGGGAGGGAGGGGAAGGCATGAGGGCAGAAGTGCGGGAAATGGGTCAGACATGATTGACGGCCCTGTCAACCACATTGTGGAGGGACTCCTCGGTTGAGGAAAAAGGAAAACATATCAGAGGAGCTGTTCTGGAAGGTTGCATCATCAGAGCAGATGCGTCAGAGACGGAGAAATTGGGAGAATGGAATGGAGTCCTTACAGGAGGCAGGGCATGAAGAAGCTTGGTCGAGGTAGCTGTGGGAATCGGTGGGCTTATAACAAATATTAGTGGGCAGCCTATACCCAGAGATGGAGAAAGAGAAGTCAAGGAAGGGAAGGGAAGTGTCGGAGATAGATGATGTAAAGGTGAGAGAAAAGTGGAAATTGGAAGCAAAGTTGATAAGGTTTTCCAGTTTGGGGCGGGAGCAGGAAATGGCACCAATACAGTCATCAATGTATCAGAAAAAGAGCCTGTCTTTTTGTGGGATATGTCAAACATTCCTTTTTCCAGTCCTAGTCAGGCCCTGTCCCCTAACTCTTTTTCCATCACAATCCCCCTCCATGATCTCTACACCTACATCGTCCTTCTCCATAGTGAAAACAGATGAAAAGTAATCATTTAAAACCTCACCTACAATGAAAGCACACAGGTCTCTGGGTCTCACTCTTGCTCATAGCACCTTCCTTTCTGGCTAGAGGAAGGCCCTCGTGTATCCTGCTTTTCTTTCTCTCCCAGGACTGCTTGGGCTCGTATCATCTTCCCACCCTTTGTCCCTTTCGGATTTGTGGGGGTGACTAGGAAAGGATCTCCACTGGGAAACTGACTTATAAATTAAAGCAAGTTCAACAGCCAGAACAGCTGCTTGCAGAGTTCTCTGAACCAGCTGCTCCTCTACATGGGTCTTTATGGAGAGTGGGAGAGAATGTTTAAATTCCCCTAACAGAATTACTTCTCTTAGATTCTCATAGCTGAGCTGTACTTTAAGATCCCTCATCCACTGGTCAAAAGCCAGCTGCTTGCTTCTTTCAAACTCCAGATAAGTTTGATTAGCTTGCTTCTTGAGGGTTCTAAACTTTTGGCAATACCGAGGATAGCATTTTTGGTCAGTTCATAATTTGATGAACTCTCCTCTGGCAACAGGGAATAAATCTCATGGGCTTTTCCAGTTAGCTAGCTTTGTAATAAAATAGGACAGGTCTCAGCTGGCCATTTTAGCTGCCTTGTCAGTTTCTCAAAGGACACAAAAAACATTTCTATATCTCCTTCATTGAATTTAGGGATTAGTTGAGCGAGTTTTAACAATTTTGTACCCAGCCCTGAATTACGCTCCTCCATATTGGCCATGCTTTCACTGGCGTTACTCTGTCACCCCCTAGTTAACTCAAGTCGCTTCAGCACTCTTTCCTAACATTCCTTCCAGAATATTCTTTGTCTCTCTCCTCTCTCTCTCGTTCCTTCTCCTGTCTTTCTCTTTGTCTCCTCTCTTTCTTTCTCTTCATGTTCTTTCTGGAAGGCTCTCTCTCTCTCTCTTGTTCCTGCTCTTGTCCTTTTTCTTCAAGTTCCTTCTGGAAGGCTCTTTCTTTCTCCCTCTCCTCTAATTCAAGTTTCCTCTGTTCCAATTGTATCTTTGCTAGCAATACCCTGTCGGGATCTATTTTAACCCTGTTTCTGCTTCTTCAGATTCAAGGGAAAAATGGTTGGCCACTGGCCTTAGAAGTTCAGACTTCCTAGCCTTGCCACGTACAGTGATTCCACACTGCTCAGACATTTTCCTCGACTCCTCCATAGACAATGCTTTTAACTTATTCCAAGTTGTTTCACCCTGGCTTGGGGAGCTACTAGCTTCAGTTGCAGACATATTAGTATTCTGGCACACACAGCCACAAGAAAACCTGTATTGAAATTTTGCTCTTTTTTGACAGGGAAAAATTTGACTTCCCAATTCCAATTTCTCTTGAATAAAAGCAAAATACTGCGGATGCTGGAAATCTGAAACAAAAACAAGAAATGCTGGATTCACTCAGCAGGTCTGGCAGCATCTGTGGAAAGAGAAGCAGAGTTAACGTTTCGGGTCAGTGACCCTTCTTCGGAACTGACAAATATTAGAAAAGTCACAGATTATAAACAAGTGAGGTGGGGGTTGGGCAAGAGATAACAAAGGAGAAGGTGCAGATTGGACCAGGCCACATAGCTGACCAAAAGGTCACGGAGCAAAGGCAAACAATATGTTAATGGTGTGTTGAAAGACAAAGCATTAGTACAGATTAGGTGTGAATATACTGAATATTGAACATCAGCAAGTGCAAACCTGAAGAAAAACAACCTGAAAAAAACAGTGGGTAAGCAAACTGAACAAACTAAGATGAAATGAAATAAATGCAAAAAAAGATTGTAAAAAATGTAAAAAGGAATGTAAAAAAAAAAGAGGAAGAAAAAATAACTAAAAATGAAAGTAAAATGGGGGGCTGTCATGCTCTGAAATTATTGAACTCAATGTTCAGTCCGGCAGGCTGTAGTGTGCCTAATCGGTAGATGAGATGCTGTTCCTCGAGCTTGCGTTGATGTTCACTGGAACACTGCAGCAATCCCAGGACAGAGATGTGAGCATGAGAGCAGGGGGGAGTGTTGAAATGGCAAGCAACCGGAAGCTCAGGGTCCTGCTTGCGGACTGAGCGGAGATGTTCCGCAAAGCGGTCACCCAGTCTGCGCTTGGTCTCCCCAATGTAGAGGAGACCACACTGTGAGCAGCGAATACAGTATACTACATTGAAAGAAGTACAAGTAAATCGCTGCTTCACCTGAAAGGAGTGTTTGGGGCCTGGGATAGTGAGGAGAGAGGAGGTAAATGGGCAGGTATTACACCTCCTGCGATTGCAAGGGAAGGTGCCCTGGGACAGGGACGAGGTGGTGGGGGTAATGGAGGAGTGGACCAGGGTGTCGCGGAGGGAACGCTATGTCTCAATTGTGAGATATTGAACAATTGTCCCATTTGCTTCTTGCTTTGTTCAGCGGAAAATAATTGCTTTGTCTATTGCATTCTTCCTGGGTGAGAAATAAGTTGTTAGTGCATTGTTTTCTTAGTTGTAGTCATCTTGCACAGGCGTAATCGTCTCAGAAATATTTTCCAATTCTTCACCTCCATAATGGAGAAGTAAGGCCTTTTTTCTCTTATCGGTGATTCCAAAGCCTGTCATTGTGCCGTCGAATCATCGCAACTTCTGCCTATGTGGGAGTACAGATGAGGGATCGGAATGCATGTCAAAATGTGATAGGTTGGGCATAGCCGTCACTATTTTGATCATCAGTGCAGTGATACTTGCAGTCCTTAGGATGAATTCTTTTATTACGACAGCCACAATATTCTTGATAATTTAATAACATCCATTACTATTAAAAGCCCTTGTTTAGTTCTATCTGCATTTCTGGAGAAAAAGCACAAATATCATGTGCCTGTCTTGCCAAGTCTGGCCTCAATTAACTGTAATTACAGCACAGCATTCTTGTGGAGATGTGTTCTTGTGTGTAACTGTAAGCAATGTTTATCACATTATGCTTAAAACTTTTCTTTTGTGCCTTGTTCTTGTCTTAATCCACTAGAAGTTGTGGGGGATAGATTTCTTTGGTCTTGCAACTGGCCATATTCCATATTCCATAAGAGCGTGTGTTCCATCCTGCCAGAGCTTCCAGTATTCTCTTGTGTCCAGGTGATCCAGAAAGCTTAGGTGTAGAAACAGGAAAATCTAACTTATTAAGAGCTTTCCCCCCGCTCTCTCAATGTAAGTGTAGTGTTAATACGGACATGATTCCAATCTGCCATGCCCCACCCTGCTTGATCATATAATATTGGGCTTTAATTTGCTGTAAACTTGTTCCATACATATGATGCATAAATGGCATGTGAAATTATTAATAGTTAAAAGTTCCAGGAAACAATGGAGTAAGAAAGACATACCATTTGCCGTGCTACACTATAATTTTCTAGGACATTTATGCTGTTCCACCGATAGCCTCATCTAAGCTGGTAAAACTTTGTTCTCATCACTCTGCCCACTTTTGCAGATAATGGTGATCATCAGTTTGCTAGATTTATGACATTATTCACACTGCAGCCAGTTGCACTGAAAGATAATGCTGTGGGTGGATTGGTCCTGTCTCTCTCTTGAAGCATTTATCACATTTCTCTTCCATCACAGCATGATTTCCTACTTCTCGCATTAGGCTATTTTCCTGCATAACGCTGGAGCTCCACAGGAAGCTCAAGATAATTAAACAAATGAGTTACTTTCTGAAAATTGGGGGCAATCCACTTTCTGCACTTTTAGATGGTTTTTCTTGCATACAGCCAGTCATTCTCTGTTCTAATTAGCCAAGCCAGAAAACCTACCCTTTTATTCTTACAATATATCCACAGGCCTGCTTTTGCTTTTGTAGCCTATTTAAACTGTAAATTAAATATTCAAATCATGTTGTTAGTTGGTGCAGAACATCAGGATTAACAAAATACCAATTTTGTGCTTGATTTAAAAAAAAATTGCTGCAAGCTTTACACAATCATTAATTCGTATAGTAATGAATTCTACCTGTGCGATTTTAATCATCGTGCAGTACAGACACCTCATGTAAGTACAAGTCCCTGTAAATGGGCATAAATCATACAAGAGCAATCAGTAGCAAAGTTGTCAAACTTGGTAGAAGACTTAATAAAGTGTATAGTCAAAAACAAACCTTACTAGAAATAGTTGATCCTATAAAATATTGGCAAGGCTGCTTTACATGGGTATTATTTCCACTGCTGTTGATAATTGTCGAAAAATACAGCATAATATTAATCGTAAAGGTGGGAAATATTTTAATATTTGAATTGTTTCAATTATGGAGTCAGAAGAGACTTGGAAACACTTGCCTTCTCTGTAGAATACTGCATGAAATGGGAAACCTAAAAGAATTCAGATCCAATTTAATTATCTGGAATTACACAAAATCAGCCCATATGGCCCAACTGGTCTGTGTCAGTGTCTATGCTCCACACAAGCCACCTCCCACCCTATCAGCACATCCTTCTATTCCTTTCTCCCTCAAGTACTTATTTAACTGCCCCCAAGATGCATCTATAGTATAAAATAAAATTAAAGAAAAATAGACAAAGTATGAACGACTCAACTCAGCTGTACTGGAGACCTCAAGGTCTGTATAATTATGACAGTGAAGCTTGTGTTACAGTCAAGTAAGGAGAGGTCGAAGGACTTCCCTCTTTTTCCTCTCCTTGTTTGACCACAAAAGGTTTAATTCTTTCTTAAAGTGGATGCACTGGCCAATTCAGTAGGTGTTGATTACTTACTTGCTATGACCATAACAAGAACTAACAGGTTTTCTTGAGTTTAACAAAGAAAGAGGTTAACTTTATTTTACCTAAACTCATGAAAATAATAAACTATGCGCTAACTTTCACTCTCTCTCTCTCTCACACACAAACACACACGCACACACACACTATAAATTTACAGATTGGAGAAAGGTAGATTGGTTGAGTTAGAGTCCATAGAAAAAAGGGATATACAGTTTGTGGCATTTGATGATTCAGCTGGCTTCTAGCTGAATTCGGTGGTCTTGAGGCTTTTAGTTTGAAGAGGTAGATGAATGGTTTGGTGTCTCTTGGAGAGAGTGATGCGGATGACTTCCTCCAGTGGGGTTTCTGCTTTAGCCGGAATATGCAAAGGTGATCAGTTAACAAACAGGATTTGAAAGCTTTCAAGCTGGAATAGAGAGAAAGAGAGAAAGAGACCCCCACTTGGGTCTATAATTGTCAGAGTCCAGAAGCTTTTCTTCTCTCTGCTGCGGAAAGACACAGATGGGAAGAGCTTGTCACATGACAGTCACTCAGTGATTCAAACATAGCAGCTAGCAGTATTTCTCTCTTGTGAAAAAGAACAGGTAGTTCCCTTAAATCTCCTTGGTCTTGGTTCTTGCTGGGGCATGAGCAGACATTTCATCTCCACCTCACAAGCCTTGCAATGTAAGATACAGTGTTGCAAATTAGGTGGCCATCCTAAGCTGCTAGCAAAGTCATTTTTTTTATCTGTTCTTTTTACATTTCTTCAAAAAGTATAAATTCAGATCTTTAGTCAGTGGATTAAAGAAAATTATAATTCACCAAAGCAAGTTGGCATGGCAGTTGGGTTGCAGTTTCTTTATCACATACCAGTGGGGATGGGGTGTAGGTGAAACAGTTGAGTAGAAGAACCATGAATAGTTTACTGCATTTAGATACTGGTGTATTGAGTGGGCTGAATGACTGCACTGTTTTTCTTTGCATTGGTACATGCTCGATAACAAGTAAATCTCACTAGGCTTGAATGCAACAAGATGCTAACTCTTATAGCAGCTGGTTTAACCTAGTGAAATGCAAACGATATAAGGAATTTTTTTTTGCAAATGCGCATTCCTGGCACAGAGTTTTGTCTGTGGGGAGTATATTTTGGGGATTTAGACTGAGAGGTCAATAAGCTACACAGGACTTCTGTCCATTAAATTGCATAAATGTAACATCCAGTGAGGCTTGTTGACCTCTGCTCCTGAATTTCCAATCAGTTGTCTCGGCTTGTGTACCTCTCTGCTGAGATCAGGCACTTGTACAATCTGGCGTGTCTCCAAATCAGTTGCATATGCCAGGATTTCAGAGATGTGTCGTGATCCAATGAACAAAGGGATCCTTAGTTTCAAAACAGTGAGAAACAATTTTTCTTTGTGAAGTTTCATGTGTTCCAAGGTGAGTGGTTCAAGTGATGGGAAACGGAACATTTTTTTTTGTTTCACTTTGTGATACCCGGCATCAACATCAAGCACTTCCAAAGACAAGTATGGTGCAACCAGGTAAAGAATGAACTTTTGTGCTGTCTTCCAACATGCGTTCTTTCAAAAACTACAGGGGTAGAATTTCACCTTTACCACCTGGGAATTTTTAAAGCATGGTCTGGGATGAAATGCAAAAATGAAAAACTACAGGGGAGCTGGAGTGTGGGGGTGGGGGTTGTTGTGCGGGCTGGGGGAAAGGGGAGCAGATAGTATGCTTATTGCTGACCCTGCCTGAATTTCATTCCCTTAAATAAAATGTAAAGAAAATCAAGTGGATTCTATTGGGGTCATTAAATCATCCTCTCCATGCTCCACTAAGGTGATGTTTAATGTCCAGGCTGTAAAGTATTGGAAAATAAATCTTTATTAAACACATCTTTGTTCTGGGTGGGCAGAATAAACTGTATGTTATTTAAGACACACTAATGTCATTCACAAAGGGTGCAATGGTGCATTGCGACATCGCTTATATCTTTGTTTAGTGCACTTTTTAAAAAAAATAAAAGATTGCCAAACTTTATTTCATAAAGACAACTCTTTAAAAGTGCTCCTTCAATCCCAGGCATTGAAGATTGCCTTGTACTCCACGGATATGATTTTTGTTTTGCTTTGTCACGCCAACCTTTTCTTCAACTCAATTTATCACTAATTTGTAATGAATTGTAGGCAGTTCTATGCTATGGGCTTATGATCTTCAGGAGCTGGTAGTCATGTCCCCAGGTGGGTTTCCCTTACACCTATCCAAGCAGCAAAAGATGTTCTTTCCATCGTTCTGGGCTGGATTCAAACCCGTGATCTAGAGGTGAAAATGAAATGCGTTAGCCTATTGCTCCAGGCTGATCCCTCAGTGTACGGGTGAATCATTGCATTGATATGTAGATCAGCTTCTGTAAAATGGAAGAGGAAGGGAAAATGCTGGCAATCTGGAATAAAAATAGAAAACAAAGGCTCTCTTAATGCCATCATACATTCCTCTGATGTTTCCGGTGTCGGAGGCCAGTTGAATATGATTGCCTAGGTGTTGCCAGTAGTCATATGCGCAGCGCCTGGCTGTTCTTTGTGCAGCGCTTCTGGCTGCTTTAAGTGCTACGGATGTTAACTCGCTGGGGGCTTTTTTGTAGTTCAACAGTGCAGTGTGCTTAGTCACTATGACAGGTTCCAGCTCTTCAAAGTGAAATTGAAACCAGTCTGCATTCTGCTTCTCACGTTTACTCATTGCTGAGTCATAGATGGCGTCTCTGATGTGGGCCCACTTGGTCTCTGCATCCTCAGTAGGAGTGTTTTGAAGGGCTTTTTCAAGTGAATTTAGAAACTTATGTAACAGCTGTGGATAGGAAATTCTGTTACTGTTGATGCACGGGCAGCCCTTCTGCTTGGAGTGATGCAGCTTCTTTGATTTGAGTCTAACCTTGCTGCACACCAGGGAGTGGTCGGTGTCGCAGTCCGCACTGTGGAAGCTGCGTGTGATTTGAACGCTGTTTAAAGAGGCTCGCCTTGTGATGATGAGGTCCAGCTGGTGCCAACGACGTGATCTTGGGTGTCTCTAAGAAACCTGGTGACAGGGTTTAGTACGAAAGAACGAGTTGGTGATGCAGAGGTTGTGATAGGTACACAACTCAAGCAGTCTCTGTCCATTCTCATTCATCCTTCCAATGCCATAGCGTCCAAGGCAGGAGGGCCATGAGTCATGGTCGGCCCCAACCCTGGCATTAAAGTCCCCCAGCAGGAACAGATGTTCAGTATTGGGGATGCTATGAATGATATTATGGAGTTCCTCATAGAACTGGTCATTAACTTCAGGTGCGAGCAGAGTGTTGGAGCACAGTTGCTGAGTAGGTGTACTGGACAAGAGGCGGTGAGCAGTCGGATGGACAGTATGCATTCCGAGCCATTTGAAGATGGCTCTATCATGCTGAGCAAGGAGTTTCTGATGGCGAAGCCCACTCCATGCTGTCTTGGTTCTTCAGGATCCCTACCCCGCCAGAAGAAGGTGTAGTCTTGCTCTCTTAGAGATCCGCTCACAGGGAGGTGTGGCTCCTGAAGTGCTGCAATGTGCACATTGAGTCTACTGAGCTCGTTGTTAATGATGGCGGTCTTCTGAGAATTGTTGATTTGTGTAAGGTCTTCCGACAGGTCGGGACACATAGTTCTGACGTTCCAGTTTGCAAAACGAAGGGCTGGTACCTTCTTTCCTTTTTTTGTCATACTGTTTGGTGCGGTGTTACAGTCCACTTGTTGGGCAATGACCCTGAGCTCCAAGCACCCATTGAAGCAGGTAGACTGTGGCGGGACAGAACCTTACTGACCGGGAGCTGCCCGGTTTGAGGTGGATGGTAGCTGTCCAGTGAGATGTGATGACCTCTCCCACCGACAAAGGCAACCCATGGTGCCCAATCTCTATGCCGATTGAGCTGGACTAATAACCCGTAACTGCTGCCTTACGTGTTATTTTGGTCGCTGTGAGGTGACTATGGAGTGACCTTTCCATGGCGCATGCCTGGGCGGATGTATGGTGGTTGTGAGTTGCCCAAACGTCAAAACCCCCCTCTCGGCCTTCCTGGTGGGGTCCAAAGGAGTACAGAGCATGACGTTTGGCACCGGTATGGCTGCAGGAACTGCCGGAAACATGCCAAATGTGACACATGACCGCCTTCGGGGTTCCGCTCCATATTTTCTGTTCGGGTTTACTCCCTTAGCCTTGGTCTCTCCCAAGATGCCCACAAGGCAGTGAGGTTGTTAGGGCCCCTGCCCAGGGATAGGTCTGAAGTCTTAACCACCAGAAAATTACAAACACCCAGGTCTGCAACTTTAAAAAAGAAACTGTCTGCTCGGAAGATTCAACAGGTTTACTGTGAACCCAGAACATCTGCCTCACTTCAAACCACTTACACTTTTCCTCTCTATCTATCTATTCTTGTGTGTGCGTATGTGTATGAATACTTGCGTGGGTGTGATTGCGACCATTTTGGGAATGAATATTGTTCAATAAATAGTTATGCTCCTGATTAAACCTACAAGAAAACCTGTCACTGTCTGTTTATTTGACAAATAAAACACATGGGGTTAAAACCCTAGTAACAAAAACACTTGCTGTGGTCTGTTGGGAGGTGAACAGTGGGAACAAGCCATCCCATCACCCACCTGGCCGTAACAGGTGTTGCAGGATAGATAGGCATGGATTTGGGAAGTCACATGTTCAAGGACATTGGAGAAGAAAGGGAGGTTGGAGATGGTGGCGGTAGTTTGCAAGCACAGTGGAGATCAAGGATGTTTTTGTTTGAAGAGGAGGGATGATGCAAGATTTGAACGATTTGAGAGGGAACATTACCTGAGAAGAGAGAACCATTTACAATTATCAGCTAGCATGGGGGCCATAATAAAAACATTTGCAATTTAAACATTTCTGGGAATAATGGTCCTTTATCATTAGAGGCTTTGGAGGAACTACGCTTGTTGGCGGCTGGGGGGGTGGCAGGGAAGGGAAACTACCGTATGGGGCTCCATGTTGGAATGACTACTCTTTATAGTTTACATAAATTACTTGGATTCAAAAACTCAATGCAAAGTGGCCAAATTTACAGATTATACCAAAATAGAAAGGGCTGTGGATTTGTAGGAGATAGCTTAGAAACGGGAGAACTTGGAAAAATATGTAAGTGGCAATAGCAGACTAATTTAACACAGGGCTGAATGGCCAACTCCCGCTTCAAATCTTAGGTTCTCATATTTCAAAATATCCTGTTGGGCATATTAGCAGCATATTTAAGTACATCAGTGATGTAAGCATTAAGTTTGTCTTTTACTAGTTTGAGCCTGTGTCCCCTTGTCTTAATTGAGGTTTAATTTTGAGTATTATCGGGATTTACCTTTTCCTAACTATACATTTTCAAGATATTAAGGGGAACTGATAGGGTAGATAGAGAGGAATTATTTCCACTGGTAAGGGAGTCTAGGGCTATGGGGCACCGTCTAAAAATTGGGCCTTTCAGGAGTGAAAACACCCTACACCCCAAGGGCAGTAGAAGTTTGGAACTCTCGCAAATGATGCTAGATCAAATGTTAAATTTAAATCTCAGATTGATGGAGATTTGTTAACCAAAGTTATGAAGGGATATGGGGAAAAGGTGGAACTATAGTGTTAGGTCACAGATCTGCCATAATCTAATTTCTCTACACTGTCTCTAGACCTTGAATGTCTACCTTCTAGCTCAGCAACCAGAACTGGACACCGTACACAAGGTCTGACTAGAGGACTATGCAGTTTGATTACAACTTCCTCTGCCTCATATGCTACAGTTTTATTTATGTCATTCAAAATTCTTTGGGCTTTGTTGATTGCTACTCTGCATTGACTGACTGGGCATATTGACAACGTGAGCAGTTATTGGCCCGGGGTTGGGGGTGGGTGGTTTCAGTTTTGTTCTTTCAACAACATTCATGGATTACATGTATCACCCATTTTGTTCTTTTTGTACGTGCAGCAATCTATGCTGGACTGTGTTAGCAGAGTGCTGCTTGTCAAAGCCAGGTGCCCTGGAATTCTCATCAGCCTACCAGTCATTGCCTGGTCTGGCGAAATTCCAGTGGTCCAATGTGGAGTTGATCTAACAGCCATTAAGCAAAGCGGAAGCATGTTAACCCATTGAGTTGGGTGTTCCGCACAAAAGTTAGAAAGCATTGTTTTCAGTGTTCTGTTACCCCTTTCCACAATCTCTGATGATTGCAGATGATGAGAAATGTGCATTTATTGTTCATGTCTGAGAATTTTTGTAAGGAGCAAAAGATTTCACCCGTAAAATGTGATCCTTGATCACTATCCACTTGTAGAGGCAGTGCCCACCTGCAGAACACCTCACTCTGTACTGTTTTGGCAGCAGTCAGAGTTGTATTACTGTGACATGGAAAGGCTTCAATCTATTGAGTGAATTGATCAACAACTATTAGTACATAAGAGTAGTTACCTGGTGATTTGGTTAAAGGCTCAGCGAAGTCATCTGATTGTGTGTCCAAGGATCTCAGGGGGTGGTTGCGAATGTAAAAAGGTGCGATTGGTATGAGGAGGGCGGTTCATCTGAAGGCATGGCAAGCATCTGTTAACGTACTGTTCAACATGCGAGGTCATGTTGGGCCACCATCCAATCTGTGAGAGTTTGGCTAAAGTAGCCTGAATGGAACAGTGTCCACCAGTGGGATGAGAATGGAAGAGGTACATCATCACATCACAAAGGGAGGGGGGAATGCAAACAACCCACTCACCCTGGGTGTTTTTAGCCATCAGGAGGGGAGTAGGCTGAGGGGGCTTTCCCTGTAGGTGCCACTTAATGACATGGGAGTAGGGTGGGTGTGATTTCTGGTGGTTGGCTAAATCGAGCGGGCAGTAACCACTGTACCTATAGGAAAGAAGAATGAGGTTACCCACTCGGGTACTGGCTCCCTGGTCAAGGCAGCTTCATTTGCCGCCTGGCCCACATGGTTGTTGCCTCGGGTGTGGGGTGAGGAGTCTTTCCTGTGGGCGTTAACCTTACCAATGTGAAAAGGGGCACTACAATTTTGCAGGGTGTTCCACAGCATCTGGATTAGACCTGCATGCAGGAGGGCTTTACCATCTGAGGAGCGGAACGAGTTTTTGTGATACAGCGGAGAGCAAGAGTCGCATTGCACACGTAACTACTATCCAACCAGATATCTGTGGAGGTAGAGGCAGTAATTTTGACCACTACCACAATGACAATGAGCTTGGCTTGTTGTGACGAGTGGGTTGAGAACTTGAACTGAAGGGTCTGATCTGGTAAGACAATACACAGCCGGTGTGAGGGGATCCATCCACATGATATGATGACCATCGACATAGGCGTTCTGGGCATCTAGGATAGGAGTCTGCAGCATTGGGTGGTCATCGGGATCCAGCACTGGTGACGGGCACTGGTGTGGGTGACCCTGGTAGGCTAGCATTAATGGCAATAGGGTGGCTTGCCTTGGGGTGATGTCTAAGCCTCTTTGTAAGAGTTCAAGAGTCCATTTACTAATACGCTGTGAAGAGACAAGAGCATAAAAGGTTCAATGGTGTTTGCGGAGAATGCAGGATTACCTTCTGAAGTCCAGTAATGTAAGTGAAGTGTTTCACAGTCCAAAAGGTGGCCAGCAGATGGTGCTCACAGGCAGAATAGGTATTTTCTGCTCCCTATAGGATGCGAGATGCATAGGCAATAGGTTGGACACTTCCACCTCTTTTTTTGGCTGAGTGCTGCTGTAAGGCTTTGGTCTGTTGCTCCTACCTCTAAGTTAAAGGGCTGGGTTGGATCAGGGGCTGGCAGGCAGGTTACCTGCATGGCAGCTTGTTTGAGCTTCTCTACTGAAGCGGTGTGTTTGGCAGTCCATGCCTCAGTAATCTTATCATTGCCCTCCTTCAATAGATCATACAGTGGTTTAGCAAGTTCAGCTGATAGCCCACCAGCCCAAGTAGTGACCGTAGGGAAGTTTTTGCAATAGGTAGGGGGAATCGTTGAGTAATCTCTACCTTGTGTTGGTCAGGGCTGATACCCTTAGCTGAGACGTTGAGACCAGGAAGGTAAATTACTTTCTTACCAGTTGAACTTTATTCGGGTTGACTTTGAGACTGGCCTTCTCTAGCAGGGTAAGGAGTTTGTCCAAGAGAGCCAGATGTTTGTCTAAAGCCTCTGTGGCTAAAAAATGGTCATCAACATAGTGTAAAAGACACTCAGGTTTACAATATTCTTTCAGGATCTGGACCATTCGCACATGAAAAATCAATGGAGAGTTGTGGAAACCTTGCGCAAGACATGTCCATGTGTACTCCTGAACTTCAACAGTGAATGCAAACTTATACTGATCTTCTTCAGCAATGGGGATGCTCCAAAACCCAGTAGCAATGTCCAAAGTAGAATAGAATTGTGCTGTGGGAGGGAGACTGAATAAGAGCATTGGTGCCCTGCTGATCCTGGGAGCTGGCCTCAAACTCACTTTGTTTAAGGCTCTGTAATCACTAGTTAGTCTCCACGAGCCATTGGGTTTCTGTACCAGGCCAAACTGAGGAATTGGTCATAAAAGTACCCATGCACAAGACGCCCTGCTCAAGAAGGGAGTAGATAAATTCTCGTACACAAGGAAAACTATCTTTAGGGATAGGATATTGCTTACAAGGGTGGTGGGGAGGCCCATTGATGTGTTCCTTGCCCTCTGAGTGTCCACAGTCATGTTTGGATCCAGCAAACACGGGGTCATGCTGTTCAATGATTATCACCACCTGCTGGTCTGAGTGTGTAGGGGGCGCAAACAGGCAAACCTTTTTAATCACAAATACTGAATAGGTGTCCGATACTTTGATCAATTGACTTCCTTCTGTTGTCCCAAACTAAATATAACTCTGATTATAATCAACAATAGCTCCCATTTGGATTAAAACATCACTTTCCAAAATTCCGTGTTTATCTCTCAGACACATAAACAAAGGTTCTTTGACCGATATGAGAGTTTGTTCAACCGAGAGGTCAATAGCCGATTCCGAATACGCCAAAGCTTGAGCTTTGGTTACCCCAGTAATAGAAAAACAACCCTTCTTCGTCGCAGCCTGACATTCAGGGTGTGGGGAGTGAATGATGGTCATGGAAGTTCCAGTGTCCACAAGCATCATTTGCTGTCGGCCCCCAGGCAGCAACACAGGAACCACTGGACGTCTGTTCGTGTCTCGTCTGAACCCCACTTCAGACCATAAATGAGGAGCCTGATCCCGTCAGAGCAGGTTACTTCCCTGCTCTTGGGGTGGGTGGCAGGAGGTTTGTGCCACTGGGCTGCCACCTTGTTATGTGGAAATAAAGGTCTGCATTATGGTGGACAATTTATCCAGGTTGCTGGCTTTTCCAGTAGCCATCTTTTCCAAATTATCTGCTAAGCCACCTTAGCTTCAATAGCATTTGGTCCCTGGAGTGAATAGGGAAGAGGGTCAGTCTGTGATCCTGGCCACCCAGCATTACTGGCCTCGGGCCCCTGGAGGTTGCTGTCGTTTAGGGGCTCTACAGTCCCTAGCTATATGCCTTGTTCGACCACAATTGTGACATGGCCCCATGCTTCCAAATGGAGAGGCTGATGGGGTAATTTTGGGTCCTTCTACAGTTCGATCAGGGTTCTCCTCTGTGGTGGCTTGGCTTCTGGCAAATGTCCAAGTGCTTTCAGCACTCTGGAGCAACTGAGCCCACTGAGTAACATGGCCAACACTGTGACCTAGTGCAGCTCGTAGAGTAGGTTATTACTAGTTCAGAAATTGTTTTTTAAATTGGGCTTCATCCTTCCCATCCAAATCATTGGCACTGGGGCAGCCTTGCATCATTTTATATATATGTGGGCCAGGAGGAGCAGGAGTGTGCTCTTCATTCTCAGGGTCATTCTTTGTTCTCTCTATATTTAATATGGTCACTCAAAATTTTCATGCTGGTATCCAGAAAAAAATATCTTTGCACATTCAGTTCTATCAAGATGTGATGAAGTATGGTAAATATGAGTCCTCTGGGACCATTTTTACTGACAACTATTCTGTCTAAAAACCATGTTGGTTCTGAGCTGTAGCAGAGTTCAAAGCTGACGCATCATTGCTTTCAGGGAGTATTAATTCAGGGGACTGTCAGTGCTTCTTGTCTGCACTGAGTGCTGCTGAAGGGCACAGAGTGTGAAGAACAGAGTTTGGTAAGTGAGGGAGTTTGGTAAGGAGGGGAACTATAAATCAATTAAGAAAAAAATAAATTTAATGAAATTAACACAATAAAGATGGCAGGACAGGTGATGTGTCACGGCTGCAGTATGTGGGAGCTCCTGGATGCCAGGGTAATCCATGACAGCCATGTCTGTGGTTAAGTGTCTACAGCTTGAGGAGCTTCAGCTCAGAGTCATTGAGCTGGAGGCCAAGCTGCAGACACTGTGATGCATCAGGGAGGGGGAATGTTACCTGGACACTTTGTTCCAGAAGGCAGTCACACCCCTTAGGATAGGGTCATCTGCTTTGGTCAGTGGTCAGAGAGAGGAGGCTGTGACTACGAGTCAGGCAGATAAGGGGATCGAGAAGGTGGGAGTGGAGGAGCTTCAGCCCTTGCAAATGAGCAACATGTTCAAGGGTCTTGCAGCTTGTACGGACAAGAGCGAGGGCTGTAGTGTGGATGAGCAGAGTGACCATGGCACCATGGTACAGGAAGCTGTTCAAGTGGAGGGAGCAAAAAGGAAAGTAGTGGTAGTAGGGGACTGTATAGTGAGGGGGATTGACATTGTTCTCTGTAGCAAAGAGCAAGAGTCCAGAAGGCTGTGTTGCCTGCCCGGTGCCAGGGTTTGGAATATCTGCCCAGGGCTGGAGAGGAACTTACAGTGAGAGGTGGAGTATCCCATTGTCGTGGTCCATGTAGGTACCAACGACATCGGCAGGACAAGGAAAGAGGTTCTGCATGGTCAGTATGAGGAGTTAGGCACCAAATTAAGAAGCAGAATCTCAAAGGTAATAATCTCTGGATCATTACCTGAGCCATGTACAGATTGGAGTAGGGCAAATAAGATTAGAGAAATGAATACGTGGCTCAAAGGCTGGTGTGGTAGCAGTACTGGGGAAAGTGGTGGCTGTATCGTTGGGACATTTACACCTGAACCTTGCTGGGACCAGTGTTCGAGCGAGCTGCATAACTAGGGAAGTAGAGATGGTTTTAAGCTAGATAGTGGAGGCAAGGAATCAAATTTGGGAGATGTGGTAAATCAAAGAATAGAGACAAGATGAGAAAGGTATTAATATGGGAAAAGATAAACAGACCGTGACAGGAAGGGACTGTGAGTACAAATCTAAGAATAAATCAGACAAGGCTAGAGGTTACAAGAATAATAAAAGGACAAAACTAAAGGCTCTGTATATGCACATAGCATTTGAAACAAAACAGATTAACTGATAATTCAAATAGAAATAAATAAGCATGATCTGATAGCCATTACAGAGGCATGGCTGCAGGATGACATAGATTGGGACCTGAATATTGAAAGGTACATGGCATTTAGGAAGGACAGGAAAAGGTGGAGGCGTGCTCTGTTAATTAATGATGGTATTAGTATAATAGAGAGGGATGACCTAAGTTCAGGAAACCAAGATGTAGAAGCGGTTTGGGTCGAGATGAGAAATGATAAAGGCAAGAAATCACTTCTGGGAGTGGTGTACAGGTCCCCTAACAGTAACTACATGGTAAGACGGGGTACAAAGGAAGAAATAATGGGAGCTTGTCAGAAAGGTACGGTGATAATCATGTGGGAGTTTAATCTGCATATAGACTGGAAAAATCAGATGGGCAAAGGTAGCCTAGATGAGGAGTTCATAGAATGTATTCAGGATAGTTTCTTAGAACAGCACGTTCTGGAGCCAACCAGAGAGCAGGCTTTATGAGACCTGGTAATGTGCGACGAAATAGGATTAATTCATGACCTTGTAGTGAAGGCGCCCCTCGGCGGCAGTGATCATAATAGGATTGAATTTTACAATCAGTTTGAGGGAGAGAAGAGTGGGTCTAAGACTGGTATGTTAAACTTAAATAAGGGCAATTATGAGGGCATGAAAGCAGAGCTAGAAAAAGTGAACTGGCAAGGTAGGTTAATGGATAGGTCAATAGAGATGCAGTGGCAGACATTCAAGGGGATATTTCAGAATACACAGAATAGATACATTTCAACAAGAAAGAAAAATTTCAAGGAGAGGACCCAAAATCCGTGCTTAACTAAAAAGGTTAAAGATAGTATCAAACTTAAAGAAAAAGCATATAATTGCACAAAAATGGGTGACAGGTCAGAAGATTGGACAGAATATAAAAAGCAGCAAAGAACAACTAAAAGATTAAGAAGGAGGGAAAAGTTAGAGTACAAGAGAAAGCTGGCTAGAAATATTAAAAACAGATAGTAAGAGGTTCGATAGATATTTAAAAAAGAAGAGTTAACAAAGTGAGTATTGGTCCTAAAGAAAGTGAGTCTGGGGAATTAATAAGGGAAAATAAGGAGATGGTAGATGAATTGAACAGATATTTTGAATCGATCTTCACCATAGAGGATACAAGTCACATCCCAGAAATAGCTTTAAATCATGAAATGAAACTCAACAAAATTATAATCACCAGGGAAGTAGCACTGAACAAATTGTTGGAGCTGCAGACTGACAAGTCCCTGGGTCCTGATGGACTTCAACCTAGGGTCTTAAAACAACTGGCTAGTGAGATAGTTGATGTGTTAGTTTTAATTTTCCAAAATTTCCTGGATTTGGGGAAGTTTCCATTAGATTGGAAAATAGCCAATGTAATTCCTTTATTCAAAAAGGGAGGGAGATAGAAAGCAGGAAACTACAGGCCAGTTAGCTTAACATTTGTTATAGAGAAAATGTTAGAAGTTGTTATGAAAGACGTTAAAGCAGGGCACTTAGAAAAATGCAAGGTAATCAGGCAGAGTCAACATGGTTTTGTGAAAGGGAAATCATGTTTAACCAATATATTGGAGTTCTTTGAAGGAGTTACAGTGCTGTGGATAAAGGGGAACCAGTGGATGTACTATCTTTAGATTTCCAAAAGGCATTTGATAAGGAGCCACATCAAAGGTTATTGTGGAAAATAAAAGTTCATAGTGTAGGGAATAACATTTTGGCATGGATAGAAGATTGGCTAGCTAATAGGAAACAGAGAGTCATTTTCTGGTTGGCAAGATGTAATGAGTGGTGTGCCGGGGGGATTAGTGCTGGGGCCTCAACTTTTTACAATTTATATAAATGACTTGGATGAAGGGACTGACGATATGGGTGCTAAATTTGCTGATGACACAAAGATAGGTAGGAAAGTAAGGTGCGAAGAGGACATAAGGAGGCTACGAAGGGATATGGATAAGTTAAGTGAGTGGGCAAAGATCTGGCAAATGGAGTATAATATGGAAAAATGTGAATGTCATGCAGGCCCCCACCTGCCAAGAATGAGGCATATTAATATTGTTATCTGAACATTGATTTTAAACTGTTGCTGGAGTGAACAAAAGGACTTGTTAAACAATCACCAGACACGTGGCTGGAAGGACATTTGCATTCTGGAGACAAAGGGCTATTCCTGGTCCACTTAACCCACAATGGATTTTGATCACCAGACATTGAAGGTGTAAGGAAGAGCATTCCAGAGACTGCTAAGTTGATACAATCCACAAAAGCTAGAACTGGTTAAACCAGTTGGTCACATGCCTAACTGGCCAGTCCAGGGTTCTTTGAACCAGCCACAGAGAGTTTGAACTCAGAGAAAGACTGTTTGCTCCTCGACCCAGAAGACCTCTCTTGTCTGCTCCCGTCTCTTTCTCACAAACCTCTGGATCACTGGAGACATGTGAACCTCGAGAGAGAAATGTCTCCTACATTAAACAAGGTTTAAGAAGAATACTGAGCCCCAACAAAAAGCTCAAAGAGCAGTAACCAAAGCCATCTTCAGATATTGCCTCAAACATTTCCACTTTATTTCTTCTGCTCTTTTCTTTCTCTATCTGCATATGTATATCGTGTATGCATGCTAGCACGGGCGCATCGCATATCCGTAGGCGTTAACTGAATTAAAGTTTAAGTTGAATAAAGTTCAACCTTTCTTCTTTAAACTTAAGAAAACCTGTTTGGCTGGTTTCTTTGCCTTACATTTGGAAAGTAGTGAACAATGATTCACCAAGGGGGAGCTAAAAACACAGTGTGTTTGAAAAAAACCCTGTTATGGTAAGACCAAGTGAAGGCTGAGAGGGAACCCTAGACCCCTTTCTTACCTGGTCATAACAGTGAAATTGTCCACTTTGGCAGGAAGAATAAAAATGAAGCATTTTATCTAAATGGTGAGAGATTGTAGAGCTCTGAGATGCAGAGGGATCTGGGTGTCCTAGTGCATGAATCGCAAAAGGTTAGTATGCAGGTACAGCACGTAATTAAGAAAGCTAATAGAATATTATTGTTTATTGTGAGGGGAATTGAATACAAATTTAGGGAGGTTATGCTTCAGTTATACAGGGCATTGGTGAGACCACATCTGGAGTACTGTGTACAGTGCTGGCCTCCTTATTTAAGGAAGGATGTAAATGCATTGGAAGCAGTTCAGAGAAGGTTTACTAGACTAATACCTGGAATGGGCGGGTTGTATTCTGAATAAAGGTTGGACAGGCTAGGCTTGTATCCGTTAGCACTTAGAAGAGTAAGAGGCGACTTGATTGAAACATATAAGATCCTGAGGGGTCTTGACAGGGTGGATGTGGAAAGGATGTTTCCTCTTGTGGGATAATCTAGAACTAGGGGTTACTATTAAAAAATAAGGGGTCG
Organism: Heterodontus francisci; assembly: GCF_036365525.1. Taxonomy (NCBI): domain Eukaryota; kingdom Metazoa; phylum Chordata; class Chondrichthyes; order Heterodontiformes; family Heterodontidae; genus Heterodontus; species Heterodontus francisci. Next base: position 29,050,311 of record NC_090378.1, on the reverse strand, counting down.
CCCAATTAAAACAGATGAGGAGAAATCTTTTCTGTCAGAGGGTCGTGAATCTTTGGAACTCTCTTCCTCAAAAGGCAGTGGAAGCAGAGTCTTTGGATATTTGTAGGGCAAAGGTAGATAGATTCTTGATACGGAAGGGGGTGTAAAGTTATTGGGGGTAGGCGGGAATGTGAAGTTGAGGTTACAATCAGATCAACCATGATCTTGTTGAATGCAGTGAAGGCTCAAGGCGCCGAGTGGCCTACTCCTGCTCCTAATGTTCGTATCAGAATCAAGGTCAAATAACTGTGATGACAAAATCAGTTGAAATAAATAGAGTCATCATTTATAAGTGAGGTGATGAAGAGGTTTGGAAAGCAAAGTGAAAAACAACATATTCATATCAGAAGTTACACAGCGTAGTCCAAAATGAATATATAATTTCAGCTGTAGCAACAGAATGCATTTTCTGTATATAGAGGCACTGATTATATTATATAAACATAGTGAAGAAGTTAACATAGTGAACATGTTTTGTCATACAGAAATGCAACCTTTTATAAGTTTCCTATCTGGGACTGTTTCAATGAGCTAATGGTTTATTTTTGACAGCATGTTGAGGTAGATTTGTGTCTTCACCGCACGGGTGGTAATCTGGCAGTGTGACTCTCCTGCCTGTTCTCAAAACTACCTGTTTCTCATTCCAATGATTTGTTTAAGATACCTTTCCAGTCTCACATCTCTGGAGTTGCATTTAGTAATTGTGACCAGCTCCCCAGTGTCGCACGGGAAAGATAAAACAGCAACACCTCTATTTATTTCAATCTTTATGGACTTTATTTAAAGAAAATATCAAACTGCTGCCAAACTGTGATGTTGGTAAGGATGCTGTTGGATCCCTGGAATGAGCTGGCTCTCACTGACAGGAAATGCCTGAGGCTTTCCAGGCACAGTGAAGAATCATCAGTAAATATTTTCACAAATGCGAAGTGTAAGCATATATTAGCTTCTTCTCTTACAGTTTCTCGGTGTCTTTTAAAGGGACAGACCCAACCACTGTTTTACTAATGCTCCTACTGTAACACAATCCACACACAGACCAATGAGAAAGACACTAAGCACTGAATTTTACAGACCCACCCCTGACGTCAGGGGTCATGGCGGGGTGGGCTGGAAAATGTCTCCGGTAGAGGCCCACCATGGGCCGGCTCAATATTGCTGGTGACGACGAGGCCTCATGGTGGCCCCCTTGCTGCTCGGCGACGGGAGCCAAATTTGAATATGTTAATTAATTTAAATAAAGGAATATATTATCTTCTCGCTCCTGCCGTCTGTCGCAGAGCGATATTGCTGCTTGTGGCCGGCACTCCCGTGACTTCAGATCCCTGTCTGGGGATCCGAGACGAAACACTGGTGGGGAGACGGGAGCAGGTAAGTTTTTCTGTGCGGTGGGGAGCGGGTTCAGGCTCATCTGATTGGTGTAGGGGATGGTGGGAAGGGTTACAGTGCATAGTTTACTAACCTTGGGAGGGGAAGCTCAGGTGGGCGGGGGAAGTGTTTTGTGGGGGAGAGGTCAAGTAATTAATTTTATGGTTATTATGGTTGGGGGAGGGGCAATTTAAATGAAGCGAAATTTTTAAATTGCATTTACCTTTAAAAATTTAAATTAAATGGAAGGGCACGCAGCCCTTTATAAATGGCGTCAGCACCTGTGCAAAAGCAGCTGACGCCATTGCCTGGGATGGACGCCTGCCTGCTCCACGTCATCGGGGTGGGCGGTCCGCCCTGACCATTTAAATGAGCCGCCGCGTTGAATATTGCGATGGCTCCACGACATGCGGTCCACATGGGCAGACCGCCATTGTTTACGTCCGCTGCCGATTACGGTGGCGGCACCATAGTTTCCAGCCTTAAGTAAAAAGGCACATTTCATATGACAGGAAAAGTACTCTGCTTTTGCTCAGTGGTACTACTACTGTTTCTAAATCAGAAAATTCTGGGTTTAAGCAGAGGACGTAATCCAAACTGTACTCTGGGGCAGGGTCCTAAGACTCCCAAGGAAATGAGGTTAGAGGTGGGAATGGGAACAAAAATTGAAAATGATGCGTAATCCTGCCTTCAAGTGATCTTGCTGGAGGTGAGATCAATACAGCAGCAGTTACCCACTCAGCAGCTGTGGGTAGCCAATTGGACCAAATAAGGGACTAAGTGGGTGCAAGTTGATGATAGTTCCAGGATCTTCCCAATGGTGGATGGGGTTCCTTCTCCCCACCCCACACTGAGGCTGGAACCCAACAGGTGCCTGGAAGCAGCAGGCTGGGGGGACCATCGATGCCGCCTCTCAATCCCCCCCTCATAGAGCAGCTGGGATGAGTGAGCCACAGCTGCAGCCACAAGTAATCCTATGGAGGGGTTTCCTCTCCACAATGATCGCCTGACAGCTGTGGCCATTCTTTATTTTTTAATTCTCAGAAGACTTCAGAGAAGGCTTCCATTTTGAGGTACCCTCACTGTCCCCTACCTGCCTCAGCAGCGCCTACCTCTTCCAGTGGGGCTGCCAGCTGTCCAGAGCTTTGGGCCCTCTGACTGGGCCTCCCACCTCGGGAACCCGCCCACCATCCTTAATTGGATGGCAAACGCAGAGGTGGCCTCCCATAAGATTGTGACGCCATGCGGCCAGCTGACACCAGCGGGGCAGGGACCCCATTTTGGTTCCGATGACAAAAAAATGTCAAAGCTGGTATGATTCTGCCTGTTGTCTTTCAGATGAGATGCAAACTGAGGACCTATCTGATCTTTCAGGGGATGTAATAAGATCCCATGGCACTATTTGAAGAACTACAGGGGAGTCCTCATGGCTAACATTTATTCCTAAACCAACATAACTTTAAAAAATAGATTAACTGGTCAATTATCTCATTGATGTATGTGGGATCTTGCTGTGCAGACATTGATTGCAACGTTACCCACAGTGTGAACACAGAAAATGAAAGGAGGAAATGCAACCTTGCTTTAAGAGGCACATCCCCGCTTTAATTACAGTCAGAAGTCACGGTGGAAACTGTGGCCTGCAGTTGAGGCTCCACCGCTAAAATTGGTCTGCGATGAATGGGCTGCCGCTGGGCCTGCCCAGCTTAGGCTTCTTCAGCAGCCTCTGATGTTTAAGCAGCAGCTGCCAACAAAACAACAAGAACAGCAAGATCAGCGGGGAGGATAAAAGAGCGGCCTAGAGAGTGAAAGCACAGCGACACTGGTGTCACACAACAAGGATAAAAGAGTAGCCTAAGACCAACAGCGCAGTGAGACTGGCAGGGAGGATAGGGGAGACACTGAGGAGGGTTCAGAGAGAACTCACTGTATTCTAAAAGAAATCAAAGTGCGACAACATAGGAAAGCGGTAAGTGATTGGGTGCTGAGTATTTCTCTTTTTCTCTCTCTAAATTAGGGCATTCTTTCAAATTAGGAGCCGGGAAATTAATAACCTCAATCATGGTACATATAACAGGAAGTGAATTAATAAGAGTAGCAGCTCAAAGATGGTCTAGAGGCATTAATAAAAATTAATAGCTTAAAAAGATACCAACTAGATACTAAAAGAGGGAATGGAATTTTTTTCCGATCATGGATGGGCAACTGCAACCTGTTGCTTGCGATTCCTGCGCCATGTGAGTACTTCAGGACACTTCACATGTCTTGGGCGAACATGTGTGTAGGAAGCGTCTCCAGCTACTTCAGCCCTAGCTCAGGATTTCCAAACTTGAGGGGCAGCTGGAGTCACTGCGGAGCATCAGGGAGCAGGAGAGTTTCCTGGATTGCACTTTCCAGGAGGTAGTCACCCCACAGGCGGTACTAATTCAGGATACAAGGTGTGCGGCCATCCGGAAGACTACGAAGAGGCAGGAGGTGCAGGAGTCTTCAGGGTTTGTGCCACTCTCAAACAGATACTTAGCATTGGAGACTGCTGGAAGTGACCATACCCTGAAGGAGTGCAGTCCAGACCATGGCACCAATGGGCATGAGACTGTGCAGGGAGTAGCAGCAAAATGTAAAAATGCAGTTGTTATAGGAGATTACAAAGTCAGGAGAACAGACAGGTATTTCTGTAATCACCATCATGAGTCCTGCATGGTGTGTTGCCTCCCTGTTATCAGGGTAAAGGACACATTGGAGAGGGTGCAGGACATTCTGCAGGAGGAAGGAAGTGAGCCAGATGTTGTGGGACACGTTGGTACCAATGATATAGCAAGGGCAGGTATTAAGGTCCTACAGTCAGATTTTCAGAAGCTAGGGAGGAAGTTAAAGAGTAGGACCTCAATGGTAGTAATCTCTCTTACTCCCAGTGCCATTTGCTAGCAAGAGTAGAACTAGGAAGATGGGGGCATCAATGTGTGGCTTGAAGCATGGTGCGGGAGGGAGGGCTTCAGATTCTTGGGACATTGGGATCAGTTCTGGGACAGAAGGCCCTTATTCAAAAGGAACAGTTTGCACCTCAACAGGATTGAGACCAATGTCTTCATGAGGAGATTCACTAGTGTGGTTGGGGAGAGTTTGAACTTAATTGGCAAGGGGATGGGCTCCAGCATAAAGAAGTAGAAAAGAGAAATATGGTGCATAATGTGAAAGTGTTGGACAGTACTAGAGAAGGGTGTAGTTCCATATTAGATAGGAGCAGACTGAGAAGAGCTCCAAGGAATGCAAAGACAGGATTACAATGCATGAAAGTAAATGCACATAGTGTGGCGATTAAGGTTGGTGAGTTACAAGCACAAATAGTAGTTTGGGAATATGATGTAGTGGCAATAACGGAAATATGGCTTAAAAATGGCAAGGACTGGGCACTTAATATACAAAGATATAAAGTGTTCAGAAAAGATAGAGTAGGAAAAAAGGGAGGTGGAGTTGCAGTACTGATTAGGGAAGACATTATTGCGTTGGAAAGAGGGGATGTCCTTGAGGGAGCAAAGACAGAATCCATTTGGTTAGAGTTGAGAAGTAAGCTTTTTGATTGCCGCATGGTGATGAGGATATTCTATAAAAGTTAGCACACTGCATACAATCAGGTGGTTGGCCTACTCTTGGTATACAATAAACCTTTGACAAGGAGCAGTGGTTGCACTTAATTCACAAGAAATTTTTATACTGGACCAGATTTTTAGGGTCGGTGAAAGCATTGCACTTGGCTCCGCAAGCTTGTAACTACCAAAAGCTATAATTTCGTTCCTCTTTAAATTGGTCCAAGATCTGTGTCAGTGTTTCCAATTCAACTCACTGTTACTCATTTTAGCATTGGAATCCTTTGCAACCTAATTAGGATAGATCCCCATATCTTAGACTGGAATCTGGGTGATAAAATTATGAGGTGGCACAGAAAGGTTATTTTAAAGTTTGTTAAAAGGGTATCAAAGAGCAATTTATTCAAGTCAGTTCTAGCCCCACTGTAAACTTATCGTGATCCCACCAGAGAAACACAACTTTTTTTTTGGACAGGGTATTGACAAGCTGCTACAGATGGCAGTAATTTGAGGAATCTATGTGAGGGCAGATTAATAATACTGTTTGATCAGTTTAATCTACAGCTGTTATGACCTTTTTATTAGTATCGACAGCTTGGTAAATCGATGGATTGAGGGAATTTAAAAGCAGAATCTCATTTGGAAATAACCCCCTAAGCGACAACTGTCCTTCACCTCAGCAATAATGCAGCAAGCTGCACAACTTCAAGCTGTATTCTCAAGACTATCATCTGTAACTGTCCAACTTCTATGTCTACAATAAACCAGCTGGCCTCAAACACCAACACGGCTGCAGAGCCCCAGATGGTCTCTGATGAAATGGTCAGAAGTGATTGATTAGTTGTCCCTATGGACAAGGATCTGGGGGGAAAAAAGGTAGGAAAAGCATTCAGGAACTTACATCAACATCTTTCAGAACATGAAAATGAAATATTTGATACAAATGATGATGTCATTTAAAATGGGACACTCAAAGCCAGGAGTGTACTGGAGATGTGGAGGAGGGAGTTATTTATTCAATATTTTATGGAAATGTTCTAAGGTGGGAGTTTTTGGAAGAATTGGGCACTGTGATTACTCCTACCTATAATGTGTACATTGGGCAACTGTACAGACCTGCAAGGAAATCAAGAGTGTGAATGTCTGTTGCTCGCCATCTTGAGAATCACTGTGCATCTAATTACCACGGTTTGTAAATCTGTCACCCAAAGATAACATTAATTTAGAAATATGAGCATTTTATAAAAAGGGGAAAGTTTAGGCATGCTTTATGAGCACAACCTTGGACAGGCATGCCGCGGGTAAGCACACCCTAATTTCAGCTACGACTGGTGGTAAACAAGATTGCTAATTGCATCACTTCACAAATATATTTGTGACAGCTGATCTCAATTAGTCTGCATATTCCACTTTAAAACAAAACATTGTTACATTATTTGCTGGTGTCTTTTATTCTGATATTGCTTTATAATGTTGGGTGTATTTTAAAATCCAGTCAAATTGAGATTATATAGAAAAAACTCGAATGCTTACTTTCAGCACTAGCTAGCAGAAGGTGTAACCATAGCAACCCCTACCTAATAAGTGCTGTTTGGCTTTCAATGTCATTAAGGCCATGAACAGAAACACTGCAATTCAAAGTCTCATGCTTCCTTTCAGTGTGCACAAACATGCTACCTGTTGCCATGACAAGTAGCTGGGCATGCTCATACACTATCGCAACATAATTAAAACAGGTATTGCTAACAAAATAATACTGAAATACCTGGTCACATTTGCCTTTCCTCACAATGGCCTTTACGTATATAAAGTGTGGATAATCAGCATATGAGCTCTTTTGTGTGAATTTTCTTTCCCCCAATTTTAATCAAGGTGTTAACCCTTTTAAAATATACAGGTTAATACCTCCATTGAAATAGGAGACAAGGTAATGGGTTAGAACATACACTTGCACAACATTATTTCAAGACCAAAATCCTCTAACTACAAACATACCGGTATGTGTAAATACTTTAATCCCCTCCCTTGTCCTTTAAAGTTTGATTTCTCTGACATTCTCCTTGCTGGTCTCTGCTTTCCACAAACAACAGCTAATCTTCACTACTCAAAGGACTGCACAACTGTCCTCACCTAGCCACACTCTTCCTTTGGCCCCAGGAGATTGCCTTTAACAGGCCAAATTTCCATACGGATCATCCTGCTCGTCCACTGTAATTTCTACCGAAGAGCCACAGGAACCCTGGATAAACAATGCAAACGCTGAAGTTACGGTGGCTGACCAGGAGAATTCCGACAGAAATTCACTGCCTAAGATCTCTATCCTCACCTTCAAATCCCTCCTTGACCTCACCCCACTTCACCTCAGTGATCTCCTGTACATTTCTGTGCACCTCCTTCACTTCTCTTACACTGGTTTATTCCTTGTACTGTGTTCCATGAACAGAGCAGCTCCATCAGTATGTCTTCATCAGTCACTATGCCTCTGCCCTCTGTAACTCCCTCCTTCAACACCTCCACTTTGTCCCTGCCTTCCACCTGCGGCAGTACAGACGACCGGGACTTCCAGGTAAGGTTGCAGAAGCAATCCATTTTGTGCTTCAGCAGGCGTCTCATTGCAGCCCCGCTTACCTTCTCCTCCTTCGCACCAGTGGGCTCCTTTTCTTGGTGGCAGCAGGGCCCCTTTTTAATTAGGCCTGACAAAAGAAACTGGGCTCAGGTCATGGCACAGTTGGAGCAGCAGGTTGGAAGTCCTGTCTTGATCTTCTCCCAGTGCTGAACCTACCTAGGAGGTAAATCCATACCATTTATACATCTCCAGCTCATTACAGTGAGCAGCAACTAGAACAGACCATAACAACTTCAAACCACAACAATTAATCATTTGGTAATAGTGTTAATAGTTATTGAGAGTTAACTCTTCATCCATTTCTAGTTAGTAAGATGTTGACTTTGGGATTAATGCTCATCTTTCCTAATTGAAATGAGTTTGAATAGTGTAATTTCACTGCCCAGGGGCATAAGTTAAACATCATGTGAACTCAACTGGTGATAAAAAATATTTGTGATATAGTAGCAGTCGCCGTGATCAAAGCAAAGTTTATTTACAAAGCAATGAGACAGTTAAACCATATTATTTGCCGCTTGAAGTGATCAGTATTAGGACTCTCAGCAACACATGAATAAGGGAGATATAAAAAAAGAGAATTTTGACTTTTGGCGTGTAAAGTGTTATGCAGTAAACACATGAACGATTGCTGAGCGCAGTGAATTTTCCATTGTTTGACCTTATTGATTTGCTGCTAAAATTATTGATGAGGAATTTCACTCCTGCAAAGCCCACAGAGTAAAACTGTCTTCTTCTTTGGCACAATTTGTCTGGATTCAGTAAGTTAATTTATGGAAGGCTGTTGTAATAGACAGTTTGGAAATGGAAAAGATCATACTAGTGATGTTTTTGTGTAAAATTGCATAGAATGTACCTCACCTATGGCCCAACCAGTGTTTATGCTCCACACGCACCATACTTCATCTAATCTCATTAGCATAACCTTCTAACCTTCCATAATCCTTCTTAATGTAATGTTACATCTGTTCTATTGATGTCAGATGCAGTCATTTGGTCCAAGGCACTGTATACCTTAGCAATGCCTTCTTTTAGCTTGATAAACAAAAATACCACAAAATACTTACTCCATATAGTCTTTTAGAAATATACAGATTGTTACGGGGTTCCCGTCTCAGGGCACTTATTCCGAGGTTACTCTGCCAATGATTTGGCTTGGCAATCCCAAATGGCATTACAAGGCTTTATTTTAGCATTATCAGAATCAATCATACACACAGTATTCAAGCAAAAATGATCAAAATCAAGGTTGGCATTACCTGGTCCCAGACTCTGGACGGCAGTGCAGCATGATAGGTCTTGTTGAAATCTGGTGCGATCTTGATTAGAGCATTAGCATGGGTGCAGGGAGCATGCGCTGGAAATATATAGAGTAGGCAGATCATGAAGTCAATTAGCGTGTAACACTGATGTGGGGCCAGTGCTGTCATTTTGGAGGTCAACGCCTCAGCTAATGACTCTCTTAACCTCACATAGCTGAACACGTGTTCAGCAGCAGTAAGGAACCCCCACCAACCCTATTTAAAGAGATCATCAACTACTTTCAGGTTAGTTGCTGATTGATTTCTACTGGCTGTTGCTGAGTTGGTAGAAGTGCTTGGTGGCTTTTTACTGTGATTTGAGGTTGCTGAAGTGTACCGAGAGTGATGTGGCACATGTTGAAGATCTTGCTCCTGACTTCAAAAAGTCTACACAGATCACTTGCTCCCAGACATTGGTTTGTATCCTCCTTGACCTACAGCACAACAGAGAGAATGAGCAGTGGAGAGAGACAAGTTGCTTGAAGAGGGAGGAAGGAAAGAAGGGCTGTCAGCAGCAGCCATATCGGCCGAAGGGGATAGGGAGCAATTCTCCTACTTCAGCCTCAGCAAGGAACAGATGTCTCCATTTCACTAAGGAGGTGCTCACAGAAAACTGCCACCAGCTGCAGCCAGAACTGCAGCTTCAGAGCGGGACAGTGGCTGTGAAGGTGATCATGGCCATGAAGTTCCTTTCAGTCTGGAACAGGCAATATTTGCAACATCTCCCAGTTTGATGTCCACTGTTACATAAGGGAATCACGGAATCACAGAATCATTACAGTGCAGAAGGAGACCATTCGGCCCATCGTTTCCACACTAGCTGTCTGAAAGAGCAATTCCCTCAGTTCCATTCCCTCACCTTCTCACCGTAACCCTGCACATTCTTCCTTTTCATATAACTGTCTAATTCCCTTTTGAATATTTCAGTTGAACCTGCCTCCACCACGTTCTCAGGCAGTGTGTTCCAGACCTTAACCACTCACTGCGTGAAAAAGTTTTTCCTCATGTCACTTTTGCTTCTCTTACCAAATACTTTAAATCTGTGCCCTCTCATTCTTGATCCTTTCATGAGTGGGAACAGTTTCTCTCTATCTACTCTGTCCAGCCCCCTCATAATTTTGACTACCTTTATCAAATCACCTCTTAGCCTTCTCCTCTCCAAGGAAGTCCTAACTTCTCCAATCTATCTTCATAACTGAAGTTCCTCGTCCCTGGAACCATTCTCGTGAATCTTTTCTGTACTCTCTCCAATGCCCTCACATCTTTCCTAAAATGTGGTGCCCAGAACTGGATGCAGTACTCCAGCTGAGGGCAAACAAGTATCTTATACAAGTTCAACATAACTTCCTTGCTCTTGTACTTTATGCCCCTATTAATAAAGCCCAGGATACGGTATGCTTTATTAACCACTCTCTCAACCTGTCCTGCCTCCTTCAATGACTTATGCACATATACACCTAGGTCCCTCTGCTCCTGCACCCCCTTTAGAATTGTACCCTTTACTTTATATTGTCTCTCCATGTTCTTCCTACCAAAATGAATCACTTCACATTTCTTTGCATTGAACTTCATCTGCCACCTGTCTGCCCATTCCATCAACTTGTCTATGTCCTTTTGAAATTTTACACTATCCTCCTCACAGTTCACTATGCTTCCAGGTTTCATGTCATCTGCAAACTTTGAAATTGTGCCCTGAACACCAAGGCCTAGGTCATTAATATATATCAGGAAAAGCAAGGGTCCCAAGACTGATCCCTGGGGGACTCCACTACAAAACTTCCTCCAGCCCGAAAAACATCCATGAACCACTACTCGTTGTTTTCTGTCATTCAGCCAATTCCGTATCCATGTTGCTACCATCCCTTTTATTCCATGAGCTACAAGTTTGCTCACAAGTCTGTTGTGTGGCACTGTATCAACCACCTTTTGAAAGTCCATGTACACCACATCAACAGCATTGCCCTCATCAACCCTCTCTGTTAACTCCTTAAAAGAACACCAGCAAATTAGTTAAACATGATTTTCCCTTAAGAAATCCATGCTGGCTTTCCTTAATTAACTCAGGCTCTGCATTCCAAGAGATCTGAACACATTTCATTTTCTCTTGCCAGAGAGAAGCAGGCAGAGTGAGCTGACAGCTTCACAAGGATTACAGGCTTCCCCATGGTGCAGGATGTCATTGGCTGCACACATATCACCTTGCGGGCACCACAATGTAGGAAGAAGTATACAAGAAGAAATATTGGGTGTTTGTGATAACGGGACAGCAATAATCAGGGGTGAGTCTCATCTATATTTAAACTGGAAAAATCAGATTGGCAATAGTCGCCTGGATGACGAGTTCATGGAATCCTTTTGACATAGTTTCTGAGAGCAACACGTTCTGGAACCAACCAGGAGCAGGTTATATTAAACTTGGTATTGTGTAATGTGACAGGATTAATTAATGACCTCAGAATAAAGGCTAGCAGCGACCACAATATGATTGAATTTTACATCCAGTTTGAAAGAGAGAAGAGTGGGTCTAAGACTAGTATTTTAAACTTAAATACGGGCAACTATGTGGGCATGAAAGCTGAGCTAGCTGAAGTGAATTGGGTTACTAAGCTAGGAGATAGATCAATAGAGAAGCAGTGGCAGACATTTATGGGGATATTTCAGAACACTCAGAATAAGTATATTCTTACTATAAAGAAAAGTTCCAAGGGGAGGACCCACCATCTGTGGTTAACTAAAGAAGTTAAGGAAAACATCAAGATTAAGGAAAAGGCATATAATTGCCTTAGATGAATGGCAGGTCAGATGATTGGTCAGAATATAAAGAATGGCAGAGAATGACTAAAAGGTTAACCAGGAGAAAGAAATTAGAGTATGAGAGGAAGCTACCTGGAAATGTAAAAATGGATAGCAAGAGTTTCTACAAGTATTTAAAAAGGAAAAGAGTAAGTAAAGTGAGTGTTGGTCCTCTAGAGAGTAAGAATGGGGAGTTAATAGTAGACAATAAGGAAATGGCGGATGAGATGAACAAATATTTTGCTTCTATCTTCACTATGGAGGATACAAAAAACATTGGAAGGAAGGGAGGAACTTGGTGAAATTACAATCACCAGGCAAGCAGTACTGAGCAAACTGATGGAGCTGGGGCTGACAAGTCCCTGGGTCCTGATGGACTCCATCCTAGGGTCATAAAAGGGGTGGCTAATGAGGTAGTAGTGCATTGGTGTTAATTTTTCAAAATTCACTAGATTCTGGAAAGGTTCCTTCAGACTGGAAAGTAGCAAATATAACCCCTCTATTTAAGAAGAGGGGAGGCAGAAATCAGGTAACGATAGGCCAGTTAGCTTGACGTCTGTCATGGGGAAGGTGTTAGAATTAAGGAGGATATAGCTGGGCACTTCGAAAAACTCAAGGTAATCTGGAATAGTCAGTATGATTTTGTGAAAGGGTAATCATGTTTAACCAATTCATTGGAGTTCTTTGAAGGAGTAACATGTGCTATCGATAAAGCGGAGCCCGTTGACATACCGTATTTGGATTTCCAGAAGGCATTTAACAAGGTGCCACATAAAAGGTTATTGCACAAAGTAGGAGCTCATGGTATAGGGATAACATATTCGCATGCATAGAAGATCGGCTGGCTGGCAGAAAACAGATAGTAACTTAAAATAACTTGCCTTTCATTGCAGCAGCTTATTCGGGAGTAGAGAGTGCGAGCGAGTGATCAGCTGGGAAGGTCAGTTTCAAAGTAAACTTAATTTCCTTTAGTTTTCGGCGGAGACCGGGGGCTGCTGGGGAAGTAAAACCCGATATATTTGGGCCGTTTCTGAACCCGAGACACTACACGGGTAGTGTCTTCCACCCGCCCTCCTCCTCTAACCAAAAAAAAAGGACTCGGTTGTGTGTAGATAAGGTAAGGCTTTTTCTATTTCTCTTTTTTTTTTATCGTGTGATTGGTAAAAACTTTTCGTTCCTTTTTCATTTAACTAAGTTAAGCTTAAGATTAAAAATGGCAGGAGATCTCAGACCCGTGTCATGCTCCTCTTGCTCAATGTGGGAGCTCAGGGACATGGCTGATGTCCCTGACTCCTTCACGTGCAGGAAGTGTGTCCAGCTGCAGCTCTTGTTAGACCGCATGACGGCTCTGGAGCTGTGGATGGACTCACTTTGGAGCATGCGCAATGCTGAGGAGGTCGTGGATAGCACGTTTAGCGAATTGGTCACACCGCAGATTAGGATTGCTGAGGGAGAAGGGGAATGGGTGACCAAAAGGCAGAGAAAGAGCAGGAAGGCAGCGCAGGAGTCCCCTGCGGTCATCTCCCTCCAAAACAAGTATACCATTTTGGATACTGTTGAGGGAGATGGCTCACCAGGGGAAGGCAGCAGTAGCCAGGTTCATGGCACCGTGGCTGGCTCTGCTGTTCGGAAGGGCGGGAAAAAGAGTGGAAGGGCTATAGTCATCGGGGATTCAATTGTAAGGGGAGTAGATAGGCGGTTCTGTGGTCGAAAACGAGACTCCAGAATGGTATGTTGCCTCCCAGGTGCACGGGTCAGGGATGTCTCAGATCGGCTGCAGAACATTCTGAAGGGGGAGGGTGAACAGCCTGTTGTCATTGTGCACATAGGCACCAATGATATAGGTAAAAAACGGGATGAGGTCCTACAAGCAGAATTTAGGGAGTTAGGAGCCAAGTTAAAAAGTAGGACCTCAGAGGTAGTAATCTCAGGATTGCTATCAGTGCCACGTGATAGTCAGAGTAGAAATGAAAGAATAGTCAGGATGAATGCGTGGCTTGAGAGATGGTGCAGGAAGGAGGGGTTCAGATTTTTGGGACATTGGGACCGGTTCTGGGGGAGGTGGGACTATTACAAATTGGACGGTCTACACCTGGGCCGGACTGGAACCAATGTCCTTGGGAGTGCTTTTGCTAACGCTGTTGAGGAGGGTTTAAACTAATGTGGCAGGGGGATGGGAACCAAATGAGGAGGTCAGTGGACAGTAAGGAGGTAGTAACGAAAGCCTGTAAGGAACTAGATAATGAAGTCAGCGTGACTAAGGGGAAGAGTAGGCAGGGAGCAGATGATGAACGCAAAGGGAGTGGTGGTCTGAGGTGCATTTGTTTTAATGCAAGAAGTGTAGTAGGTAAGGCAGATGAACTTAGGGCTTGGATTAGTACCTGGGAGTATGATGTTATTGCTATTACTGAGACTTGGTTGAGGGAAGGGCATGATTGGCAACTAAATATCCCAGGATATCGATGCTTCAGGTGGGATAGACAGGGAGGTAAAAGGGGTGGAGGAGTTGCATTACTGGTCAAAGAGGATATCACAGCTGTGCTGAAGGAGGGCACTATGGAGGACTCGAGCAGTGAGGCAATATGGGCAGAACTCAGAAATAGGAAGGGTGCGGTAACAATGTTGGGGCTGTACTACAGGCCTCCCAACAGCGAGCGTGAGATAGAGGTACAAATATGTAAACAGATTATGGAAAGATGTAGGAGCAACAGGGTGGTGGTGATAGGAGATTTTAATTTTCCCAACATTGACTGGGATTCACTTAGTGTTAGAGGTCTAGATGGAGCAGAATTTGTCAGGAGTATCCAGGAGGGTTTTCTAGAGCAGTATGTAAATAGTCCAACTCCGGAAGGGGCCATACTGGACCTGGTGTTGGGGAATGAGCCCGGCCAGGTGGTTGAAGTTTCAGTCGGGGACTACTTTGGGAATAGTGATCACAATTCCGTAAGCTTTAAAATACTCATGGACAAAGACGAGAGTGGTCCTAAAGGAAGAGTGCTAAATTGGGGGAAGGCCAACTATACCAAAATTCGGCAGGAGCTGGGGAATGTCGATTGGGAGCAGCGGTTTGAAGGTAAATCCACATGTGATATGTGGGAGGCTTTTAAAGAGAGGTTGATTAGCGTGCAGGAGAGACATGTTCCTGTGAAAATGAGGGATAGAAATGGCAAGATTAGGGAACCATGGATGACAGGTGAAATTGTGAGACTAGCTAAGAGGAAAAAGGAAGCATACATAAGGTCTAGGTGGCTGAAGAAAGACGAAGCTTTGAAAGAATATCGGGAATGTAGGACCAATCTGAAACGAGGAATTAAGAGGGCTAAAAGGGGTCGTGAAATATCTTTAGCAAACAGGGTTAAGGAAAATCCCAAAGCCTTTTATTCATATATAAGGAGCAAGAGGGTAACTAGAGAAAGGATTGACCCACTCAAGGACAAAGGAGGAAAGTTATGCGTGGAGTCAGAGAAAATGGGTGAGATTCTAAACGTGTACTTTGCATCGGTATTCACCGAGGAGAGGGACATGAAGGATGTTGAGGTTAGGAACAGATGTTTGATTACTCTCGGTCAAGTCGGCATAAGGAGGGAGGAAGTGTTGGGTATTCTAAAGGGCATTAAGGTGGACAAGTCCCCAGGTCCGGATGGGATCTATCCCAGGTTACTGTGGGAAGCGAGAGAGGAAATAGCTGGGGCCTTAACAGATATCTTTGCAGCATCCTTAAACATGGGTGAGGTCCCGGAGGACTGGAGAATTGCTAATGTTGTCCCCTTGTTTAAGAAGGGTAGCAGGGATAATCCAGGTAATTATAGACCGGTGAGCCTGACGTCAGTGGTAGGGAAGCTGCTGGAGAAGATACTGAGGGATAGGATCTATTCCCATTTGGAATAAAATGGGCTTATCAATGATAGGCAACATGGTTTTGTGCAGGGAAGGTCATGTCTTACCAACTTAATAGAATTTTTTGAGGAAGTGACAAAGTTGATTGATGAGGGAAGGGCTGTAGATGTCATATACATGGACTTCAGTAAGGCGTTTGATAAGGTTCCCCATGGTAGGCTGATGGAGAAAGTGAAGGCGCATGGGGTCCAAGGTGTACTAGCTAGATGGATAAAGAACTGGCTGGGCAACAGGAGACAGAGAGTAGCAGTGGAAGGGAGTTTCTCAAAATGGAGACGTGTGACCAGTGGTGTTCCACAGGGATCCGTGCTGGGACCACTGTTGTTTGTGATATACATAAATGATTTGGAGGAAAGTATAGGTGGTCTGATTAGCAAGTTTGCAGATGACACTACGATTGGTGGAGTAGCAGATAGTGAAGGGGACTGTCAGAGAATACAGCAGAATATAGATAGACTGGAGAGTTGGGCAGAAAAATGGCAGATGGAGTTCAATCAGGGCAAATGCAAGGTGATGCATTTTGGAAGATCCAATTCAAGAGTGAAGTATACAGTAAATGGAAAAGTCCTGGGGAAAATTGATGTCCAGAGAGATTTGGGTGTTCAGGTCCATTGTTCCCTGAAGGTGGCAACGCAGGTCAATAGAGTGGTCAAGAAGGCATACGGCATGCTTTCCTTCATCGGACGGGGTATTGAGTACAAGAGTTGGCAGGTCATGTTACAGTTGTATAGGACTTTGGTTCGGCCACATTTGGAATACTGCGTGCAGTTCTGGTCGCCACATTATCAAAAGGATGTGGATGCTTTGGAGAGGGTGCAGAGGAGGTTCACCAGGATGTTGCCTGGTATGGAGGGCGCTAGCTATGAAGAGAGGTTGAGTAGATTAGGATTATTTTCATTAGAAAGACGGAGGTTGAGGGGGGACCTGATTGAGGTGTACAAAATCATGAGAGGTTTTTTGATTAGATTAGAGATACAGCACTGAAACAGGCCCTTCGGCCCACCGAGTCTGTGCCGAACATCAACCACCCATTTATACTAATCCTACACTAATCCCATATTCCTACCAAACATCCCTACCACCTACCTATACTAGTGACAATTTATAATGGCCAATTTACCTATCAACCTGCAAGTCTTTTGGCTTGTGGGAGGAAACCGGAGCACCCGGAGAAAACCCACGCAGACACAGGGAGAACTTGCAAACTCCACACAGGCAGTACCCAGAATCGAACCCGGGTCCCTGGAGCTGTGAGGCTGCGGTGCTAACCACTGCGCCACTGTGCCGCCCTAGGTATAGACAGGTTGGATAGCAAGAAGCTTTTTCCCAGAGTGGGGGATTCAATTACTAGGGGTCACGAGTTCAAAGTGAGAGGGGAAAAGTTTAGGGGGGATATGCGTGGAAAGTTCTTTACGCAGAGGGTGGTGGGTGCCTGGAACGCGTTGCCAGCGGAGGTGGTAGACGCGGGCACGATAGCATCTTTTAAGATGTATCTAGACAGATACATGAATGGGCAGGAAGTAAAGAGATACAGACCCTTAGAAAATAGGCGTCATGTTCAGATAGAGGATCTGGATCGGCGCAGGCTTGGAGGGCCGAAGGGCCTGTTCCTGTGCTGTAATTTTCTTAGTTTGCAAAAATGGGTCATTTTCTGAGTGGCAGGATGTCATGAGTGGAGTCCCGCAAGGGTCTGTGCTGGGACCTCAACTTTTTACAATTTATATCAATGATTCAAATGAGGGGAGTGATGGCATGGTAGCTAAATTTGCAGATAACACAAACATAAGTGAATTTCAAATTAAGGAAATTCAGTTTGAAAGTGAGCAACACAGGTCTCAAACCAGTGTCCTTAACTTAATCAAGGGCAATTACAGAGGTATGAAGAAAGAGTTGTCTAAAGTCGGCTGGGAAAATAGACTAAAGGGAAAGTCAGTCAATGAGCAGTGGCAGACCTTTAAGCAGATATTTCATAACACTTAGCAAACATTTATTCTGGTCAGAAGGGCTCAATGAGAACCATGAACCGCCCTTGGATAACAAAGGAATTTAAGGAGAGTATCAAATCAGAAACAAAGCGGCGAAAACTAGTGGTAGGCCAGAGGATTGGGAATTTTTTAGAAACCAGCAGCAGATGACTAAAAGACTAATAAAGAGGGAGAAAATTGATTATGAGAATAAATTGGTAAGAAATATAAAAACAAACAGTAAGAGCTTTTACAGGTATATAAAAAGGAAGAGAGCAGCTAAAGTAAGTGTGGGACCCTTAGATGATGAGACTGGGGAATTAATAACAGGGAAATGGCAGATAATTTAAACCAATATTTTGCATTGGTCTTCACGGCGGGCGACACTATAAACATCCCAACAATAATAGATGAGCAAGGTGTAAATGGGAGGGAGGAACTTGTAACAATCTCTATCACGAGGGAAAAGGTGTTTGACAAATTGATGGGACTAAAGGCAGACAAGTTGCCAGGACCTGATGGGCCTGCATCCAAGGGTTTTAAAAGAAGTGGCTGCAGAGATAGTGGAGGCATTGGTCACTATTTTCCAAAACTCACTGGATTCCGGCAGGGTACCAGCGGATTGGAAAACCGCTAATATGACACCCCTATTCAAGAAAGGAGGGAGACAGAAAGCAGGAAACTATAGATCAGTTAGCTTAACATCTGTCATTGGGAAAATGCTAGAGTCCATTATTAAGGAAGAAATAGCAGAACATTTAGAAAAACATAATGCAATCAATATGGTTTTATGAAAGGGAAATCGTGCTTGACAAATTTGCAAGAGTTCTTTGAGGATATAACAAGCAAAGTGGATAAAGGGGAACCAGTAGATGTAGTGTATTTGGATTTTCAGAAGGCTTTCGATAAGGTGCCACATAAAAGGTTATTCCACAAAATAAGAGCTCAGGGTATTGGCATGGATTGAGGACTGGCTAACACAGAGAAGGCAGAGAGTTGGGATTAATGGGTCATTTTCAGGTTGGAAAGCCGTAACTAGTGGGTTGCACAAGGATCGGTCCTAGGGCCTCAACTATTTACTATCTATATTAATGACTTGGAGGAAGGGACAGAGTGTAATGTATCCAAATTTGCTGATGATACAAAAATAGGTGGGAAAGCATGTTGTGATGAGGACACAAAGAATCTGCAAAGGGATATAGATAGGTTAAGTGAGTGGGCAAAACTTGGCAGATGGAGTTCAATGTGGGAAAGTGTGAGGTCATCCACTTTGGAAGGAAGAATAAAAAAGCAGATTATTATTTAGATGGAGAAAGACTATAAAATACTGCAGTACAGAGGGATCTGGGTGTTCTTGTACATGAAACACAAAAAGTTAGCATGCAGGTACAGCAAGTAATTAGGAAGGCAAATGGAATTTTGGCCTTTATTGCTAGGGGGTTAGAGTTTTAAAATAAGGAAGTCTTGTTACAATTATTCAAGGTGTTGGTGAGGCCACAGTTGGAGTACTGCGTACGGTTTTGATCCCCGTATTTAAGGATGGAAATACTAGCATTGAAGGCAGTTCAGAAAAGGTTTACTAGGCTGATTCCTGGGATGAAGGGGTTGTCTTATCAAGAATGGCTAAACAGGTTAGGCCTTTATTCATTGGAGTTTTGAAGAATGAGAGATGATCTTATTGAAGCATATAAGATTCTAAGGGGGCTTGACAGGTTAGATGTTGAGAATATGTTTCCACTGGTGGGGGAATCTTGAACTAGGGGACATAGTTACAGAATAAGGGGGCACACATTTAAAACTGAGATGCAAAGGAATTTCTTTTCTCAGAGGGTGGTGAATCTCTGGAATTCTCTACCTCAGAGAATTGTGGAGGCTGGGTCACGGAATGTATTTAAGGAGGAAGTAGATAGATTTTTGAAATCTCAGGGAGTGGAGGGTTATGCGGAGCAGGCCCAAAAGAGGAGTTAAGACCTGGGACAGATCAGCCATGATCTCATTGAATGGCAGGGCAGGCTTGAGAGGCTGAATGGCCTACTCCTGCTCCTATTTCATATGTTCTTATGAAAGCATGTAATGAAGAGGACATAAGAAGGTTGCAGACCGATATAGGTAGGTTGAATGAGTGGGCAAAAATCTGGCAGTATATGTGGGAAAATGTAAAATTGTTCACTTTGGCAGGAAGAATAAAAAAGCAGAGTATTACATAAATGGAGAACGACTGCAGAATTCCTGGGTGTGGAGGGATCTAGGTGTTCTAGTGCATGAGTCACAAAAAGTTAGTATGCAGGTACAGCAAGTAATAAAGAAGGCTAATGGAATGATATCCTTTATTACAAAAGGAATTGAAAATAAAAGTACGGATGCTATGCTTCAGTAATACAGGGCATTGGTGAGTCCACATCTCGAATATTCTGTGTACTTTTGGTCTCCTTATTTAAGGAAGGATGTAAATGCGCTGGAGGCATTCAGAGGAGGTTTACTAGATTAATACCTGGAATGAGTGGGTTGTCTTATGAGGAAAGGTTGGACAGACTGGGTTTGTTTTCACTGGAGTTTAGAAGAGTGAGGGGAGACTTGATTGAAGTATATAAGATCCTGAATGGTCTTGACAAGCTGGATGTGGAAAGGATGTTTCCTCTTGTGGGTGTGTTCAGAACTCTGGGGCACTGTTTTAAAATTAGGGGTCACCCTTTTAGGACAGAGATGAGGAGAAATGTTTTCTCTCAGAGGGTTGTGCGACTTTGGAATTCTCTGCCTCAGAAGGTGGTGGAGGTGGGGGTCATTGAATCTTTTTAAGGCGGAGTTCGATAAATTCTTGTTAGACAAGGGAATCAAATGTTATCGGCGGTAGATGGGAGTGTGGAATTCAAAACAGAAACAGATCAGCCATGATCTTATTGAATGGCGGAGCAGGCAAGAGGAGCCAAACGGCCTATTACTGCTCCTAATTCGTGTGTTCGTATGTTAATTGAGATGTACTGCAACCAGAAGGGGCTGTTAATGTCCAGCTGGTGTGTGACTTTACTTTGTGTATCAAGCAGGTCAATGCTCAGTATCCTGGCAGCAGTTATGATGCCTTCGTTCTGTTGCAGTCCGCTGTACCATCTGCATTTGAGCCATACTGATAAACCAGAGGATGGATGCTGGGTGACAAGGGCTATCTACTGACCACATGGCTCATGACTCATGCACATAACACAAGCCATGCTGCCACACAAAATGCAATCAAGCAGACAATTGAGATGCATAAACAATGCTTCTGCTGCCTGGATCAGTCTGGACCAGGCTTTCTGTCCCCGGCAGAGTGTATGTCAAGAGTTGTTGTTGCCTGTTGCAAGCTGCACAACCTCGCGATCATGATCAACCTCGCCTTTGCCACCAGCTATGTGGGAGCAGCTGAGGAGGAGGAGGCGGAAGAGGAAGGGAGAAGGCAACCAACACATCCTCGTTCTGGTCAGGCTGCCTGTGATCAGTTCATCCAAATGTGGTACTAGTGAACACAACGCCAATTCCTCATTTACCAACAGTCCCTTCCCTTCCCTCTATCACTGGCCATCAGAGTGTCCTCCTGGCCATCATGTTAAACTTTATAAATCTAACCATCCAATGTTGCATAAAAAGTCAACTAATCACCCTCAAGCATTCCCTTAGTGCGTCTTCCTTTTGCCTTTGCCGCCTTAGTGCCACCCCAGTGGCTGCAGTATGGCTGGAGGAAAGCTGCTGACCTTGAACAGCTCTAGCTCCAGAAGGCCCCGCTTGGGTGGCAGCCGACTAGGCTGGCTGGCTGGCTGA
Source organism: Heterodontus francisci (assembly GCF_036365525.1). Classification (NCBI taxonomy): domain Eukaryota; kingdom Metazoa; phylum Chordata; class Chondrichthyes; order Heterodontiformes; family Heterodontidae; genus Heterodontus; species Heterodontus francisci. The sequence continues at coordinate 29,028,950 of NC_090378.1, read as the reverse complement.
CAGGCGAGAGCACTGGCTGAGTGGCAGTGCTGGATGGCAAAAGCTGTCATTCTGAGACAGGACAGCAGATTCGTGCTCCAAGGTGCCATTGCCACTTACCCAGGGTGGCAAGCCCCTTTGCATGATAGTGTCTGCAGCTATGATGGCAGCTGTCTGAGTGTTCATGATGCCAGTCTGAGCTTTCATTGCAGCACCCAAACGCTGCATATTTTCTGATTGTGCTGTAATAGAAGCTGAGACATCAGCCATCAGACGGAAGTGTTCTCATGGAACTGGCCACTACTTCCATGCTGGAGAAGATGGGTTCCAATCTCTGCGCAAAGCCCTCGCCGAGTTGGTGCTTGACTCCTCCATGCTCCTTGACATTAACTGCAGACTTTCTGAAAGACCTGCCAATGCTCCAAACATTTTTGTGTGCATATCCATCCACCTTCTTCTGTAGGCCGCCCCATCGACAGCCTCATCGGAGTCCTCTGCAGCAGAACTCATGTGCAACCTCAGCCTGGGGCAAGCTGTCACCCTGTGGTACCCTTGTCCCTTGGCCTGGCTGCAGGCCACCCATGCCCAGTGTGACATCATGTGCAGATCGCCTCTCTAAGTAATCCTTTCAAATATGTGCAATAACAGTATCTGAGCTGATGGCTGTCAGTGTGACAGCAAATGACTGCCTTTCGTCTTCATCACTGTCTCCTGCTCTTCCACCTCTTGCTTTTCTACTACTGCCAGGTCAGATGGCAGTTCTTGGTATCTGAAAGGTGAAAAGCACAAGGATAGGGTTGTGGTGAGGGGAGGGGTGGAAAGCAACGGGTGCCGCTTACACCATCTGCAGCTCATAAATCAGAAAGGATTGTGAGATGAGGGGGAAGTGCGATGTGAGAAGGAGGATTAGGGATAATCATATTATTATCTCAATGGTTTCAGCCCCGTCACTGGCCACGGCCTTTCTCATTACTGCTCCAATAATACTGAGCACCATTTCCTCCATGGGAGTAAGATCATATAATTGTATCTATTTCCCAAAGTTAGATGCTGCTACTTCCGGTTATGCACCACCTTGTCCTGCAAGAGACAGGGAAGTGTTTCAGTGAGTGCAGTGAAGTGAGTTTGGGTGATGTGGCTGCCATGGTTGAATAGCTGGCAGTGTGAATGAACTGCGACAGGTAGATATGAGGCTTTCAGCAGTTCTAAGTGTGTGAGGGTGAGGTAAAGCAATGAACATTAGACATAATCTCTGATTGATGGAGATTGTTGGTAGGTGAGTGAATTGAGCAGTGTGTGAGACGAGTGATGTCGTATAGGGTATGGCTTTTGAAGATACATTCATTGGCCATGACCACTTGTGCAAGATCATTACATTTCTTGCAGCACTACATTCAGGTTCTTGGAGGCTAGACTGCTGGCATTGATCACGATGGCTATCTGGTTCCACTGCCTTTACAATGTCTGTCTGGAGAGCTTCCTGACCTCTTGTGGGTAGAGGATCTCTCTCCACTTGTCCACCACCTGCACCAAGGCCTCCGGTGCAGAGTTTTAGAACCTTGGAGCATTCTGTCTTCCCTGTTGTGACATTAGTTATGCTGCTTGCAGGTCATAGCCTCTTCCCCAGCCACTTCCAGCAAATGCTCCAGCCAGAGTGCAGCTCCCCTTTAAGAGAATCAGGCTAGCTTTAAATAGTGCAGGCTGGTTTTAAGTAGTGCTAGCCTTGCACGAACTTGGGCCACCTGCTGAGGCATCTAGTCACTCAACAGCGCTTTGAATGCTGGGCTGCATTCTAGTGATTAAGTTAGTAGGCAGCCCAAGGTTTGCATGCTGCCTGCATTGGAAGCAATAGGTGCAGGTTAATCACACATGTTGATCCCCTTGCCTGTTTTCAGGGCTGTCCAATTTTGCCCTCCTTGTGTTTTGTTTGTGCTCTTTTATTTATACCCCTTTCCTTTTGGTTCAGGTGGCATACATGCTCTTACATTAGTTGAAACTGATTGCACACAGCCTGATTGCCTCCACTCTATCTAGCTTCATACAGATTACTGTGCTCTTGTTTGCCTAGAATCAAGCATGTTCTCCCTCTAAGCAAGAGTTAAAGCATGGAATTATATAACCTGTTAATGACTAACGAGGTTATGGCCACCTAAGAGTTAACAAGGTTACGGCCATCTGAGACCATCTAAGAGTGATTTAATAATGTTAATTCCTTATATTTCAATGGTGTGCAAAATCGATACCTTGTACTATTTCAACAATTCCCAATGTGAGAGAAAAGAACTTCTGATACATCATTGTTATCATGGTTAGTGTTCCCTTAATAAAGATGCCATTTCATGCCTATCTACTTTCTTATTTTACCATTTTATAACATCTTTAATCCAACAAACCAAAATGAGCAAAACCCCCAGTATCACAATATGAGTGACAATTAAAGATTAAGATAACAAGCAGTAGCACGGATGCTGGCCTGCATTATACAGAGGTTTTCCTTCTTGTTTGATTCGTCTCTCCATGGCCTCATTGTCCTGAAGCATACATATGTAATCTAGGCTATACCTTACATCATGGTTCATTTTCTTTGTGTTTTAGTCAATTTGAATAGCAGTCAGTAGTGTTCTAGCCAAAGTCCCAAAGGACCATCGGCATCTCTCCCCATTAGAGACAGACAATTGGTGATGTATAGCTTGAGGGTCACCACTCCTCAAGCACGGGGTAAGGCAAGGAGTCAGGCCTCCATGAACTACCAAAGCTGGTATGGGGATTGAACCTACGCTGTTGGCGATGGTGAGATTTCATTTGGTTATAGGCTGCCGATACCCTCAATGTTACCTTTGCCTTATTTGACAGGTGTTAATTATGCACCACACTACTTCTCCATGTCAGATCAAGCTGGTTTATTAGTATGTAGATTGCTGAGAGATGCTCTAACCGATAATTATATTTTTGCTGTACAGACAACCTGCACAGGATTTATCATGGTTGTGAAACCCAGCTGTGAGAGCATGCTGGTCCTAAGTGGCCCATGAACTAAGCATATGGCAGATCTCACAGAGCTAAGAGGAGATAAGGGAGGCAATCATGTTTGTTCTTCCATCTCACCATCAGAGCCTCCAAATGCCTACTGAATGATTCCAGAGTTCTGGTCTCCACTGCACTACCTGGAAGCAAATTAATTGTATGATGAAATGCTTCCTGACGTCAGATCTGAATCCATCTTTTGCTATTTTCTACCTATGTTCCCTTGTCTTCCTGTCGTTATTTCACTTAGATACTGATCAGGCTTGATCTTTTCTATTCTGAAGATTATCATATACCTCCCATAAGATTTCCTTTTCTTACAACTCCTTTCAAGGTTGAAGACAGTTCTAACCTTTCGTTATGACTCAGTCCTAAAATTCTTGGGACTAAGGTGCCTTAGGCCTGCTCCTCTGGTGGAAGAGCAGCTAGCGAGCACAAGTGCCTTTTGCTCCTGACCGGCTGGAATTTCCAGAGTTCAGCTGCTGGGGGATTCAGCAATGGTAACGCTGTTGAAGATCAAGGGTTAGGTTTTCTCTTGTTGGCGATGGTCATTGCCTGGCACTTGTGTGGCGTGAAAGTTACTTGTCACTTATCAGCCCAAGCCTGAATGTTATCCAGGCACGGACTGCTTCATTATCTGAAGAGTTGTGCATAGAACTGAATGCTGTGCAATCATCAGTGAACATCCCCACTTCTGACCTTATGATGGAGGGTAGGTCATTGATGAAGTAGCTGAAGATGGTTGGCCCTAGGACACTGCCCTGAGGAACTCCTGCAGTGCTGTCTTGGGGCTGAGGTGATTGGTCTCCAACAACCACAACCATCTTTCTTTGTACTAGTATGACTCCAACCAATGGAGAGTTCTGCCCCTGATTCCCATTGACATCGATTTTGCTCGCGCTCCTTGATGCTACACTTGGTCAAATGCTGCCTTGATGTCAAGAGCAGTGAGCCTCCCCTCACCTCAAAATGTCTCTTCCTAAGGACAGCACCTCTGAAAATACTGCACTGGAATAGATTATGTGCTCAAGTCTCAGGATTGGGACTTGAACTCAGAGCATTCTGACTCGGGCAATAGTGTTACCACTAAGTGGCATCTGACACCAACCTATTCACTTAATGGCAGAATGACGCACAGCAAGTCAAGTAAAACTCTGGTAAGTATAACTTTCCCCATGTTTTTCAAATGGTAAACCATATCTTAATCACAGAGGAACACCACATTGTGATTTTTCCATTCCACAGACTATTGATCTTTAAAGTCTTTCTAAGTGTGATTGCCCAGAAATCCAATCAATCCTGAATGTGACAGCCTCTTGTACTGAGGACTAAATCCTCTGGGAATTAGACCGAAGTTGACAAATGAATTTCAGTTTGAATTATTAATATATGTTAGAGAGGAGAGACTATCCATCCATCAGGCCTAGCACGGGGCATATTAATTTCACCACATGGACATTAAATTTCAAACTGTTGTTGAAGTGAAGAAAGGGCTTGATTTTAAAAATTGCCAGATCTTGGCTGGAAAGACATTTGTATATTAACAGACAGTGTTTGGAAGGACAAAGCAGCCATTCCCTGACACATTCAACCCACAATGGACCCTTGGCTGGAAAGACATTTGCATATTAACAAACAGTGTTCGGAAGGACAAAGGACCATTCCCTGACACAATCAACCCACAATGGACTTTTGATCACCAGACGTTGAAGGTGGGGGAGCGCGCATTCCAGGTTGACTGCTAAGATGGCCGAATACACAAATGGACATGGTCAAATCAGCTAGTCACATGACTAACCTGCTGGGCAACCTGAGTTTTTGGAATTTGTACAAACAGTTTGGGCAGAAAGCAGAATGCTCCTGGACTGAGAAGATCTCTCCTGGCTGGCTTGCCACAGCCTCTCCCGTCTGTCTGCTCCCATCTCTTTCTCAAAAGCCGCTGAATCCACTGAAGACACATGAACCCCAAGAGAGAAAAGTCTCCTACAGCGAACAATGTTTAAGAGGAATACTGGGCCCCAATGAAAATTAAGATCTACCTACAATCAAGGACTCTACAGTGAGCTTGAAGAACCGTAACAAAAGCTCTTCAGATATTGCCTCAAACTTTTCCACTTTATTTTTCTTCTGCTCTTTTCTGTCTCCATTTGCATGTGTGTATCGCACATGTGGGCACATCGTGTATCCGTAGGCATTAACCAAATTTGAATTTAAGTTTAATAAATTTCAACTTTTCTTCTTTAAACCTAAGAAAGCTTGTTTGTGCTGGTTTCTTTGCCTTATAATTGGAAAGCGATGAACAAGGATTCACCAAGGGGGAGCTAAAAACACGGTGTGTTTAAAATTAAACGCTGTTACAGTAAGACCGGGTGAAGGCTGAAAGGGAACCCTAGACCTCTTTCACACCTGATCGTAACACCGAAGTTGACAAATGTGTTTCAGTTAGTATTATTAATATATGTTAGAGAGGAGAGACTAACCATCCATCAGGCCTAGATTCACTCCAGGTCCTAGGGGTAGTAGGGTACTGTGCCCTAAGTTACCTATAGATTCATGGTTTGTAAATGCTATCCATTTAGAGAACCATCAAACTACATCTGCCTGTGCACCTATTGATTTCAGCAACACATTACTTAATGAAAATAGTTACTCAAGACAAACAGTACGTTTTATTTTAAATCAGGCAATGTGATAACATTTTATGTTTGGATCTCCGCCATTTCCTCTCATTTTTATTTCCAAGAAACATTCATTCCATCGAATAGGAGAGGAGCCCATTTTATTCCTGTTTCCAGATAGAAGTTTTTCAACTGTAAACAAGCACACAATTCATTTATGAGAATGGAATCATTTTTAAGTTTGTTTTTCAGATTATATTATTTTTCAACTAGTTGATTTACTTACCTCCATTCCGAAAGAGACAAAGGATGCATTCTATTGTACTGTGCCTGCTTTCTCTGCTCTCTATGTGGTTATTGCTGGAATAATTAATTAATCTATTAAATCTTGCAGAATTTAACTAGGCCTATTGTTTTGCTTTAGTAGATTAGTTTAACAAAAGAACATAAGAAATAGGAGCAGGAATAGGCCACTCAGCCCCTCAAGCTTGCCCCTCCATTCAATAAGATCATGGCTGATCTGCCCCAGACCTTAACTCCTCTTTCGTGCCAGCTCCTCATAGCCCACAACTCCTCGATATTTCAAAAATCTACCTCCTCTTTAAACACGTTCAGTGATCTAGCCTCCAAAACTCTCTGGGGTAAAGAATTCCAGACATTCACTACCCTCTGAGAAAGGACATTCCTTCGCACCTCAGTTTCAAATGAGTGTCCCCTTATTCTGTAACTATGTCCCTTAGTTCGAGATTCCCCCACTAGTGGAAACATCTTCTCAACATCTACCCTGTCAAGCCCCCTCAGAATCTTGTACGTTTCAATAAGATCACCCCTCATTCTTCTAAACTCTAATAAATAAAGGCCTAGTCTGTTTAGCCGTTCTTGATAAGTCAACCCTTTCACCTCAGGAATCAGCCTAGTGAATCTCTTTTGAACTGCCTCCAATGCCAGTATATCCTTTCTTAAATACGGGGACCAAAACTGTACACAGTATTCCAGGTGCGGCCTCACCAACACCCTGTACAGTTGTAACAAGACTTCCCTATTTTTAAACTCCAACCCCCTAGCAATAAAGGCCAAAATTCCATTTGCCTTCTTGATTACTTGCTGCACTTGCATGCTAACTTTCTGTGTTTCATGCACAAGAACACCCAGATCCCTCTGTGCTGCACTTTTTTTGAAGTCGCTCTCTATTTAAATAATAGTCTGACTTTTGATTCTTCCTACCAAAGTGCATGACCTCACACTTTCCTACATTAAACTCCATCTGCCAAGATTTTTCCCACTCACTCAACCTATCTATATCCCCTTGCAGATTTCTTATACCCTCATCACAACATACCCGCCCACCTATTTTTGTATTGTCAGCAAATTTGGATATATTACACTCTGCCCCCTCCTCCAAGTCATTGATATAGATAGTAAATAATTGAGGCCCTAGGACTAATTACGTCTTTCCAACCTGAAAAGGACCCATTAATCCCGACATTCTATCTTCTGTGAGTTAACCAATCCTCAATCCATGCTAATACATTACCCCCAATACCATGAGCTCCTATCTTGTGCAATAATCTTCTATGTGGCACCTTATCGAATGCCTTCTAGAAATCTAAATACACTACATCTACCGGTTCCCCTTTATCAACTCTGCTTGTTATATCCTCAAAGAACTCTAGCAAATTTGTCAAACATGATTTCCCTTTCACAAAACCATGTTGACTCTGATTGCGTTAAGCTTTCCTAAATGTCCTACTATTTCTTCCTTAATACTGGACTCTAGCATTTTCCCAACAACTGATGTTAGGCTGACTGGCCTATAGTTTCCTGCTTTTTGTCTCCCTCCCTTCTTGAACAGGGGTGTCACACTCGCGGTTTTCCAATGCGCTGGGACCCTCCCAGAATCCAGTGAGTTCTGGAATAATTCGACCAATGCCTCCACTATTTCTGCAGCCACTTCCTTTAAAACCTTTGGATGTAGGCCATTAGGTCTTGGCAACTTGCCTGCCTTTAGTCCCATTAGTTTGTCAAATACTTTGTCCCTCGTGATAGGGACTGTTACAAGATCTTTCCTCCCATTAGCTCCCTGCTTATCTGATATTTGTGGGATGTTTATAGTGTCCTCCACCATTTTAGTTAGATATTCAGTTCTAATAACAGAGGATGAAATGCAGATTGGGTCACCACTTTGTGTACCGCCTTCATTCAATCCACAAGCATGACCCTGAGTTTCTGGTCACCTATGATTTTAATTCTCCACTTCACAGTGACCTCTCTGTCCTTGGTCTCCTGCTCAACATAAGCTTGAGGAACAGCAACTCATCTTTCAACACAGCCTTCTGCACTCAAAGTTGAGTTCAGCAATTTCAGACTGTAATCTTTGGCCTATTTTGTTTCATTTTTCTTTACAGGTTTTGGTTTGACTTTTGTTTTTCCCTTATTTTGCTTTCAGATGGCGGCTGTTCATCATTCTGCCATTCACACCTCCTCTAGACGCATCCTTTGTTTCATTACTTGTCCCATTACCATTCCTTTTGCCCTGCAGTACCAACTCTTCTGTCATTTAATCTCTCCTGTCTTCCACCCTATGACAGAGCTTCCCTTTTGTTCTTTATCCACCCTCTCCCTTTCACTTGCTTAAAACCTATTACATTTCTAACTTTTCCCAGTTCTGATGAAGTCATCAACCTGAAACGTTAAAATAAAAGCAAAATACTGCAGATCTTGGAAATCTGAAACAAAAACAGAAAGTGCTGGAAATACCCAGCAGGTCAGGCAGCATCTGTGGAGAGAAAAACAGAGTTAATGTTTCAGTTCTGATGAAAGGTCACAAATCTGAAACGTTAACTCTGAAAGCACTGGTCTAAGTCATCTATTTAGCTGAGTCTCAGTACCTCCAGAGTCAGCAGTGATTCCTCATTTACTTCAAAACTACTGTTAAAGTTGGCTGCTGAAGGTGATTGTGTTGTATCGGCAACACAAACTTATAATACACATTAATAAACCAATACTGCCAAAAATATACATTAGTGCTGGTTTTAGTTTCCGTGCACTTTTATATCCTCGGGACGTCAGCCATGGATTCTCATTATATACATTATTCACAATAATTGTTCTCTTTTTCATCAGTTACACTGACTTACTTGTACTTTCAGTCGATTAAAATATTGGCTCTCTTAGACTGCAAATCTCTACTGAGGAATCTATTATCTAAAATTATAGCATCATAGAAACGTTTCGCACAGAGGAGGTCATTTGACCCTTCATGCATTTGAAAGAGCTGTCATGCTCCTAAATCCCCACTTTTTGGCCATAACCTGATAAAGTGCAACATGTAAATATATGGAAATTTTATCATCATAAAGAATACAATAGATGATGCCTATTTTGGCAATTACATTGAACTGAGTATTATAAACTGAGTATTATAAATTGTGATTCATGGAAAACAGTGACAAATTTGAGCTGATGCTCAATCACACTCATTACTTTCTTCGTCCATTTTCTGTCCTGAATACAATGAGATACAGTTCCATGGATAGCTGCTGCCTCTGACACTTTGCCCAAATGATCATTCTTCGTAGGTTACACCCCTGCTAAGCCCAATGGAACTTTCACTAGTTGAGAACTGGTATGTGGTCCAGAGTGAGCCAGGGACTAGGAAAGGTTCACCTTCCCCCATATGCTTCTTGGAAGCGCAAAAAAAATTGAAACAGCTCCTCTTGTTCCCTTCTTGAGCCTTGAGCCTGCCTTCAAAGTGGCATGGTGCTGCTCCAATTTTCCTTCTGGCTGTTGGGGCAGGCACCTCTGAAGTACTCATACCAGAAGGTGTCACAACTAGGGATGTGTAAAGTTTCTACATCAGGGTGAAGAGTCCTCAAACCATTAATGAGGGCTTAGTGCCTTTAAGTGGATGCATGATCTTATCTCTCAGACATAATGCCATAGTGAGGAGTATTACATTGAGTTACATCAAGTTTATAACACAGAAACAGACCAGTCAGCTCAACTGGTCTGTGCTGGTGTTTATGTTCCACACGAGCTTCCCCCCACCTATCTTTATCTAACCCGATCAACACAGCCTTCCATTCTTTTCTCCGTCATGTGCTTATCAAGCTTCCCCTTAAATGCATATGAGTTATTGTCTCAAGTATTCCTTATGGTAACACACTTCACATTTACACCACTCTTTGGGAGAAGAGGTTTTTCTCAAATTCCCTATTAGATTTATTAGTGACTGTCTTATAGATATATATATATAAATATATATATAAATATATATATAAATATATATATGGTCCCTAGTTTTTGAATCCCCTACAAATGGAAACATCTTCTCCATGTCTACCCTATCGAATTCCTTCATTATTTTAATAACCTCTATCAGGTCTCCTCTCAGCCTGTTCTTTTGGAAAGAAAAGAGCCGCAGCCTGATCAGTCTTTTCTGATTGATATATCTCTGGCATTAGCCTTGTAAATCATTTGTGCACTTTCCCAATTCCTCTATGTCCTTTTTATAATAGAACCGTGCCCAGCAGTCTAAGTGTGGTCTAAACAAGGTCTTGGACAAATTTAACAAGACGTCCCTGCTTTTCAATTCTATCCCTCTAAAAATAAACCCCAGTGCTTGGTTTGTTTGTTTTTGGCCTTATTGACCTGCATCATTAGTGATCGGTATCATCATGAGTGATTTGTGAATGCACACCCCTAGATCCCTTTACTCTTTTACCCCATTCAGACTCTTGTTATCCGAGCAGTATGAGGCCTCATTATTTCACCTACCAAAATGCACCACCTCACATTTATCTACATTGAAATTCATTTGCCAATTACCCGCCCATTGCATGCGTTTATTGATTATAGGTGGAAGATGTGCTCTGCCCTCTGTTTTGAACACTTGGATCTGCCATATCAGCTAAAATTGTCCTGTAATTTTAAATGTTCTTATGCCTGATATTTCAAGCTTTGACCTACTGAGTTTTTCCGGCTGCATAAGGCAGCCAGCCATCAATCTGGGGGAGAGCAGATTAATGAAACTCAGCAAATCCTTCTTTCTTATTTACAGATAGTGCTGCCTGCTTGGCCTAAAGAAGCATGTCTTGTCAGTGGTCCTCAAAGCCATCACAGCCCTGAATTTTTATACCAGTTGCTCCTTTCGGTCTGTTCCAGGGGATGTCAGGCACATTTCCCAGCCTGCAGTTCGCAGTTGCATTAAGCATGACTTAATGAGCAGTTTAAAGGTCACTATACTATTTGCGGTAACTTAAAATACTACACCTTGAAATATGAAATGTTTATGCCTGGGAGATAAATGTGCATCATATAACTGGACAAAGTGCCTGGCAGTCTGAAAATTGCTGCTATGGTAATTTCTTCACTCAACCCTGACTAATTGTTAGTTCATTTTCACAGGCGGTTCAGAAAAGAATCTATTTCAGTATACACACACTGGTTCCTCTGCGGATCTTTTAGGTTGGAATGATTCAGTAAAAATTTCAGTGAAGGCTTGATATATTTTTGTTAAGTGGTTCCTATTCTTCAGAATTCATTACCTTCACAGAGAATTAAGCTTCACAGAGAGAACTGTTATGCTGAAGTACTCCTGGCATTTCAGCAAGTGCTTGCTGTGAGTAGCTGAGTCAGACAGACCAGGAAGGCCTCAGGTTTGATTTTTGCTTCACATGGAATTAGCTGATTTCAGCTAGGTCAACAGAACAGCCACCACAATCAATCTCAGAATTCCAGAGTTAGAGAGGGAGAGGCAGACAACGTTTCCTGTTGTTGAATCTTTTCCTGCGCTTATTTTCTCCCTCTCTTAACTCCGGGGCTCTGAGATTGATTGCTACCAGTGAGTTGGTTGCTCTTATGTTCCTACGGTTTTCAAAAGGCCACCATACCTCCCATACAGCCTATGCATTCTACAGATTACATTCTGCATATATCAACTGCAGCATCCTGTACACACACATATTGTGCTTCGTTCTGCATGTAATGCACACTATGGGCTGGATTTAGTGAAGCCCTTTGGAGTGGGAATGGATGCATGGGAGGCTGGAGAATAGTGTCGGACGAGTCCGCCCACAAATCCATCATCGTGATATTGGTTCTGGATTTAGTCAGCGGTGGGAAAGCACCAAGGTGGCGTTGCCACCCCGATGTAATGGGAGTGTAATTTAAATTGCAGAAGAGTTAGCTTTCATGCATGTGAATGTGATTGAAAGCAATTCAATGGGGGTCTTGGAATGAAGTGAACGACAGGCAGTCCTCTTGTGCCTTTGGAAGCCCAGCCATTGAAAGGTGGCAGCACTGCGATGGGTAGGCAGCTAAGACAAGCACTGGATAGGAGACGAGGGGGCAGTGGAGGCCATTGTCAGACTGCAGTGCTGTGCGCTTTGCACAGGTAGGCTTGGTCCTGGGTGGCAGTACTGTGTGGGCTGGGTCTCAGATGTTCTGCAATGGGGTGCTGGGTCTTGGGTGGTCTCCAAGTGGGTACTGGGTCTCGGGTGTTCTGCAAAGGGGTGCTTGGTTCCGGGTGGCAGTACCAGGTGGGATGGGTCTCAAGTGTTCTGCAAGGGGAACTGAGTCTCAGGTGTTTTTTATTTATTTAGAGATACAGCACTGAAACAGGGCCTTCGGCCCACTGAGTCTGTGCCGACTATCAACACTAATCCTACATTAATCCCATATTCCTACCACATCCTCTCAATTCCCCTACCACCTACCTACACTAGTGGCAATTTACAATGGCCAATTTACCTATCAACCTGCAAGTCTTTGGCTGTGGGACGAAACCGGTGCACCCGGAAGAAACCCACGCAGTCACAGGGAGAACTTACAAACTCCGCACAGGCAGTACCCTGAACTGAACCCGGGTCACTGGAGCTGTGAGGCTGCAGTGCTAACCACTGCACCACTGTGCTACCCCAAGGGGTGCTGGGTCTCAAGTGGTCTGCAAGGGGATGTTGGGACTTGGGTGTTCTGCAAGGGGGAGCTGGGTCTCAAATGGTCTACAAGGGGGTGCTTGGTTTTGGGTGGCAGTGCTGGGTGCTCAAACTGTTGGATGAAAGGGTCAGGTGCCCATACTGCTTGGTGAGAGGGTCAGCTATCAGAAAGGATGGACACTGAGGGCCATTAGCGACTCTGTCAAGAGAAGTAGCAAAGGGAAAGCTGTCAAGGCAGGTTAATCTCTGCAAGGACAGCATTCTGGAGGCCTACTGATTACCTGGCATGGGTCCATTACCCACTGTCTTTTTGGACCTCTGTGGCGTAATGTAGCACCTCCGATGGAAGGAGGGCCAGGATGCTGCTGCGCCTGCCTCCACAACGAGAGTGACAACACCCAACCATGCCAAGAAAAGCCCATCTGCTCCAAAGAGCATACCGGACTTGAGTCAGCTACTTCCAAATGTCCAAGCAGTATTGTCAGCAAAGACTACGGCTCTGCAGTCACCGACCTATGGACACTGTTGCAGGATGAGTTGTGACCTATATGACCCTATGCCCATGAGAACATAAGAACTAGGAGCAGGAGTCGGCAATTCAGCCCCTCGAGCCTGCTCTGCCATTCAATACGATCATGGCTGATCTCATCTTGGCCTCAACTCCACTTTCCTGCCCGTTCTCCATAACCCTTCAACCCATTTCTAATTAAAAATCTGTCTCTCTCCTCCTTAAATTTACCCAATGTCCCAGCATCCACCACACTCTGGGGTAGTGGATTCCACAGACTGAAGATCATTGTGGAATTTAACCTTTGACTGGATCATTCCAAGGATTCACCAGGGACATGTGTGGGGTCTCCCAGGCAGCAGCGCCCCGCTGCATCAAGGAGGTGACCAATACCCTGTTCAAGAGGGCCGACGACTATATGCGCTACCGCATCGGCCCTGACAGTCAGGTCGAGAAGGCCATCGGATTCGGGGCCATTGCTGGTTGTTTGTGGAATACTGCGAGCACAGAACAGCTGCTATATTTATCCACATAACTAGTCACTGCAGCTCAAAAATAATTAATTCTGTGCTGTAATTTCTATGATCCTAAAACTGGGAATTTCCTCAGAGCTTCTCCCTCTCCACCACTAACTTTACCAGAAATGGAGCAGAAACCCCATTAATGCATGTGAACGGACTAAAGGTTGGACTTCTAGAAAAGCTAAGACCTGGAGTGGGAGCAGTTCCAAGGAAATTTCTGGCCTATGTTTCAAGATGATAAAGCGCAATATAATTACTTATATTGTTTGTATAAAAGATACACAAGACTCACCAGCAAATATGGAACAAACACAAGCTGTTCCATAAATTAAAATGCTAATGTATCGAGAAAGGTATGTATAAGATTTGCTCAGTTTACAGCTTAACGTTTCTTATGTGATGAAAGGTGATAGTGACGCATACATGAGTCATAGAACATTGGATGCATATAAATTATTTCCTTTTGTGCTAATTTCTCAGCCTTAAATCATATACTAGTTAAAACAAGTTGAGCTGTTTATACCCAATAAAAGCTGCATAAAACCATATAGCTGACTTGGGATGGTCAGGGCCTTTCAGCTGTAGTTTATGACAATCATAAATATAGATTGTATGGTTAGGTGGTCAATGGGACTTTATTGTAATTTGAGAAAGCAATTGGTAAAAGCATTTTAAAAACATTATAAAATGAATGTGGTAAGCACACAGCTCTGACAAATGAACATTTTTAAAAAGACTTTTCATTCTATCCTCGGAAAAATGGATTGGTTCAGAATTTATCTCAATTTATTTGCAGTATAATGCTGGCAGCCAGTTTATCGTGCCATTCTCTATAATATTTAGAAAACAGATCTCATCGGAACCTCCCTTCACCCAGCAGATGACTAAATGTTTTGTTTTGCTCCCTGTGTGGAAAGCAGAAGACTATTCAGAGAACTGATGGTTGCAGAACAACACAGCTGGCAGAAGTACAGAGCCCTACAATTTATGTGCTTGCAGGTCTGGCAGCCTTGCTTGCCACCGTGTCATTCTAACAGACTCTTGATAAAGCCTGCAATTTTGTTGCCAGTCTAAAAAGGGCATGAACCGCTGGTGGCAAAGTGATCTGAGAAACTCGTTCTGCTCAAAATGAACCAGTGCCTCTGCCAGGAACTTCCCTTTTCAAACAATAAAATGGGAGAAGAAGTACATGAAAAGCTCAAATGCATGCAAGTGGTTTAACATTGATTATGCTACAATTAAAGCCCTATCCTCATGGTTTGCTTTGCCAAGAAAATGTGTTGTGGCATTTAAAGGACTGAGAAGAAGTGCAGACAAACAAAGAAGAACACGCATTTGCTTTTCTGTTACGAACAAGGCAGGCACAGAATTCTCATTCCAAGGTCCATTGACCATCATCCTTTCTTAGTAGCACACAGCAAATGAATAGACCCTAGAAGGCAAAACAGCAGGATAATGGACACCACTTAATTCACATTCTGTTGCAAGGCTTTCATCTTATAATTGCTTAAATTGTAGAAGGCATTTAAAGAAAATTGTAGTGGAGCATTTGTAAAATTAATTTTGCATTCTCCATTAATGTTGACTTCTAGTGAAATGTGTATTTACTGAGATTACCTGGGTCCACCAAAGGATGAACTTAAGCTTTTTTTAAAAACCACATTTCTATAACTAGGTCTTGTCCTCCAGGCTTCTGTCTAGTCAATTATGTTCTACCTCCTGTGTGTTTGTTGATGATAATAACAATGGCAACAACAACTTTCATTTATATAGCAGCTTTAACATAGGAAACATCCCAAATTGGTTCAACCAGTGCATAATCAACAAAATGGAAGGCAAGCCAAAGAAGGAGATGTTGAGAGGGGTGAACAAAAACTTGATAGAAAAAGGATTTTAGGGAGGGCCTTAAAGGAGAAGGAGGTGGAGAGGCAGAAGGATATAAGGAGGGAATTTCAGAACGTGGAGCTGAGGTTGCTGAAGACAAGGTCATTCATGATGGGGTCAAGGAAGGGGGAACGTAAGGGAGGCAAGGGGTAAATAATGGATAGTTTATGGGGAGAGGATCTGTAGGGCTGGAGGAACTTACAAAGATAAAGAGGGGCGAAGCCATGAAGGGATTAAAATATGAAAATGTGAATTTTAAATTTGGAATCGAATATAGTTCAGCAAGGACAGTGCTAGTGGATGGGTGGGACTTGGTACAGGATAAGCAGAATTTTGGAGGAGCTGGTGTGTAGGCTGCAGGATGGTTGGTAGGGAGATTGGCTACATGAGTGTTGGAATAGTTGATTCTGGTAAGGATGAGAGTTTCAGATAGGTCCAGGTAGGGACAGAGGCTGGGATTATTACAGAGATGGAAGTAGTCAGTCTTTGTGATGGAGAACATGTGGGATCGGAAGCTACCAAAGTTGTAAACAGCCTGAGACATTGGCTAGGCTGGGGGATGGAATCAGTGGCAAGGGTATGGAGCTTATGGCTGGGGACGATGATAATGGTTTGATTCTTCCTGATAACTAGCTGGACAAAATTGCATTTCATCCAAGACTGGATGTTGGACAAACAGTCTAACCATATAGAGGCAGTGGTGAAGATGAGAGAGGTTAGAGAGGTTGAGTGGGGTGTTATCAGTTTAGATATACAAGCTGACTCCATGCCAACATATGATTGTTAGTAAAGAGAGGAGCAGTAGACAGGGAATAGCTGGGTGGGGTGCAAGAACAGATCCTTGGAGGACTCCAGAGGCAGTGGGAAGACAAGCCATTACTATAATGTTCTGATGTCATCACTCTTTAAAGCTTCCAATTACTCATGTTCACCTATTTATTTCAAAAAGACAATGGGCAGAGTTTTATGTGGACTTCGGGAACGGGAACGGAGGTGGGGGATCATTAAACTCGAAAGGGAGATATTGGACCGGAAGTCCGACTTTGTGACGCCCCATCCCAATTTTATCACAGAATCACAGAATTGTTACAGTGCAGAAGCAGGTCACTCAGCCCATCATGTCCGCACCGGCTCTCTGAAAGAGCATTCACTCAGTTCCGTTCCCCTGCCTTGTCCCCATAACCCTGCACATTCTTCCTTTTCATATAACAGTCTAATTCCCTTTGAATGCTTCAGTTGAACCTGCCTCCATCACGTTCTCATGTGGTGCATTCCAGACCTTAACCACTCGCTGTGTGAAAAAGTTTTTCCTCATGTCACTTTTGCTTCTCTTACCAAATACTTTAAATCTGTGCCCACTTGTTCTCGATCCTTTCACGAGAGGGAACAATTTCTCTATCTATTGTGTCCAGACCCCTCATGATTTTGACTACTTCTATCAAATCACCTCTCAGCCTTTTCTTCTCCAAGGAAAACAGTCCTAACTTCTCCAATCTATCTTCATAACGGAAGTTCCTCATCCCTGGAACCATTCTCGTGAATCTTTTCTGTACTCTCTCCAGTGCCCTTACATCTTTCCTAAAGTTTGGTGCCCAGAATTGGCGCAGTACTCCAGCAGAGGCTGAATTAGTATCTTATACAAGTTTAAATAATTTCCTTACTTTTGTACTCTATGCCCCTATCAATAAAGCCCAGGATACTATATGCTTTATTAACTGCTCTCTCAACCTGTTCTGCCACCTTCAATGACTTATGCACATATACACCCAGGTCCCTCTGCTCCTGCACCCCCTTTAGAATTGTACCCTTTATTTATTATTGTCTCTCCATGTTCTTCCTACCAAAATGAATCATTTCACATTTCTCTACATTGAACTGTCTGCACATTCCAGCAACTTGTCTATGTCCTTTTGGAGTTCTACACTATCCTACTCACAGTTCACAATGCATCCAAGTTTCGTATCATCCACAAACTTTGAAATTGTGCCCTGTCCATCAAGTCTAGGTCATTATTATATATCAGCAAAAGCAAGGGTCCCAACACTGACCCCTGGGGAACTCCACTACAAGCCTTCCTCCAGCCTGAAAAACATCCATTAATCACTACTCTTTGTTTCCTGCCACTCAGCCAATTCTGTATCCATGTTGCTACTGTCCCGTTTATTCCAAGAGCTATAAGTTTGCTCACAAGTCTGTTGTGTGGCACTGTATCAAACGCCTTTTGAAAGTCCATGTACACCACATTAACTGCATTGCCCTCATCAACCCTCTCTGTTACCTCCTCAAAAAACTCCAGCAAGTTAGTCAGACATGAATTCCCTTAAGAAATCCCTGCTGGCTTTCCTTAATTAACTCACATTTGTCCATGTGACTATTAGTTTTGTCCTGAATTATTATTTGAGAAGTTTCCTCACCATCAAAGTTAAACCGACTGGCCTGTAGTTGCTGGGCTTATCTTTACACCCTTTTTTGAACAATGGTGTAAGGTTTGCAGTTCTCCAGCCCTCTGGCACCACCCCCGATGGTGGCAAATATGGAGGGAGGAGGGCAGACCTCGATGTGGCAGGAAGGCAATAAGATAGTTAGGAGGCCGATTGACAGTGATTTTATTCTTAGTTTTAAAATGAATGGGGCTCGGGAACCACAGGGCCTCACTTGCTTGAGGGTGGTGACATGGAGGCGGGCAATCATAGCTGGCTGCAAGGGGAGGCCATCGGGAGAGACAGCACCGACTGCCAGGCAGGGTGGATGGGGGGGCATCGAGTATTGTCTGAGGATTGGGGCCAAAGGTGCCAGAACAGTGGGAGTGCCATACCACAGGGGGTAATGGGATAGTGCCACCTCATCAGAGGTGACAAGTGAAGGGAAGGGAAGGAGAGGGGGCCGTTGGCAGTGAAGACCTTGAATGCAGGGAGAGGCTGTCGTATAAGGGTATCAAAGGTTAATCTTGAGAGAATATCAAGATAACCGCCCACCAGGATGAGTTAAGAGATCATGTGAGAGAGACTCGAGAACAGTAACAGTGTGGCTTTTGAAGGAGACACACAGGCTAGTGTGGAGTGTATATAGTTACTGTACAATAAAGATTAATGTTTAAATGCTACAGTCTAAGAACCTCTCTGGCCAGAGTCTGTTTGGTGGCAGCATAAAGAACCAAATATATAACACAGACCACTTATCATGGGCTTCATTCATCCAGGCTTCGGGACCCTATTGAAGAGGAGGTGCAGCAA
This sequence comes from Heterodontus francisci, assembly GCF_036365525.1. Taxonomy (NCBI): domain Eukaryota; kingdom Metazoa; phylum Chordata; class Chondrichthyes; order Heterodontiformes; family Heterodontidae; genus Heterodontus; species Heterodontus francisci. The sequence goes on along the minus strand of NC_090378.1, from coordinate 29,010,248 downwards.
AGCGGGAGGGAGGAACAGGCACTGGCAGCAGCATCTCAACGACCTATGACCCCACAGGAGGGTCAGCATTGGCCTCCAAACGGTGGAGAAGGGTGCAGAGGGGAAAGCCAGCAGCCTCCTTCATGCAGAAGAAGCTACCCTCCACAGAAGATCTACCGGTTGAGGTTCAACTACCAACAGATGTCCGAGAGGCAGACCCAATGAAGATGCTGCCTCTCCAGGGTGGCCGTAACTGACCTATGTGCTATGATGCAGGACGAGCTGTACCCTGGAGACTTGATGAAAATCAAGATGGCACTGAACGTCAACGTGGCACTGAACTTCTATGCCTCTGGATCATTCCAGGGATCCACTCAGGGCATCTGTTGGATATCACAGTCAGCAGCCCATCGGTGCATCAAGGAGGACACCAATGCCCTTTTCAGGAGGGCAGGCGACTATGTACCCTTCCACATGGATCTGAACTCTCAAGCTGAAAGACCATGCATGTGGCCATCAAGGCTCCTGCACACTAGACAGTGACTTTCATTAAAGGCTTCCACTCCCTCAATGTACAACTGGTCTGCAAGCACCATATATGGATTCTGCAGGTCTGTGCACGCTTCCTCGGAAATTGCCACAATACCTACATTTTGAGGCAGTCCCAGGTGTCAGACCTTTTCCAGAGTCCCGCGCACCTTCAGAGATCAATCCTTGGAATCAAGGGCTACCCACTGAGGACATTGTTTCTGACACCTGTGAGGAATCCTCACAGAGATGCAGAGGAGAGGTACAACACCTGCCACGGGGCAACAGAAGCGACCATTGAGCAGGTAGTTGGCCTACTCTAGATGAGATTCAGATGCCTAGATTGAGCCAGTGGAGCCTTTCAGTATGCCCCTGTGAGGGTATCACATATCGCAATGGTCTGCAGCGCACTGCACAACCTGTCGCTACTGAGGGGGGGGGCTGTTGAACAATAAGGATAATGAGAGTGTGCTGCCTTCTCAGACAATGAGGATGTGGAGGAGGAAGCTGGCCAAGCATCACCAGAAGAAGGACCCCAGGGACAACAGGAGAGACGTCATGCATTCCTATGATGTGCTCCCCTTGCGCTTTCAGCTGAAGTGGAGGCAGGCTGTTGACCTTACTGCCCCTTGGGTAGGGATAACCTAGGCAGTCATCCTGGAGGGCCTCCTGCACAGAAGCAGTACCACCCTCAGTCATCAGGGATGAAGGAGGCCTTGGTGTCACTGGCAGAGGGGAGGAGGATCTGCTGCCCACACCAGGAGCTCCCTGAGAGGAGCTCCCAGCTGCGGGGGTGGGGGTGGTGAAGCTGCTCCTCTAGTGCCTCCCTGCTGACTTGAGAGGGTCAAGGACCTGGTGGTGACTCCAGGTCCCCCATGCCCCTCTGCCTTGTCACTGCTGCTTTGAGTTCAGGTCAAGATGAGGTATGCAGGTCTGGACCAATCTTCTGCTGACACTGAGGGCTCTGTTGGACGTGGCTCCCCAGGAGAGCTGCCAATCTCTCAATGGAGGATGCCACTTGTGCACCAGTCAGAGACAGTGCAGCACTCAAGGCCCGGATGGACTGCTCCATCATTTATGCTTGTGCGTACATAGCCTCTGGCATCTCTGCCAAATGTTGCTGACCTCAGGCTGCACTTCCCATGATGCTGCCGACACCTGAGACATGTGATAAACATGGGGCTCAGCATGAGCTTGATCTCCGGTAGTCCTGTGACTGTCAGTGGCCTGGCCTGTCACAGCCTCTGTCAGTTGCTTGAGTGCATCCATGCTGTGTCCACCAGGTCGTGTGCCCAAATCTAACTGTGAGCACATACCCTCCGACATGACTGTATCTGTTCTGGTGGAGGGTGCAGGGGTCTGATGTGATGATGCACCCTCTGAGGCTCCATCCACCCCTCAGAGATGGAGGCCTCTCCCACAGTCTTGGAGGCTCTCTGTGGATGTTCTAAGTGACCTGTATGAGAGAACAGAGACATTGAAGGGTTAAGGGCCTCCACTATGTTGGGGATCCCTGTAGACACTGGAGGCCTGATGAGGAGTATGGCTCCAACGCTGCTGATGCTCCCTTATGCCCCATGGTGACCTTACTCACTGTCTTGGGAAGGTGCCCCTGTCTCTCCATCCACAAGGCACCATTTGCCCTGCAACCATGCCAGCTCCATGGCCTCCTCCTCCATCGGGCTCAGGACATGGAGATTTGGCAAATCACTGCTGCTGTTGGCCCACTCTCTGATTGTGTGCAATCTTCTGCAGACACAAAGATGAATATTATGAACATATGACATACAAATTAGGAGCGGGAGAAGGCCACTCGGTCCCTCGAGCCTGCTCCGCCATTCAATAATGTCATGGCTTACCTGATTGTAACCTCGACTCCACATTCCCATCTTCCCCCAATAACCTTTCATCCCCTTGCTTATCAAGAATCTACCTACCTCTGCCTTACAAATATTCAAAGATTCTGCTTCCACTGCCTTTTGAGGAAGAGAGTTCCAAAGACTCATGACTCTCTGAGAGAAATTTATTTTTCCTTATCTCTGTCTTAAATGGGCGACCCCTTATTTTTAAACAGTGACCCCTCGTTCTAGATTCTCCCACAAGGGGAAACATCCTTTCCACATCCACCCTGTCAAGACCCCTCAGGATCCTATATGTTTCAATCAGGTCGCCTCTTACTCTTCTAAATTCCAGCAGATACAAGCCTAGCTTGTCCAATCTTTCCTCCTAAGACAACCCGCCCATTCCAGTTATTAGTCTAGCAAATCTGCTCTGAACTGCTTCCAATGCATTTATATCCTACCTTGCAGCAATGAGAAAAGATTGGATATGCTAGGTTTGTTTTCCTTAAAACAGAGGAGGCTGAGGGGTGACTTAATAGAGGTTACAAAATTATGAGGGGCCTAGATAGAGTAGATAGCAAGGACCTGTTTCCCCTAGTGGAGAGGTCTATTACCAGGGGGCACAGATTTAAGGTGATTGGTAGAAGGATTAGAGGGGTAGTGAGTGTCTGGAATTCACTGCCAGGAACGGTGGTGGAGGAAGAAACCCTCAATTCATGTAAAAGGTACCTGGACATGTACATGAAGTGCTGTAACCAGAAGGCTATGGACCAGGTGCTGGATTAGATTGGGGGGCTAGTTTCTTCGGCCGGCACGGACATGATAAGCTGAATGGCTTCTTTCTGTGCCGTAATTTTTCTATGGTTCTATGGTTCTAAATAAGGAGGCCAGTACTGTACACAGTGCTCCAGATGTGATCTTACTAATGCCCTATATAACTGAAGCATAACCTCCCCACTTTCGTATTCAATTCCCCTTGCAATAAATTATAACATTCTATTAGCTTTCCTACTTATTTGCTGTACCTGCATACTAACCTTTTGCAATTCAAGCACTAGGAAACCCAGATCCCTCTGCATCTCAGAGCTCTACAATCTCTCACCATTTAGATAATATGCTTCTTTTTTATTCTTCCTGCAAAAGTGGACAATTTCGCATTTTCCCACATTATACTCTATTTACCAAATCTTTGCCCACTCACTTAACTTATCTATATCCCTTTGTAGCCTTCTTATGTCCTCTTCACAACTTACTTTCCTACCTATCTTTGTGTCATCAGCGGCTGGCCGCTTATGGTCTCCCAGTGGGGACAAGCCCGAGACATATGCTAGTGGGGGCATACAGATGTCTCCTGCATGCGGCCCCTTTCCAGGGACTTCGTGAGATTCTCCAATGACAAAAGGTTGCCTTTAGCGTCATTTTGCCATGCCTCATGCAGCTTATCTGTATGCCCTGACCCTTTGCCCACATTTAGGTGGTGACTCCCGCTCCACCCAATGCACCCTCCTCCTTGGACAAAGGCCCAAGAGCTGAAGACTTTAAGATGTATTTACTTTCCCTGCCTGGATGAGGTCATGAAGCTACTTGTAGCACTGGATCCAGGTCCTTGGTGAGACCCCATGGTTGCTCACCTCCTCCGTTATCTGCAGCCAGTCTTGCTTGGTCAAATGCCCAGCTCTCCTCCTCCCATCCCTGGAGAAGAGAACCTCCCTCTTTTCCCTGGCAGCCTGTAATAGAACCTGGAGGGAGGCAGCGCTAAAGCGTGGAGCCATCCGGGATCTTCCTTCCACCATCATTTTGCAGCCTTTGTTCCCTGAAGGAATCCTTCTACTTGGCAATGAAACATTGAATGCATGGCTGGCAACCTTTAAATATGGTACCAGCACATGTCATGGGGGCAGCTGTTGCTGGCATCTCTGCCTCTGCCTGCGCCACCATCCACTGTATTAGATGGCTCCTGCGCCTCATTCGCCTTGATTGCCTGCGGCCGGCTGCTCATGGCCCCAAAAGAAGCCACACCTGTTTCTGGTTCGGGATCTGTGGCCTCCAAATAAAATCCAGTCTGATGTCACCGTATTCTATAGAATTAGCAGTGTTTACAATATAGGTGAATCATCGATTCAGATTTGCAGATATGGTTTATGACTATATAACGTTACAGGCGGCACAGTGGTGCAGTGGTTAGCACCGCAGCCTCACAGTTCCAGCGACCCGGGTTCAATTCTGGGTACTGCCTGTGTGGAGTTTGCAAGTTCTCCCTGTGACTGCATGGGCTTCCGCTGGGTGCTCTGGTTTACTCCCGCAGCCAAAGACTTGCAGGTTGATAGGTAAATTGCCCCTAGTATAGGTAGGTGGTAGGGGAATATAGGGACAGGTGGGGATGTGGTTGGGATTAGTGTAGGATTAGTATAAACGGGTGGTTGATGGTCGGCACAGACTCGGTGGGCCGAAGGGCCTGTTTCCGTGCTGTATCTCTAAGTTTAAAAAAAAGTTAAAGTTAAGTAAGTTACATAATCAAATTGTTCTGTGAAAAATAACTGCATAACATTAAACTGAAGCTTATAAATTTTTGTTGGTGATAAAATGGGGTCAAATGCTTAACAATTGTATCATATTCTTCTGCTATCTTAACTCAGACATTAATCTGTTTATTTAAAATGGCTTAACTTCTCCGCAACAGAATGGATGGAAGAATGCCATATGAGAATTGGCTTATTTGCCAATTTTTCTAACAGCTATCTTAGGCTTATATGTTTGCTTAGTAAGTGCTATGGGCAATGAGCAATTATATTTGTGTTTATATACTTTGGAATGTGGTGTTGTTATCTGTGGGAGGTGACACAAACTGCACATAGTTGATATTTTTCATCACTGAATTACATAAAATATTGTGTAGCATTTTAAAAAAAAAGAACAGAATCTGCAATTCTATAACTAAATTCATTGCTATCACTGACCTCTGAAGACGCCACGTGAAATGTTGTTAAGCTTTCTTTTCTGTAAGTATCAAGGTCCTGGGATTTGAAAACCAGCTCCAGTCAACCTAATGGTCGAGGGACATGTTCTCCCTGCTACTACTGCTGTCAGTATGGAAGCTTTATTGGACAGGCTGTCAAGTTTCTTTTTGCCAGATTTAGAATCAGCCACTCCTTCCACCTCTTTCCACACATTTCTCTTGGTAGTGAGTGCTTGGCAGAGTTACAGTGGTCCCAGGGATCCTGGCCCACCTTTGTCCTGCCACTCCATTTTCCATTATCAGTTCAACCTTTGGCTTTTGTAAATATTTCTGTTAAAGGTGCTGGCCTCGACATTCCACGAAGTTCTCCTGATCTCCTACCATCATTTCGGTGGGAACCCATGGAACCCACAAAGCAGTAGTGTAAACGGCCAAAAACAGCCATTTAGGCTACTTCTCTGGGGCTTTTGTTAATCTCCCACTATGCAGGAGGAGCCCCTGGAATTTCAAGCTCACCATTTTGTGTAATATTGAACCTTCAACCATGAAATTAAATATTCGGAGGAAATTTCTCTCTTATTAGAGGAAGCACATGCACTATGCCTGTTAATGGACAGGTGCCAACCTTTTTTTGGATTTTCAAGTAACATTTAATGGTGGACATAAAAATTGCTCATGTTTCCCTTTGAGCCCAAAACACTATATAATGCCAGTTATATAGGTGGCATCAAAGCAGCAGAAACAAAAGGTGAAGACCCAGCATGGAGCAGAATCAGAGACACTGAAAGGAGTAAATCAACTATCAGCTGTGATTCAGAGGTAGAGCTCTCACCTCAGAGTCAGACAATCATGGGTTCAAGCCTTACTCCAGAGCACTAAATCTAAGTTGGCATTTCAGTGCGCTTCTGAGGGAAGGTTGCACTGTCAGAGATGTCCTCTTTTGGATGAGATGTTAAACCGAGGCTCCATCTGCCCTCTCGGGTGATTGTAAAAGATCCTATGGCACAATATTCAGAACAGCATGGAAGTTCCCCTGGTGTCCTGTCCAATATTTATCCTTCAATCAACATTATCTAACAGATTATCTAGTTATCATTTCACTTTTGTTTGTGGGACCTTGATGTGCATAAATTGGCTGCCACATTTCCTACCTTCCAATAGTGGTTACACGTCAAAAAGTACTTCATCAGCTGTAAAGCGCTTTGGGATATCCTGAAATATGGGATTTCTTTGGTACTTTAATGGAGGTTTATTTGTGGTACAAATAACAAAATACTGTAAATACTGGAAATCTGAAACAAAAACAGAAAATGCTGGAGAGCATCTATTGAGAAAACATGAGTCAAACCTATAAAATATGGACTGTCTCAAAACTTGTGTCAGAAGAATCATCTAATCATAGATATTACTGCTCAGTATTCAGTAATTCTGTCAATTTATGAACCTGGTTCCCAAATCCCCAACTAGTGGAAATTATCATTCACTATGTACACTCTTAAAACATTTCAAAATTTTGAACATTTCTATTAGATTTCCCCTTGGCCTTATCTACTCCATTGAATACAGCAATATTTTTTGAGTCACTTATTATAACCGGATCCTTCTCATCCCCATGTTATTCTAACAAATTGAAAGTTGCATCTTTCCGTGGCTACAATATTTTCTATAATTAGGTACCAAATGCTCTTGCTGTGATTTAACCTGTATCTTGTTAGGATTCCTTGTCAGATCCTTGCTTTTCTATTTAATGTCACTATTACTAAAAGTCAGGATTGCAATTCCTGTTTTTTGGACCTGCAATTTACGATCTGCAATTGTTCTTTTAAGGACCAGTGAATCTGAACTCCTAGATCTCTCTGTTTCCTTATTCTATCGAGAATATGACCATTCAGTATGTTTCCAATCTTACTACTGACTGTGATGAATTAATTGTGTCAAAAGTACTCTGTCCTAAAATGGCTTTGATGAATATTAAATGCATTATAAAATTAAACAGCCTACTGGTTACTGCTTGTGATAAACAAATATACTTTACTGAGCTAAAGTACCCTGATCTAATGTGAGGATGATAGACATATAATGTGTCAATGATAAATTTAAAGGGTCAGTTCTTACTGACATTGAAAAATGGTTAAACTTCATATTATTAATTATCTTAATTTTGGATGGTCTTATTGTTAAAGGCAGAAGTAAGACATTATAGAAAGGTGAAGACTGCAAAGGGTGGCCTATCCTCCAAGGAGATACTATGAACTTCACATGTGAGCAGATTTATTCAATTAATCGGAAGCAAGACCATTGAAAGCACTGAAATGTTGTAAAATGCAAAGTTACACCAAATCTCTCTGGCTTTCCAAAAAGAGGCACAAGTTGATAATTATATATTAATTGTGTTTAATTGTATGCAGGTGATGGGCATTAACTGTGGATTCACTTGTGCTCCTATAAATAGACACAGACTAAAAATGTGCTTGATGGGTTTGGAGGTGCATACTTATAATTTGTAACTCTGCAAATAAATGCTTATAAAAATGTGAAAAGATTGGCTCCAGTTCTATCCTTCATCAGCTGGATTTTTGGACTATAACAAAAGTACTTGATTTTTTACTTGCTATTGAGAGAGAGTATTGGGAACCAGTGTTTTATTTATGATCAACTGCAAAATGTGGAATCTGCTACGTTTGCACAAAAAAAAGTAAGTGCAACTTGTGGTTTAAAGAAAAATGAGTGCTCAATTTACATGAGAAGGAAAAACTGCTAGAGATTGAAATCAGAAATAAAAAGAAAAAGGCAGCAGATCAGCCAGCATCTGTTCAGAGAAACGTCAGATTAACATTTGGGTGTATAGTTTTAATTTTAATTTAGTTTTAATTTCAGGCTTGAAGTATTTATTTTTACTTCTGAATCATTGCTGGAGCATCTCCAGCAATGGATTCTCTTCTCACTTTGCACCAATACATCTGGAGTCTGCAGAGTATTTCGCCTTGGCTCTCTACTATTTCTTATCTCTGTGCTTCCTCTTGGCAATATTATCTGAAAGCATGGTGTCACATGTCTGCTGACAGCACCAAGCTCTATCCAACTGCAATTGAGCTGCAATTTTATCCAGTTAAACGTCTTTGGAAAAGCCTTTGCAGACTTGATGATCTGAATGGCTTCCTTCTCTGGTCTACTATTCTATGATTCTGACAGAAACCACCTTCAGCCCCCTCACGATCTCCACATCCTTGCCACTGATTGTGCTCTCTCACCATCCCCTACATCAGGCTGAACCACATTGCTTGCAATCTCAGTGCCCTGTTTGACCCTCAGCTGAGTATCTGACCCCATACCCACTTCATCACAAAGACCACATGTGGAACATTGCCTGTCTTTGCCCCTGCCTCATTCCATCTGCTGCTGGAACTCTCATCCATGCCTTTGGATCCTGCAGACTGAACAGAATTCGAACACACTTCATCCTCCATTCTCTGCAAATTCCAGTTCATCTAAAATTGTACTTCCCATATCCTATCCCACACAAACCCCACTTATCTATTAATCCTCTCCTTACTGACCTACATTGATGCCCACTGCTGAAATTTATACCCTACACCCCCGGCAATAGCGTTAGCTGCCTGTGCTCAGGCACTGACAACATTTTTAAAGGGCTTCGAGCCGTACCGTTCAATTTAAATATTTAAAGAAACACTTAATAAAAAAATTAAATTCACTTATTTTGCCCCTCTCCCACCCTCCCCCCCATAACCATAAAATTGATTTCTTGCCCTCTCCCCTCCAAACGCTTACCTTGATTACCTGACCATCCCCCCCACCAAGTGCATAAACTTTAACCTAAAACCCTTCCCACCATCCCCTACATCAATGATGTTTCTTTGACCCCGTTTCCCCCCCTCCCCTCCTGCACTGAGAAACTTACCTCCTCCTCCTTCCCAACCTGTGTTCTGCCTCATTTTTCAGGACGGGGATCCGAGAGGACGGGAGTGCCGACCAGTAGTACGAAGATTGCACCGGGCCAGAGGGCTGGAGCTTAAGTGTAATTAATTCATTGATTTTAATTTATTTAACTATTTAGATGGAGGTCCTGTCGCTCTCTAACCCCTCCCTTCACCCCACTATTGGGAGTTATGCTTCCAACCATCTATAGTCCACAGGCTGGAATTTCCTACACATCTCTCCGGCTCTCCACCTCCCTACCTCCCTCTACTCCTTTTAAGACTCTCCTTAAAAACCAACCTCTGAACAAACCATTTGGCCACCTTTTCTAATATCTCCTTCTTTGGCTTGGCTTCCATTTATATCTGATTTATACCTACTGTTACGACCGAGGTGGAAGGAGTGCACTGTTAATTCAGTCCCACTTCTCCACAGGTCACAACATAGTTTTTAAATTTTCCCACTTACTGACACAGTCAACTGCATACACTATTTTTCCCAGAATAGAACACACTAACCAGGTGTCTTTGCTGAACAACAAAATTAAAGTTTATTATAAAACAAGTCTTAACTAGTAATGGAGTAAAATAATATCAAAAAGATCAAATTTTTAAAAAATCCAGTATTACATTTTAAAAAGTCCCCTTTACCTTAACCAATTTTTAAAGTCCCTTTTTACGTTAGTCGCTTCACACTCACACACACACGCATATATACCAGTTAACCGAAAAAATAAAAAAAGGATTTTTAGATCAGAGTTCTATTACAGACAAAAAAAATACACACACGGGTAGATCACTTGCCCATCCTTGAAAAAAATAAATAGTAGATGAGACACACTGCACCAAACCAGCACACAGTGCAACCTCTGAGCACATGCAGGCAGGATCTTTAGGAAAAGGATTTTTAGAATCTTCTAGAATTAGCTCTCTTCAGGTGGCGTTGAAAAGTAATTTAGCAGGCCTTCTTGAAACACAGGAAACAAGACGAATTGACACACTGAGCTTCACAGAGGATTTTAGTGAATTGCGAGAAAACGAGCTAGGTTGTGGTTTTCTGTTCTTCCTTGGAATTCTCTCCTTCTACAGCAAACTTGGCTTTTGTCTCCTTCCAGAAGGTATCTCACACACACATACACACACTCACTGATGACCAGAAAGCTTGACAGTTTTCTGCCCACCCACATGTTCTCTGTTACTACTGGGCGTGTCCAATCAAAGGAGCACATGTGACTTTTCTGCCCCTGTTGCCAGGGCTTCTGCTCTAAGTCTCGCCCAAGCCATGTGACAAACAGCAACACTTTTGCCAATCTGCCTCTCACTGTCCTCTTGAGCTAAAAAACTGATCCAACATTTATTTAGCTTAACTATAAATCCATTTGAAAAAATTATTTTTAACCAAACAGAATCACTTTCATAATACTGCTGTGCAGAACCTCGGGACATTCTTCCATATTAAAGGCACTGTATAAAAGAAAGTGTTCCCTGATAACCATACACTCTAACCACTTTTCTAGTTAAAACTGTCTAGATGTCTTGATCCCATTGCAAGTAGCTCACATCAGTTAATTGTCTCCCTTTATTACAATGCTTTTATTTCAAGGTCTTTTCTTTCCAAATTGTCCACATTCAATTTGTTCATTCAGAAGATCTTAATAGAAGGTTCAATTCTGCGACATGAATTCAGTAATTATAGCTCATGTACATTTGAACATGGCCTGCGCATAAGCAGTTGCAGCAATTCAGTTAAGAAAACAAAATAAAATATTGATCGTTGGGAGAGTGGATGAAATTTATCAGAAACAGCAATCTCGTAAGTATAGGTAAGGTATTCATGATTGGGTGTGTTGCACAAAATGAGGACAAATGACAAATAATAAAAAATGTTTCTGTGTTCTGGCTCAGAGAATCTGAATATTCTCCCTTTCACTACAAAAGCAAAGGAGAATGCAACACGTTGAGAGAAATCATGCCATGTCGGTATAGAAATTCTATTTTAATGATATTATACTCTCCTTGCTCTTTTTTGACTACCTCCAGTTGTAATCAGAAATAAATGGCAGCCAATTTCCAAACATCATTTATCACCAAACTGCATATAATATATAGCATCTCATAATCCTTTGTCCTTGTCTGTCAGTACTCCCACACAAAGAAATTTCAGCACTTCAGTACAAAATCCTTTCCAGAAGTAATAGTGTACATGTGTTAACCCTTAGTGTACTGAATCTTTTGCAGCCTTCAAAGTCCAGATGCATTTCTGTTAATATTTGCAATGCAGAAGAGCTTCGATCCATGATGAAAGGAAGAATTAAACCAGGACAGTTGCATATTACAGATAGATGGGATCATTGGCATGGACACCATTTTAATTATTTTTTTCTCACCTTCTCCTTGTGTCATGCTCGTGCATTATGAACTTATGAAATATAAACCCGAAATGGATACTTTCCTGAAAAGCAAAATGGAGTTGAGAGGTCTTTTCTTTCCTGTCAATACACATGGAACTGCAAGAACTCCAAGCTAATTTTCATGTCTGGACAAACCTTGGCAAAGTCATTCAATGAAAGTGACCTTTCTGGACATATCTTTGGGAAGCCATTAAAATGCAAATGACCCTTCCTGTGATATGGCAGCATTTCTCCAACTAATTAAAAAACTGGGTTCATAATACTGTCGCAAACCCTTTGACTCCAAACTTGAAAGGCGTTTAAACCTCTATTTTATGAAGATCGTATGTGGATGAGTGATACCCGGACTCCATTGTCTGACAATGGCCTAACTATCATAAACTATTTATGAGGACAATGGAAAGGGATGCTCTGGTCAGATGACAGAAGCTAGGTGCTGAATTTTATGAAAAAAATGGTGGCCCGCCCATGTGGGCCACATGTCATTGAACTGTCGCAATCTTCCGTGTGGTGGCTCATTTAAAAGGCAAGGGCAGGCCAACCCCGGACCACGTGGAGGGGACGAGCTGTCCATCCCTGGCAATGGCGTTAGCTGCCTGTGTGCAGGCGCTGATGCCATTTTTAAAGGGCTGTCAGCACTACTGGGAATTTAAATATTTAAAGGAAAAGTGAATAAAAATAAATAAATACATTGCTTTTGCCCCTTTCCCCCAACAACAATTAAATTAATTTTTTGCCCTTTTCCCCCCCAAAACACTTACCTTTACAATCTGATCTCCCCCCGCCAAACTGCTCAAACTTTCAACTCCAACCCTTCCCACCATCCCCTACACACATGACATTAAGTTTGACCCCATTACCCCCCCCACCCCCCACACTGATAAACTTACCTCCTCCCCCCTCCCCACCAGTGTGGCGCCTCGTTTCCCTGATGGGAATCTGAAGACGCGGGATTGCCGGCCACTGGGTCAAATATCGCAGCGGGACATCAGGTGACAACATGAGTTTTACTAATTCATTCATTTTAATTTATTTAAATATTCAAATTGGGGTCCCATTGACGAGTGGCGGGGGGAGACAGCGCCACGATGCCTCGCTGCAGCCAGTAATATCGGGCCGGGCCCTCCTGGCATCGAGGTGCATGGCGGCCCTCTCCCAGAGGCATCATCAGGCCCCCCCACCCCCCGCCACAGAACCCGATACCTGGAGGAGAACAAAATCCAGCCCTAGGTTTCTGGTAAAGGGTTTTAATAAGGAATAGTCCGAGCAGACAAAGGAAGAAAAATATTTATGCCAATGAAGAGAAAAATCCCTGTCTAAGCAGCTTTAAGCCACATGTAGGCACAGACTCAAGTTGGCCCTGAACTCTCCACCTGAGGAACGGTACCAGGGCTTCACCATTGAACCATAACTGGAGTATAACAAAAGAAATCTGTTACAGAGAAAATAAAACACATCAAATCTTTCATCCTAAATCTCCTGAGCTTTTCTTCAGTGGGCAAAAAATTGATTACAGGCCTATATCGTTTCACGTCTTCACCACGGGGTAAAGCAAGTGTAACAGAGAACTCTAGAAATCCTAAGAGCTAAACGTCTGCTACTTTTATCATCACAATCTTTTCTTGAGTGTGTGCATATCTGTATGAGTCTGAGAGTGGGTGTAGTTGTGACATTTGGGCATTGAACAATAAAAATTTATCTTTCTTTTAAAACTTATTGTTCCTGACAATAAAAGCACTCAGGAGTTAAAACACTTATTTTCTTAACACGCTGTCTTCGGTCAGTCAAGAGGTGAAAATGGGAAGCCATCCCTATCATCTCTTGTTTTTCTGGAACACTTGGCAATTATGCCCAGGATGAAATTTTGACAAACTTCCTTTTTTCACTGTGTACTGGTAGTATGGAATCAATGGAAATTTGGCTAATCGCACTGTACTTTCATCTCTGGTTCCTGATTAGAATTCACCCCTATCTGTTGGTTACATTGCCATGTGTGATGTAAGTTTGGATGGGTATTGGGCAGGTTGTCTGTCTGCCTGATGAAGTTGGCAAGAGGGCTGTTCAGATCTGGTGGTCAAACTTTATGTGGAAGTTTCTATAAACAGTCTAAAGCTTCTGCAAACTGTAACTTGTATCTTTGTTATCTGATGTATTTGGATTAGGGAATCTGAGGACTAATTAAACCTGGCAGGGCTTACTGCGTCTCATGTCCTCTCATAAGGTTAGACTGATGTTCTGCATTTCTTTACGGATGTAAAATGATACATAGGAGAAAAAAAGCACAGTCAACCTATATATGCACATATCAGAGAATTGGAATTCAAAGACAATTAGACTTTTTTTGTGGAAACTAACTTATTATAACACTCAGGAATTCTGGCTTCTTCTACAGCACCTCCCAAACTGTTGACCTCTGCCACCAGAAAAAGGGAAATAGGCACATGCGAACACCACCGCGTACAAGTCGCACACCTTTCCGACTTGGACACCTATTGTCGTTTGTCGTTGCTTCATTGTCATTGGGTCAAAATCCTTAAACTCCCCCCTCCCCCCCCCCAAGAGTACTGTGGGAGCCCTTCACTACACTGACTGGAGTCATTCAAGAAGGTGGCTCATCACCAACTTCTCCAGGGCAAGTAGTGATAGGTAATAAAGACTGGCCTTGCTGGTGTTGTCCACATCTTGTGAATTAATATATTTTTAAAAAGAAATTGCAGCAGTTTCTTTGGAAGAATCAGCTAAGCTTTCTCCTTCCTTGGTATACAATTCTCAATTTGAGTGAAATTTTGGGAACTAAATGTTACTCATGGAAAAGCTGAGTCACTAGAACCTCACAGAGCCTAATGTGCCTTTTCCAGACTTAAAGATTAACAGCCAGAACGGCAATATTTATCACATAGAATTTATTTGATGTAAAGTCATGTCTTTTGAAGCAACCAAGCAAACAAAATATTAAGTCTTCACAGCTTGGAAGATAATCAGATGATGATAGTATTTTTCTCCTTTAAATAGTTTTTACACATGGTGACTAGAAATTACACATTCCTTTGGTATACTTTTACAGTTTAAACATGCCACTTGGTTATCAAAGAGAATTTTAATCATTAGTTTATTAGTGGAGGCGGCACAGTGGTGCAGTGGTTAGCACCGCAGTCTCACAGCTCCAGGGACCCGGTTCAATTCTGGGTACTGTCTGTGTGGAGTTTGCAAGTTCTCCCTGTGTCTGCATGGGTGTCCTCCGGGTGCTCCGGTTTCCTCCCACCGCCAAAGACTTGCAGGTGATCGGTAAATTGGCTGTTATAAATTGCCTTTAGTGTAGGTAGGTGGTAGGAGAATATAGGGACAGGTGGCGATGTGGTAGGAATATGGGATTAGTGTAGGATTAGTATAAATGGGTGGTTGATGACACCTGCTTTTAGCATATTGCTAGTGGAAAGTCAGATTCAGGGCCGTTTGAGATGTGCCAGCCACCTTTACATTCTAGATATCCAAGTGCCATGCTGTGTACCAGCTGATTCATATGCAACAGTTTGATCATGAAGTCACCCCAATAAAGCCACAACCTGCCCTACACATCCTTCTTGAAAGCAAAATCCAACTTGTTCCTTTTCCTAGATTCTACGGACCTCCAAAATACCTGGTATGAAAACTGCAACAATTTGAAGAACCACCTTCTGAGTGATTGCTATTTGAGAGATTCCTCAGTAGTATTTACATATGGGAAGATCCTAATTTTGTTTGACAGAAGCCCTAAATTTCAAATAAGTCGACACGCAGAGCATATTTATTCCAGGCAAAATTAACATGGTGAGCAGATTGCATATCAGCACTTTGACTAAATCAACCAACAGTGAGGTTGTAAATCAATTTCCATATCAATTACACTGACTTACATAGTTGATTACAATGTTGTGTCCGTCTTGGTTGTACTTACCCACAGGGAAAATTGCAGTGCTGATTCCATTGTGAATTAAACTAACCTCTTTGGCTAACTGCTTCGTTGTACCCTCTGTCAGCTCTATGTATTTACTGACTTCCTACCAAGCAGCATTGCTTGTAACACTGCACAAGACAATTTGGAGCTCTACAAATCTTGTATCCCTGTCTGCAGTTTTCCTCACACAGTAAACATGTGAAATGGAGCCACTTGCTACAGAGAATTCTAGGCATCTTAAGGGCAGAAATTACGATACCCCACTGCCAACCCAGAAACTCGGTATATATAGACATCAGCTGCAGAATCGAGGCTACAGTTTTGTAGTCCTACCTCCAACTGACTCGAATCTAATGAATATCTGTGGTGTATAGTTTGCATTAGACCGCATCTTCTTCCTCCTCTGCTTCTTGGTGCTATATAGAAGGAGTTAAGGAAGAAAGATTAGAGTAGTGGAATGGTGATCTCTAGTTTCTTTTAGATCAATCAGCACATGGGATGTGGGTGCCGCTGGCAAGACCAGTATTTGTTACCCATCCCTAATTGCCCTTGAGAACGTGGTCATGAGCTGCCTTTTTGAACTGCTGCAATTAATGTGGTGTAGATACACCCACAGTGCTGTTAGGGAGGGAGTTCCAGAATTTTGATCCCGTGACAGTGAAGGAATGGCGATATAGTTCCAAGTCAGGACGATATGCAGCTTGGAGGGGAACTTGCAGGTGATGGTGTTCCCATGTATCTGCTGCCCTTGTCCTTCTAGGTGGTGGAGGTCATGGGTTTGGAAGGTGCTGTCGAAGGAGGCATGGTGAGTTGCTGCAGTGCATCTTGTAGATGATACACACTGCTACCACTGTGCGTTGGTGGTGGAGGGAGTGAATGTTCAAGTGGATGGGGTGCTGAGTAAGCAGACTGCTTTGTCCTGCATGGTGTCAAGCTTCTTGAGTGTTGTGGGAGCTGCACTCATCCAGAAAAGTGGAGAGTATTCCATCACACTCCTGACTTGTGCCTTGTAGATGGTGGACAGGCTTTGGGGAGTCAGGAGGTGAGTTACTCACCTTGGAATTCCCAGCCTCTGACCTGCTCTTGTAGTCACAGTATTTATGTGGCTGGTCCAGTTCATTTCTGATCAATGGTAACTCCCAAGGATGCTGATTGTGGGGGATTCAGTGATCATAATGCCATTCAATGTCAAGGTTAGATGGTTAGATTCTTTCTTGTTGGAGATGGTCATTACCTGGCACTTGTGTGGCGCAAAAGTCTGAATGCTGTCCAGGTCTTGCTGCATATGGATCACACAAAAAGAGGCCTGTTTTGCCTGTGCTGGCTCTTTGAAGAGTGGTCATATTTAGTCCCACACCCCCACATTTTCTTTGTAGCGCTGTAAGTTCCGTACCCTCAAGTACCTGTCTAACTTCCTTTTAAATTATTTATGGAATCAGATTCCAGTACCTTTTCAGGTAGAGCATTCCAGATCCTGACAACTGCCTGAGTGAAGAATTTCTCCTCATCTCCCCTCTATATCTTTTGCCAATGATTTTAATTCCATGATATCTAATCAGAGCCAGAGAATCACTTGCAATGGCTTCTCTTCCTGCTCTCACGTTGTTACTTCTGGTGTCCCCCAAGGAACTATCCTTGGCTCCCTCCTATTTCTCATCTACATTCTGCCTCTCAGTGACATTATCCGAAAGCACAATATTAGTTTTCACATGTACGCTGATGACGCAACTCTACCTCATAACCATGTCTCTCAACTCCTCCAGTTTTGATAAATTATCAGACTGCTTATCTGACATCCAGTATTAGATGAGCAGAAATGTCTTCCAATTAAATATTCAGAAGACTGAGCCATTGTTTTTCGTCCCAGATCCAAAGCCCATTCCTGAGCTACTGCTACTGACTCTATCCCTCCCCCTGGCAACAGTCTGAGACAAAGCCAGTCTATTCGAACCTTGGTGACACATTTGACCCTGAGATGAGCTTCTGACATTATATTTGCGCCATCACTAAGACCACCTATTTCCACCTCTGTAACATCACCCAACTTCGCCCCTGTCTCAGCTCATCTGCTGATGAAAGCCTCACTCATGCCTTTGCTACCTCTAGACTTGACTATTCCAATGCACTCCTGGCTGGTCTCCCATATTCTACCCTCCATAAACTTGAGGTCATCCAAAACTCTGCTGCCTGTGTCTGAACTTGCATCAAGTCCCATTCCCCTATCACCCCTGTGCTCGCTGATTCGCTCCCAGTCAAGCAACATCTTGATTTTAAAATTCTCATCCTTGTTTTCAAATCCCTCCATGGCCTCGCCTCTCCATATCTCTGTAATTTCCTCCAGCCCCACAACCCTCCGAAATATCTATGGTCCTCTAATTCTGGCCTCTTAAGCATCCCGATTTCAATTGCTCCACCATTGGTGGACATTCGTAGGCCCCAAGCTCTGGAATACCCTCCCTAAACCTCTCCGCATCGCTACCTCACTTTCCCCCTTTAAGACACGCCTTAAAACCTACCTCTTTGACCAAGCTTTTGGTCACCTGCTCTAATATCGTCTTATGAGGCTCGGTATCATATTTTGTTTTATAATGCACTTGTGACATGCCTTGGGGCATTACATTACATTAAAGGTGCTATATAAATAGAAGTTAATGTTGTTTCCTTATTGTAACTTCCATATAGTTCTATGAAAGGTGAGGACAGATACTGTCTTTCAAGGGGGAAGCATTATGATTGAAGGCATATTTGGAAGTGTAGGTCAGGATCATAAAGCAGGCTGTACACCTGCAAACCTGCAGAAGCTAGAAAAGCTGATGAATGCTTCAAAAAAGCTGACAACTCAGAAAACAATGTACAACTATAAACAGCTATAAATAAAGGTCCATGACCAAGTGATTGTTTTGTATTATGTTGGATTTCTGAATTTTTATTGCTGTTTTGGGATCACATTCTGTCATTCAGTTTGTTTATCGATGAAAACTTGACATTCAATGGCCTCACATTTAACATGCCAAAAGAATTACAGTGGGAGAGCTGTGCAATGTGAACTTACCATGACCAACTTCAACTATACCTAACATTCTGGCAGTTGTATTCTTCTTTGGCCTCCTTATCTCGAGAGACAATGGGTAAGCGCCTGGAGGTGTTCAGTGGTGTGTGGAGCAGCGCCTGGAGTGGCTATAAAGGCCAATTCTAGAGTGACAGGCTCTTCCACAGGTGCTGCAGAAAAATTTGTTTGTCGGGGCTGTTACACAGTTGGCTCTCCCCTTGCGCCTCTGTCTTTTTTCCTGCCAAATGCTAAGTCTCTTCGACTCGCCACACTTTAGCCCTGCCTTTATGGCTGCCCGCCAGCTCTGGCGAATGCTGGCAACTGACTCCCACGACTTGTGATCAATGTCGCAGGACTTCATGTCGCGTTTGCAGACGTCTTTAAAGCGGAGACATGGACGGCCGATGGGTCTGATACCAGTGGCGAGCTCGCTGTACAATGTGTCTTTGGGGATCCTGCCATCTTCCATGCGGCTCACATGGCCAAGCCATCTCAAGCGCCGCTGACTCAGTAGTGTGTACAAGCTGGGGATGTTGGCCGCCTCGAGGACTTCTGTGTTGGAGATACGGTCCTGCCACCTGATGCCAAGTATTCTCCGGAGGCAGCGAAGGTGGAATGAATTGAGACGTCGCTTTTGGCTGACATACGTTGTCCAGGCCTCGCTACCATAGAGCAAGGTACTGAGGACACAGGCTTGATACACTCGGACTTTTGTGTTCTGTGTCAGTGCGCCATTTTCCCACACTCTCTTGGCCAGTCTGGACATAGCAGTGGAAGCCTTTCCCATTGTTGATTTCTGCATCTAGAGACAGGTTACTGGTGATAGTTGAGCCTAGGTAGGTGAACTCTTTAACCACTTCCAGAGCTTGGTCGCCAATATTGATGGATGGAGCATTTCTGACATCCTGCCCCATGATGTTCATTTTATTGAGGCTGATGGTTAGGCCAAATTAATTGCAGGCAGCCGCAAAACTGTTGATGAGACTCTGCAGACACTCTTCAGTGTGAGATGTTAAAGCAGCATCGTCAGCAAAGAGGAGTTCCCTGATGAGGACTTTCCGTACTTTGGACTTCGCTCTTAGACGGGCAAGGTTGAACAACCTGCCCCCTGATCTTGTGTGGAGGAAAATTCCTTCTTCAGAGGACTTGAACGCATGTGAAAGCAGCAGGGAGAAGAAAATCCCCAAAAGTGTGGGTACGAGAACACAGCCCTGTTTCACGCCACTCAGGATAGGAAAGGGCTCTGATGAGGAGCCACCATGTTGAATTGTGCCTTTCATATTGTCATGGAATGAGGTGATGATACTTAGTAGCTTTGGTGGACATCCGATCTTTTCTAGTAGTCTGAAGAGACCACAACTGCTGACGAGGTCATATAGTGAAAGAAACTATAAAGTACGTAATATACAATTTTGCAGTGGTAGATTTAAACATTTTAGAAGGGGGAAAATGAGATCTGATGGCACTAGATTTGTTTTCTAACGGTGATCCAGGAACATGCAACCTGCCAAGGAAGTGTTGAATTTTGACACTTTTTTGCTGCTTTTTCCAGCTCTCTGGTCACCCCTTTAACGTGTTTTCTACATGTTTTTATTTTCATCCCAGTGAACCCTTCCCCTCTTCTCCCTGCAGCATACATTTTCAGATGCTTAATATAAATGGTAAGCAGAAATAGTGTTCTCATGCTGTCTTTGCCCTTCTAGGTGATGGAGGTTGCAGGTTTGGGAGGTGCTGCCAAAGAAGCTTTGGCAAGTGATACACACTGTAGCCATGGTGCGGCAGAGTTGCAGTGAGTGGATGTTTAATCAGTGGATGGGGTGCCAATCAAGCGGACTGCTTTATCCTGGATAGTGGAAAGACAATGCATTCTGGGGAGCTGTGGAACACCTGATTTGTTGAGCATCCTTTTCAGATCACGGAACATTTTACAGCATTGTACAGCTGTCTGAGCGATGGTCAAGGTAGCATTATCAATACCACCTCCTTCCACTAGGTGGCTACCACTGCTCTAGCTGATCTTGCTCATGTTCTGAACATCTCATTCCTCCTGCCCCTCACTTTGTATCGGAGGACCTCTCTTTCCATTAAAATTAACTGAACAACAGTCAGGAGCTGCCTTTCTATCATGTTCTTCTTCCTGCCTTGTGTAGTATGACCCTTTAAACTGTCGCGGAACTTGAAAATTCGACAGCAGTAAGATTGTTGTTGCCAGTCTCGCTGTGCAAACTGCCCGTCCCTGGCCATATTTAGGCATCCAGCTGTCCAGCAATATTCAAATCAACAGATCCAGGATAATCACCCAATGTACGTGCACACATCAGGTGGATGGAACAGCCTGACCACCTTAACAGTCAAGTGTCAGCTGTGGCTCAGTTGGTAGCTCTCACATCTCTGGGTATTAGGTTCAAGTCCCAATCCAGGGCTTGAGCACAAAAGTAAAGGCTGATACTTCAGTTCAGTGCTCAGTGAGAGCTGTGCTGTTGGAGATGATGGGCTGAACTTTATAAGCCCTCTGAGGTCAGCGGTCGTGGCTGGGGGGGCCTGGAAAATACTTCCGGGATGCCTGGAAAATACTTCCGGGAGAGGCCTTTCACGGTCCTCAATGCCGGGAAGGCCCCACCCCAATTTACCGCTCAGCGACAGAGCCTTCGTTTAAATATTAAAATAAATTTAAATACATGCAAAAGCACTGACATTGTCCCCACAGCTGCCCCACGCCGGTGGCCAGAACTCCCAAGCCTTTGGATAGGTTAATTTATTTATTGAGTACTCAGTGGGGAGGGGGATAGGAGAAGGGATTCAAAGTTAAATTAAAATTTCATTGCCATTTTTATAGGGGCGGGACCTTTAAAAATTTAGATTTCACTGAAGGGCTTAAAGCCCATTAAAAATGGTGCTAGCGGCTGCTCGTTGGTGCCGGATGGCGTTGCCGGGAACGGAGTGCCTGCCCCCTCTATGTCATCGGGGGCGGGCCTTCAGCCCCCTCCATGTTAATGAGCCTCAGCGCAAAATATTGCGGCAGCTCCGCGGCACGTCTTGAAACTTTTTGAAGCTCGCCGCCGTTCAGCTTATGTTAAACTGAGGCCCCCACTTGCCTGCTCAGGTGAATGTTAAAGAGGCCATGGCATTAGATTGTAGAAGAGTAGTGGAGTTGTCTCCAATGTCCTGACCAATATTTATCCTTCAACAAACATCAGAAAATAACAGATTATCTGATCATTATCATATTGCTGTTTGTGGGAGCTTGCTGTGTGCAAATTGACTGCCATATTTCCTACATTACAACAGTGACTACACTTCAAAAATGCTTCCTTGGCTGTAATGTGCTTTGAGATGTCTGGTGGCTGTGAAAAGTGCTGTATAAATGCTAAATCCATTCATATAGTTTAATGGTAAGTGTGTGCTGTTGCTGAATATGTACATGGTTTACTAGACAAATCTTTTCTCTGTAACTTACACTTCCAAACCTCTTTGAAAGTTACAATTTACAGTTGAATGTTTTTGCACCCATTTGATGTGCTGCTGTTCGATTATGTAGTAGCTATTTACTTTACGAAATCTGGGGAGCAATTTGGTGACCATTTTTTGATTAAAAAGTTACTAAGAGATAAACTTATTACTTGCTAATTATACAATTGAATAACTAACAGGAAATTTGTTAAATCTTGCTAAATGCAAATACTGTTCATTGTTATTCTCATCACTTCTGTCCCTGTGGCTCTTTTTAATAAATGCAGCACATCAGTGCTGAAGGCAAGATGTTCAGACAAATCAATTGTTGTCCTTCAGTTGCTGCCCTTTCCGTCTTAAAAATCCATAATTAATTGATTATGTTTTCACTTAGTGGCGTGTGATAGTCATTATATTTTGCTTCCAATGTTTCCTCATATTACTTCTCTCTGTTCAACAACAGTACATTTTTCAATGCTATTTTTCTAGGCTGGAGAGTGGGCCATAATCCTCTCCATTACTGTAGGTGTCAGTAGAGGTGTGTGGAGTGCCAGTCACCTAGAAAAAAGAAAAAATTGCATTTATATAGTGCCTTTCATGACCTCAGGATAAGCCAAAGTGCTTTCCAGCCAGTGAAGTAGTTTTTGAAGTATAGTCACTGTTGTAATGTAGAAAATGTGGCAGCCAATTTGCACACAGCAAGCCCCTACAAACAGCAATGAGATAATGACCAGAAAATCTGGCTAACCCATCTAACAAGTGGAGATCTGATCAAATGCTGCACAGATGCAGAGGGAGTATTTTAACTTTGCACTCTTGATAAGGAGCCTCAAGTTCTGGGAGTGCATCACCGCAACTCAGGCACAATGTTCTAACCATAAAAACAAATACTTACAACCCTACCTCTGCCCTGTTGTCAAATAAAGGAGACATGTTGGCAGTGGAGGTTCACAAAATGGCCTGTTACAAGGTTGCTGTTAAAAGAAATGAAAAGATAAAGAAAGAAAGACTTGCATTTATACAGCGCCTTTCATGACTTCTGGACATCCCAAAGTGCTTTATAGCCAATTAAATACTTTTGCAGTGTAGTTGCTGTTGTAAAGTAGGAAACACAGCAATCAATTTTTTCACAAGTTATAATCATAGAATAGAATCATAGAATGATTACAGCACAGAAGGAGGCCATTCGGCCCATCAAGTCTCCGTTGCTCTCTGTTTTAGTTCCACTCCTTTAGTCGTGACCCTGTAATGTTTTTATTTTCAGGTGTTTATCCAATTCCCTTTTGAAAACCACGGTTGAATCTGCCTCCATCAGGCAGTGCAATCCAGATCCGAACCACTTGCTGCATAAAAAAAATGTTTTCTCATGTTGGATTTGGTTCTTTTGCCAATCACCTTAAATCGGTGTCCACCATTCCACCAATGGGAACAGTTTCTCTCCACCTACTCTGTCTACAACTCTCATGATTTTGAACACCTCTATCAAATCTCCTCTCAAACTTCTCTTCCGTAAGGAGAACAACTCCAGCTTCTCCAATCTAACCTTATAACTAAAGTCCCTCATCCCTGGAACCATTCTCGTAAATCATTTCTGCACCCTCTCTAAAACCTTCATATCCTTCCTAAAGTGCAGTGCCCAGAGTTGGATATAATACTCCAGTGAGGCCAAACCTGTGTTGTATTAAGGTTCATCATAACCTCTTTGCTTTTGTACTCTATCCTCTATTTATAAATCCCAGGATCCCATATGCCTCTTTGATCACTTTCTCAACCTACCCTGCCACCTTCAATGGTTTGTGCACATATACCCCCAGGTCTCTCTGTTCCTGCACCCCTTTTAGAATTGTATCCTTTAGTTTCTATTGCCTCTCCTCATTCTTCCTACCAAAATGTGTCACTTCACATTTCTCTGCATTAAATTTAATCTGCCACATGTCCGTCCATTCCACCAGCCTCTCTATATCCTCTTGAAGTCTATCTCTACCCCCTTCACAGTTTCCAATACTTCCAAGTTTTATGTCACCTGCAAATTTTGTAATTGTGCCCTTTACATCCAAGTCTAAGTCAATAATATATATCAAGAAAACGTTCGCACAAATTGGAATGCAATAAATGACCAGATCAACTGTTTTAAATATCAATTCAGGAATAAATGTAGGCCAGAACACTGGGAGAAATATCCTGATCTTCTTTGAAATCATGCCATGGCATCTTTTAAGTCCATCAGAGACAGCAGATGGGGCCTTGGTTTAAGGAAAGAGAGCACCTCCAATAATGCAACATTCCCTCCTTACTGCACTGGAGTATCAATTTAAATTATGTGCCCAAGTCTCTGAAATGGAACTGAACCTACAATTTTCTGATTCAGAGGCAAGAATGTAAGCTGATTTGATTTCAAGCAGGGATCTCAGTTTATTTTCCAGATGTTAATTATAAACATGAAGGTAAAGATTTTACATGGGGTGGCGGCGGCGAGAAATGGCCCGCCCACCCCTGGACAATCAAGAGCTTTAAGTGGCCAATTAACTGTCACTTAAGGGCCTCTGCCCGCCAACATGGGTATTTTACCCTTGGCTGTCGGACGACTGAGGCCTCAAAAAGCTCGCCTGGTGAAACCAGGCAGCCTACTTCTGGACTGGGGGAGGCGCGGGAGGAGTGCCCTCCTGATCTGGTACCCTGTGCCCCATGGAGGGCCACCCCCAAAGCCCCAACTGCCCCCAACGCTCAACACTTCTCATCCCCCATAACCGACCCCCTTTGCCTCGCTGGAACCCGACTGATTGTACCCGGCGAGGCCCTAAAAACTTACCTTAATTCCAGGGCCATCCTTCGCCTTCCTTGCGATGGCTGGGTATAGTCCCAGCTGTGGTCACCACTCGCGGTGGCGCTGCTGGGACTACAAACTGCTGGCCCGCTGATTGGTCAGCACCTCCATTAGACAGGACATCCTGCCTCAAGGCGGTGGAAGTCCCACCCAAGACCAATTAAAGGCCTGGGAAGCAAAAATTCCTTTGTGGCTCCCCAGGCCTGGCGGAGGTGGGCTCGCCACTGACTTTTTGGCCAATAGGCGGGGCCCCCTGCCCAACAAAATTTTCTGGTCATAGAGTCCAAAAATCTGTAGATCTCAGCCTTGAATATTATTAACAATTGAGCATCCACATTCCTTTGAGGTAGAGAACTCCAAAGATTCCCAAACCTGTGAATGAATAAATCCCTCTTCATCTCAGTTTTAAATGGCTGACCCTTTATCCTGAGACTATGCTACCTTGACTCCCCAGCCAAGGAAAACAGCCTCTCAGCATCTATCCTGTCAAGCCCTCTCAAAATCTTATATATTTCAATAAGATCACCTCTCACTTCTCTGGACTCCAGAGAGTATAGGCTCACTCTATTCAATCTCTTCCCATGGGACAACACTCTCATCCCAGGAATCAATCTAATGAACCTTTGTTGCACTGCCTCTGAGGCAAGTATATCCTTCTTTGGGTACAGAGACCAAAACTGTATTAAGTACTCCAGGTGTGGTCTAACCAAAGCTGAGCACAATTGCAGTAGGACTTCCTTACTCTTGCAATAACTCCCTTTCAATAAAGGCCAACATACTATTTGCCTTTCTAATTGCTTGCTGTATCTGCATGTTAACTTTGTGTTTCGTACACAAGGATATACAAATCCCTCTGAACACTAACTTATAATAGTTTCTTCTTATCATTTCAAAAATTCTGTTTTCCTGATCTTCCGACCAAAGTGAATAACTTCATACTCTCCAACATTATACTCCATCTGCCATCTTCTTGCCCACTCCCTTAACCTGTCTATATCTCTTTATGCCCTCCTCACATCTTACTTTTCCACCTAGCTTTGCATCATCAGCAAGCTAAGATACATTGCATTTGTTCCCTTCTTCAAAGTCATTAATATAGATGGTAAATAGTTGAGGCCCCAGCACTGATACTTGCAGCACTCCACTAGTAACAGCCTGCCAACCTGAAACAACCTGTTTATTCCGTCTTTAGCCAGCTGCAGTGTTCCGGGGAAGCTCAACGTAAGCTCGAGAAGCAACACCTCATCTTCTGATTAGGAACTCTACAGCCTTCTGGACACAATATTGAGTTCAATAATTTCGGACCATGAGCCCCATTATTTATTTATTTAAATTTAAATTTTAT